>NW_025963795.1:10000-610000 GCF_023055435.1 Haliotis rufescens
AGTTATTTCAGACCCCACCCTAGTTAGCTCGCACAATGACAGAGGTGTTTCAGACCCCACCCTAGTTAGCTCGCACCATGACAGAGTTGTTTCAGACCCCACCCTAGTTAGTTCGCACCATAATAGCTTTGTTTCATACCCCACCCTAGTTAGCTAGCACCATGACAGAGTTGTTTCCGAACCCACCCTAGTTACCTCGCACCAAGACAGAGTTGTTTCATACCCCACCCTAGTTAGCTAACACCATGACAGAGTTGTTTCAGACCCCACCCTAGTTAGCTAGCACCATGACAGAGGTGTTTCAGACCCCACCCTAGTTAGCTCGCACCATGACAGAGTTGTTTCAGACCCCACCCTAGTTAGTTCGCACCATAATAGCTTTGTTTCATACCCCACCCTAGTTAGCTAGCACCATGACAGAGTTGTTTCCGAACCCACCCTAGTTACCTCGCACCAAGACAGAGTTGTTTCATACCCCACCCTAGTTAGCTAACACCATGACAGAGTTGTTTCAGACCTCACCCTAGTTAGCTCGCACCATGACAGCGTTGTTTCAGACCCCTCCCTAGTTAGCTAGCACCACGACAGAGTTGTTTCAGACCCCTCCCTAGTTAGCTCGCACCATGACAGAGTTGTTTCAGAACTCACCTAGGTTAGCTCGCACCAAAACAGAGTTATTTCAGACCCCACCCTAGTTAGCTCGCACAATGACAGAGTTGTTTCAAACCCGGACCTAGTTAGCTCACACCACAACAGAGTTGTTTTAGACCCCACCCTAGTTAGCTCGCACCATGACAGTGTTGTTTCCGAACCCACCCTAGTTAGCTCGCACCAAAACAGAGTTGTTTCAGAACCCTCCCTAGTTAGCTCGAACCATGACAGAGTTGTTTCAGACCCCTCCCTAGTTAGCTCGAACCATGACAGCGTTGTTTCAGACCCCACCCTAGTTAGCTCGCACCATGACAGCGTTTTTTCAGACCCCGACCTAGTTAGCTCGCACCACGACAGAGTTGTTTCAGACCCCACCCTAGTTAGCTCGCACCATGACAGAGTTGTTTCAGAACTCACCTTAGTTAGCTCGCACCAAAACAGAGTTGTTTCAGACCCCACCCTAGTTAGCTCGCACCATGACATCGTTGTTTAGACCCCACCCTAGTTAGTTCGACCCATGATAGAGTTGTTTCAGACCCCACCCTAGTTAGCTCGAACCATGACAGAGTTGTTTCAAACCCCACCCTAGTTAGCTCGCACCATGACAGAGTTGTTTCAGATCCCTCCACAGTTAGCTCGCACCATGACAGAGTTGTTTCAGACCCCACCCTAGTTAGCTAGCCCCATGACAGAGTTGTTTCCGAACCCACCCTAGTTAGCTCGCACCAAGACAGAGTTGTTTCATACCCCACCCTAGTTAGCTAACACCATGACAGAGTTGTTTCAGACCTCACCCTAGTTAGCTCGCACCATGACAGAGTTGTTTCAGACCCCTCCCTAGTTAGCTAGCACCACGACAGAGTTGTTTCAGACCCCTCCCTAGTTAGCTCGCACCATGACAGAGTTGTTTCAGAACTCACCTAGGTTAGCTCGCACCAAAACAGAGTTATTTCAGACCCCACCCTAGTTAGCTCGCACAATGACAGAGGTGTTTCAGACCCCACCCTAGTTAGCTCGCACCATGACAGAGTTGTTTCAGACCCCACCCTAGTTAGTTCGCACCATAATAGCTTTGTTTCATACCCCACACTAGTTAGCTAGCACCATGACAGAGTTGTTTCCGAACCCACCCTAGTTACCTCGCACCAAGACAGAGTTGTTTCATACCCCACCCTAGTTAGCTAACACCATGACAGAGTTGTTTCAGACCCCACCCTAGTTAGCTAGCACCATGACAGAGGTGTTTCAGACCCCACCCTAGTTAGCTCGCACCATGACAGAGTTGTTTCAGACCCCACCCTAGTTAGCTCGCACCATGACAGAGTTGTTTCAGAACTCACCTAGGTTAGCTCGCACCAAAACAGAGTTATTTCAGACCCCACCCTAGTTAGCTCGCACAATGACAGAGGTGTTTCAGACCCCACCCTAGTTAGCTCGCACCATGACAGAGTTGTTTCAGACCCCACCCTAGTTAGTTCGCACCATAATAGCTTTGTTTCATACCCCACCCTAGTTAGCTAGCACCATGACAGAGTTGTTTCCGAACCCACCCTAGTTACCTCGCACCAAGACAGAGTTGTTTCATACCCCACCCTAGTTAGCTAACACCATGACAGAGTTGTTTCAGACCCCACCCTAGTTAGCTAGCACCATGACAGAGGTGTTTCAGACCCCACCCTAGTTAGCTCGCACCATGACAGAGTTGTTTCAGACCCCACCCTAGTTAGTTCGCACCATAATAGCTTTGTTTCATACCCCACCCTAGTTAGCTAGCACCATGACAGAGTTGTTTCCGAACCCACCCTAGTTACCTCGCACCAAGACAGAGTTGTTTCATACCCCACCCTAGTTAGCTAACACCATGACAGAGTTGTTTCAGACCTCACCCTAGTTAGCTCGCACCATGACAGCGTTGTTTCAGACCCCTCCCTAGTTAGCTAGCACCACGACAGAGTTGTTTCAGACCCCTCCCTAGTTAGCTCGCACCATGACAGAGTTGTTTCAGAACTCACCTAGGTTAGCTCGCACCAAAACAGAGTTATTTCAGACCCCACCCTAGTTAGCTCGCACAATGACAGAGTTGTTTCAAACCCGGACCTAGTTAGCTCACACCACAACAGAGTTGTTTTAGACCCCACCCTAGTTAGCTCGCACCATGACAGTGTTGTTTCCGAACCCACCCTAGTTAGCTCGCACCAAAACAGAGTTGTTTCAGAACCCTCCCTAGTTAGCTCGAACCATGACAGAGTTGTTTCAGACCCCTCCCTAGTTAGCTCGAACCATGACAGCGTTGTTTCAGACCCCACCCTAGTTAGCTCGCACCATGACAGGGTTTTTTAAGACCCCGACCTAGTTAGCTCGCACCATGACAGAGTTGTTTCCGAACCCACCCTAGTTAGCTCGCACCAAGACAGAGTTGTTTCAAACCCGGACCTAGTTAGCTCACACCATGACAGAGTTGTTTCAGACCCCACACTAGTTAGCTCGCACAATGACAGTGTTCTTTCAGACCCCACCCTAGTTACCTCGCACCATGACAGCGTTTTTTCAGACCCCGACCTAGTTAGCTCGCACCACGACAGAGTTGTTTCAGACCCCACCCTAGTTAGCTCGCACCATGACAGAGTTGTTTCAGAACTCACCTTAGTTAGCTCGCACCAAAACAGAGTTGTTTCAGACCCCACCCTAGTTAGCTCGCACCATGACATCGTTGTTTAGACCCCACCCTAGTTAGTTCGACCCATGATAGAGTTGTTTCAGACCCCACCCTAGTTAGCTCGAACCATGACAGAGTTGTTTCAAACCCCACCCTAGTTAGCTCGCACCATGACAGAGTTGTTTCAGATCCCTCCACAGTTAGCTCGCACCATGACAGAGTTGTTTCAGACCCCACCCTAGTTAGCTAGCCCCATGACAGAGTTGTTTCCGAACCCACCCTAGTTAGCTCGCACCAAGACAGAGTTGTTTCATACCCCACCCTAGTTAGCTAACACCATGACAGAGTTGTTTCAGACCTCACCCTAGTTAGCTCGCACCATGACAGAGTTGTTTCAGACCCCTCCCTAGTTAGCTAGCACCACGACAGAGTTGTTTCAGACCCCTCCCTAGTTAGCTCGCACCATGACAGAGTTGTTTCAGAACTCACCTAGGTTAGCTCGCACCAAAACAGAGTTATTTCAGACCCCACCCTAGTTAGCTCGCACAATGACAGAGGTGTTTCAGACCCCACCCTAGTTAGCTCGCACCATGACAGAGTTGTTTCAGACCCCACCCTAGTTAGTTCGCACCATAATAGCTTTGTTTCATACCCCACCCTAGTTAGCTAGCACCATGACAGAGTTGTTTCCGAACCCACCCTAGTTACCTCGCACCAAGACAGAGTTGTTTCATACCCCACCCTAGTTAGCTAACACCATGACAGAGTTGTTTCAGACCCCACCCTAGTTAGCTAGCACCATGACAGAGGTGTTTCAGACCCCACCCTAGTTAGCTCGCACCATGACAGAGTTGTTTCAGACCCCACCCTAGTTAGTTCGCACCATAATAGCTTTGTTTCATACCCCACCCTAGTTAGCTAGCACCATGACAGAGTTGTTTCCGAACCCACCCTAGTTACCTCGCACCAAGACAGAGTTGTTTCATACCCCACCCTAGTTAGCTAACACCATGACAGAGTTGTTTCAGACCTCACCCTAGTTAGCTCGCACCATGACAGCGTTGTTTCAGACCCCTCCCTAGTTAGCTAGCACCACGACAGAGTTGTTTCAGACCCCTCCCTAGTTAGCTCGCACCATGACAGAGTTGTTTCAGAACTCACCTAGGTTAGCTCGCACCAAAACAGAGTTATTTCAGACCCCACCCTAGTTAGCTCGCACAATGACAGAGTTGTTTCAAACCCGGACCTAGTTAGCTCACACCACAACAGAGTTGTTTTAGACCCCACCCTAGTTAGCTCGCACCATGACAGTGTTGTTTCCGAACCCACCCTAGTTAGCTCGCACCAAAACAGAGTTGTTTCAGAACCCTCCCTAGTTAGCTCGAACCATGACAGAGTTGTTTCAGACCCCTCCCTAGTTAGCTCGAACCATGACAGCGTTGTTTCAGACCCCACCCTAGTTAGCTCGCACCATGACAGGGTTTTTTAAGACCCCGACCTAGTTAGCTCGCACCATGACAGAGTTGTTTCCGAACCCACCCTAGTTAGCTCGCACCAAGACAGAGTTGTTTCAAACCCGGACCTAGTTAGCTCACACCATGACAGAGTTGTTTCAGACCCCACACTAGTTAGCTCGCACAATGACAGTGTTCTTTCAGACCCCACCCTAGTTACCTCGCACCATGACAGCGTTTTTTCAGACCCCGACCTAGTTAGCTCGCACCACGACAGAGTTGTTTCAGACCCCACCCTAGTTAGCTCGCACCATGACAGAGTTGTTTCAGAACTCACCTTAGTTAGCTCGCACCAAAACAGAGTTGTTTCAGACCCCACCCTAGTTAGCTCGCACCATGACATCGTTGTTTAGACCCCACCCTAGTTAGTTCGACCCATGATAGAGTTGTTTCAGACCCCACCCTAGTTAGCTCGAACCATGACAGAGTTGTTTCAAACCCCACCCTAGTTAGCTCGCACCATGACAGAGTTGTTTCAGATCCCTCCACAGTTAGCTCGCACCATGACAGAGTTGTTTCAGACCCCACCCTAGTTAGCTAGCCCCATGACAGAGTTGTTTCCGAACCCACCCTAGTTAGCTCGCACCAAGACAGAGTTGTTTCATACCCCACCCTAGTTAGCTAACACCATGACAGAGTTGTTTCAGACCTCACCCTAGTTAGCTCGCACCATGACAGAGTTGTTTCAGACCCCTCCCTAGTTAGCTAGCACCACAACAGAGTTGTTTCAGACCCCTCCCTAGTTAGCTCGCACCATGACAGAGTTGTTTCAGAACTCACCTAGGTTAGCTCGCACCAAAACAGAGTTATTTCAGACCCCACCCTAGTTAGCTCGCACAATGACAGAGTTGTTTCAAACCCGGACCTAGTTAGCTCACACCACAACAGAGTTGTTTTAGACCCCACCCTAGTTAGCTCGCACCATGACAGTGTTGTTTCCGAACCCACCCTAGTTAGCTCGCACCAAAACAGAGTTGTTTCAGACCCCTCCCTAGTTAGCTCGAACCATGACAGAGTTGTTTCAGACCCCTCCCTAGTTAGCTCGAACCATGACAGCGTTCTTTCAGACCCCACCTTAGTTAGCTCGCACCATGACAGGGTTTTTTAAGACCCCGACCTAGTTAGCTCGCACCATGACAGAGTTGTTTCCGAACCCACCCTAGTTTATCCGCACCAAGACAGAGTTGTTTCAGAACTCACCTTAGTTAGCTCGCACCAAAACAGAGTTGTTTCAGACCCCACCCTAGTTAGCTCGCACCATGACAGAGTTGTTTTGGACCCCTCCCTAGTTAGCTCGCACCATGACAGAGTTGTTTCAGACCCCACCATAGTTAGCTTGCACCATGACAGAGTTGTTTCAGACCCCTCCCTAGTTAGCTAGGACCATGACAGAGTTGTTTAGACCCCACCCTAGTTAGCTCGCACCATGACAGAGTTGTTTCAGACCCTTCCCTAGTTAGCTCCAACCATGACAGAGTTGTTTCAGACCCCTCCCTAGTTAGCTCGCACCATGACAGCGTTGTTTCAGAACTCACCTTAGTTAGCTCGCACCAAAACAGAATTGTTTCAGACCCCACCCTAGTTAGCTCGCACCATGACAGAGTTGTTTCAAACCCGGACCTAGTTAGCTCACACCATGACAGAGTTCTTTCAGACCCCACCCTAGTTAGCTCGCACCATGACAGTGTTCTTTCAGACCCCACCCTAGTTAGCTCGCACCATGACAGCGTTTTTTCAGACCCCGACCTAGTTAGCTCGCACCATGACAGAGTTGTTTCCGAACCCACCATAGTTAGCTCGCACCATGACAGCGTTGTTTCAGACCCCTCCCTTGTTAGCTCGAACCATGACAGCGTTGTTTCAGACCCCACCCTAGTTAGCTCGCACCATGACAGGGTTTTTTAAGACCCCGACCTAGTTAGCTCGCACCATGACAGAGTTGTTTCCGAACCCACCCTAGTTAGCTCGCACCAAGACAGAGTTGTTTCAAACCCGGACCTAGTTAGCTCACACCATGACAGAGTTGTTTCAGACCCCACACTAGTTAGCTCGCACAATGACAGTGTTCTTTCAGACCCCACCCTAGTTACCTCGCACCATGACAGCGTTTTTTCAGACCCCGACCTAGTTAGCTCGCACCACGACAGAGTTGTTTCAGACCCCACCCTAGTTAGCTCGCACCATGACAGAGTTGTTTCAGAACTCACCTTAGTTAGCTCGCACCAAAACAGAGTTGTTTCAGACCCCACCCTAGTTAGCTCGCACCATGACATCGTTGTTTAGACCCCACCCTAGTTAGTTCGACCCATGATAGAGTTGTTTCAGACCCCACCCTAGTTAGCTCGAACCATGACAGAGTTGTTTCAAACCCCACCCTAGTTAGCTCGCACCATGACAGAGTTGTTTCAGATCCCTCCACAGTTAGCTCGCACCATGACAGAGTTGTTTCAGACCCCACCCTAGTTAGCTAGCCCCATGACAGAGTTGTTTCCGAACCCACCCTAGTTAGCTCGCACCAAGACAGAGTTGTTTCATACCCCACCCTAGTTAGCTAACACCATGACAGAGTTGTTTCAGACCTCACCCTAGTTAGCTCGCACCATGACAGAGTTGTTTCAGACCCCTCCCTAGTTAGCTAGCACCACGACAGAGTTGTTTCAGACCCCTCCCTAGTTAGCTCGCACCATGACAGAGTTGTTTCAGAACTCACCTAGGTTAGCTCGCACCAAAACAGAGTTATTTCAGACCCCACCCTAGTTAGCTCGCACAATGACAGAGTTGTTTCAAACCCGGACCTAGTTAGCTCACACCACAACAGAGTTGTTTTAGACCCCACCCTAGTTAGCTCGCACCATGACAGTGTTGTTTCCGAACCCACCCTAGTTAGCTCGCACCAAAACAGAGTTGTTTCAGACCCCTCCCTAGTTAGCTCGAACCATGACAGAGTTGTTTCAGACCCCTCCCTAGTTAGCTCGAACCATGACAGCGTTCTTTCAGACCCCACCCTAGTTAGCTCGCACCATGACAGGGTTTTTTAAGACCCCGACCTAGTTAGCTCGCACCATGACAGAGTTGTTTCCGAACCCACCCTAGTTTATCCGCACCAAGACAGAGTTGTTTCAGAACTCACCTTAGTTAGCTCGCACCAAAACAGAGTTGTTTCAGACCCCACCCTAGTTAGCTCGCACCATGACAGAGTTGTTTTGGACCCCTCCCTAGTTAGCTCGCACCATGACAGAGTTGTTTCAGACCCCACCATAGTTAGCTTGCACCATGACAGAGTTGTTTCAGACCCCTCCCTAGTTAGCTAGGACCATGACAGAGTTGTTTAGACCCCACCCTAGTTAGCTCGCACCATGACAGAGTTGTTTCAGACCCTTCCCTAGTTAGCTCCAACCATGACAGAGTTGTTTCAGACCCCTCCCTAGTTAGCTCGCACCATGACAGCGTTGTTTCAGAACTCACCTTAGTTAGCTCGCACCAAAACAGAATTGTTTCAGACCCCACCCTAGTTAGCTCGCACCATGACAGAGTTGTTTCAAACCCGGACCTAGTTAGCTCACACCATGACAGAGTTCTTTCAGACCCCACCCTAGTTAGCTCGCACCATGACAGTGTTCTTTCAGACCCCACCCTAGTTAGCTCGCACCATGACAGCGTTTTTTCAGACCCCGACCTAGTTAGCTCGCACCATGACAGAGTTGTTTCCGAACCCACCATAGTTAGCTCGCACCATGACAGCGTTGTTTCAGACCCCTCCCTTGTTAGCTCGAACCATGACAGAGTTGTTTCAGACCCCTCCCTACTTCGCTCGCACCAAGACAGAGTTGTTTCAGACCCCTCCCTAGTTAGCTAGCACCATGACAGAGTTGTTTCAGACCGCTCCCTAGTTAGCTAGCACCATGACAGAGTTGTTTCAGACCGCTCCCTAGTTAGCTAGCACCATGACAGAGTTGTTTCAGACCCCTCCCTAGTTAGCTAGCACCATGACAGAGTTGTTTCAGACCCCTCCCTAGTTAGCTAGCACCATGACAGAGTTGTTTCAAACCCGGACCTAGTTAGCTCGCACCATGAGAGAATTGTTTCAGACCCTGACCTTTTTATCTCGCACCATGACAGAGTTGTTTCCGAACCAACCCTAGTTAGCTCGCACCAAGACAGAGTTGTTTCCGAACCAACCCTAGTTAGCTCGCACCATGAGAAAGTTCTTTCAGACCCCACCCTAGTTAGCTCGCACCATGACAGCGTTGTTTCAGACCCCTCCCTAGTTAGCTCGCACCATGACAGCGTTGTTTCAGACCCCTCCCTAGTTAGCTCGCACCATGACAGCGTTGTTTCAGACCCCACCCTAGTTAGCTCGCACCATGACAGAGTTGTTTCAGACCACAGCCTCGTTAGCTCGCACCAAGACAGAATTGTTTTAGAACCCGACCCTAGTTAGCTACCACCATGACAAAGTTGTTTCAGACCCCACCCTAGTTAGCTCGCACCATGACAAAGTTGTTTCAGACCCCTCCCTAGTTAGCTCGCACCATGACAAAGTTCTTTCAGACCCCACCCTAGTTAGCACGCACCATGACAGCGTTGTTTCAGACCCCTCCCTAGTTAGCTCGCACCATGACAGCGTTGTTTCAGACCCCTCCCTAGTTAGCTCGCACCATGACAGCGTTCTTTCAGAACCCACCCTAGTTAGCTCGCACCATGACAGAGTTGTTTCAGACCACAGCCTCGTTAGCTCGCACCATGACAGAATTGTTTCAGACCCCACCTTAGTTAGCTCGCACAATAACAGAGTTGTTTCAGACCACAGCCTCGTTAGCTCACACCATGACAGCGTTGTTTCAGACCCCACCCTAGTTTCCTCGCACCATGACAGAGTTGTTTTAGAACCCACCCTAGTTAGCTCGCACCATGACAGAGTTGTTTGAGACCCCACCCTAGTTAGCTCGCACCATGACAGAGTTGTTTTAGAACCCGACCCTAGTTAGCTAGCACCATGACAGAGGTGTTTCAGACCCCACCCTAGTTAGCTCGCACCATGACAGAGTTGTTTTAGAACCCGACCCTAGTTAGCTAGCACCATGACAGAGGTGTTTCAGACCCCACCCTAGTTAGCTCGCACCATGACAGAGTTGTTTCAGACCCCACCCTAGTTAGCTCGCACCATGACAAAGTTGTTTCAGACCCCACCCTAGTTAGCTCGCACCATGACAGAGTTGTTTTAGAACCCACCCTAGTTAGCTCGCACCATAACAGAGGTGTTTTAGACCCAACCCTAGTTAGATCGCACCATGACAGAGTTGTTTTAGAACCCGACCCTAGTTAGCTCGCACCAAGACAGAGTTGTTTTAGAACCCGACCCTAGTTAGCTAGCACCATGACAGAGGTGTTTCAGACCCCACCCTAGTTAGCTCGCACCATGACAGAGTTGTTTCAGACCCCACCCTAGTTAGCTCGCACCATGACAGAGTTGTTTTAGAACCCGACCCTAGTTAGCTCGCACCATGACAGAGTTGTTTCAGACCCCACCCTAGTTAGCTCGCACCATGACAGAGTTGTTTTAGAACCCGACCCTAGTTAGCTAGCACCATGACAGAGTTGTTTCAGACCCCACCTAGTTAGCTCGCACCATAATAGCTTTGTTTCATACCCCACCCTAGTTAGCTCGCACCATGACAGAGTTGTTTCAGACCCCACCCTAGTTAGCTCGCACCATGACAAAGTTGTTTTAGAACCCGACCCTAGTTAGCTAGCACCATGACAGAGGTGTTTCAGACCCCACCCTAGTTACCTCGCACCATGACAGAGTTGTTTTAGAACCCGACCCTAGTTAGCTAGCACCATGACAGAGTTGTTTCAGACCCCACCCTAGTTAGTTCGCACCATAATAGTTTTCTTTCATACCCCACCCTAGTTAGCTCGCACCATGACAGAGTTGTTTCAGACCCCACCCTAGTTAGCTCGCACCATGACAGAGTTGTTTTAGAACCCGACCCTAGTTAGCTAGCACCATGACAGAGGTGTTTCAGACCCCACCCTAGTTAGCTAGCACCATGACAGAGTTGTTTCAGACCTCTCCCTAGTTAGCTAGCACCATGACAGAGTTGTTTCAGACCCCTCCCTAGTTAGCTAGCACCATGACAGAGTTGTTTCAGACCCCTCCCTAGTTAGCTAGCACCATGACAGAGTTGTTTCAAACCCGGACCTAGTTAGCTCGCACCATGAGAGAATTGTTTCAGACCCTGACCTTTTTATCTCGCACCATGACAGAGTTGTTTCCGAACCAACCCTAGTTAGCTCGCACCAAGACAGAGTTGTTTCCGAACCAACCCTAGTTAGCTCGCACCATGACAAGGTTCTTTCAGACCCCACCCTAGTTAGCTCGCACCATGACAGCGTTGTTTCAGACCCCTCCCTAGTTAGCTCGCACCATGACAGCGTTGTTTCAGACCCCTCCCTAGTTAGCTCGCACCATGACAGCGTTGTTTCAGACCCCACCCTAGTTAGCTCGCACCATGACAGAGTTGTTTCAGACCACAGCCTCGTTAGCTCGCACCAAGACAGAGTTGTTTTAGAACCCGACCCTAGTTAGCTACCACCATGACAAAGTTGTTTCAGACCCCACCCTAGTTAGCTCGCACCATGACAAAGTTGTTTCAGACCCCTCCCTAGTTAGCTCGCACCATGACAAAGTTCTTTCAGACCCCACCCTAGTTACCTCGCACCATGACAGCGTTGTTTCAGACCCCTCCCTAGTTAGCTCGCACCATGACAGCGTTGTTTCAGACCCCTCCCTAGTTAGCTCGCACCATGACAGCGTTCTTTCAGACCCCACCCTAGTTAGCTCGCACCATGACAGAGTTGTTTCAGACCACAGCCTCGTTAGCTCGCACCATGACAGTTGTTTCATACCCCACCCTAGTTAGCTCGCACCATGACAGAATTGTTTCAGACCCCACCTTAGTTAGCTCGCACAATAACAGAGTTGTTTCAGACCACAGCCTCGTTAGCTCACACCATGACAGCGTTGTTTCAGACCCCACCCTAGTTAGCTCGCACCATAATAGGTTTGTTTCATACCCCACCCTAGTTAGCTCGCACCATGACAGAGTTGTTTCAGACCCCACCCTAGTTAGCTCGCACCATAATAGGTTTGTTTCATACCCCACCCTAGTTAGCTCGCACCATGACAGAGTTGTTTCAGACCCCACCCTAGTTAGCTCGCACCATGACAGAGTTGTTTTAGAACCCGACCCTAGTTAGCTAGCACCATGACAGAGGTGTTTCAGACCCCACCCTAGTTAGCTCGCACCATGACAGAGTTGTTTTAGAACCCGACCCTAGTTAGCTAGCACCATGACAGAGTTGTTTCAGACCCCACCCTAGTTAGCTCGCACCATAATAGGTTTGTTTCATACCCCACCCTAGTTAGCTCGCACCATGACAGAGGTGTTTCAGACCCCACCCTAGTTAGCTCGCACCATGACAGAGTTGTTTTAGAACCCGACCCTAGTTAGCTAGCACCATGACAGAGGTGTTTCAGACCCCACCCTAGTTAGCTCGCACCATGACAGAGTTGTTTTAGAACCCGACCCTAGTTAGCTAGCACCATGACAGAGTTGTTTCAGACCCCACCCTAGTTAGTTCGCACCATAATAGCTTTGTTTCATACCCCACCCTAGTTAGCTCGCACCATGACAGAGTTGTTTCAGACCCCACCCTAGTTAGCTCGCACCATGACAGAGTTGTTTTAGAACCCGACCCTAGTTAGCTAGCACCATGACAGAGGTGTTTCAGACCCCACCCTAGTTAGCTCGCACCATGACAGAATTGTTTTAGAACCCGACCCTAGTTAGCTAGCACCATGACAGAGGTGTTTCAGACCCCACCCTAGTTAGCTCGCACCATAATAGCTTTGTTTCATACCCCACCCTAGTTAGCTCGTACCATGACATCGTTGTTTCAGACCCCTCCCTAGTTAGCTCGCACCATGACAGAGGTATTTCAGACCCCACCCTAGTGAGCTAGCACCATGACAGAGTTGTTTTAGACCCCACCCTAGTTAACCCGCACCATGACAGTGTTGTTTCAGACCCCACCCTAGTTAGCTAGCACCATGACAGAGTTCTTTCATACCCCACCCTAGTTAGCTAGCACCATGACAGAGTTGTTACAGACCCCAACCTAGTTAGCTCGCACCATGACAGAGTTGTTTCAGACCTCACCCTAGTTAGCTAGCACCACGACAGAGTTGTTTCAGACCCCTCCCTAGTTAGCTCGCACCATGACAGAGTTGTTTCAGAACTCACCTTAGTTAGCTCGCACCAAAACAGAATTGTTTCAGACCCCACCCTAGTTAGCTCGCACCATGACAGTGTTCTTTCAGACCCCATCCTAGTTAGCTCGCACCATGACAGCGTTTTTTCAGACCCCGACCTAGTTAGCTCGCACCATGACAGAGTTGTTTCAGACCCCACCCTAGTTAGCTCGCACCATGACAGCGTTTTTTCAGACCCCGACCTAGTTAGCTCGCACCATGACAGCGTTGTTTCAGACCCCTCCCTTGTTAGCTCGAACCATGACAGAGTTGTTTCCGAACCCACCATAGTTAGCTCGCACCATGACAGCGTTGTTTCAGACCCCTCCCTTGTTAGCTCGAACCATGACAGAGTTGTTTCAGACCCCACCCTAGTTCGCTCGCACCAAGACAGAGTTGTTTCAGACCCCTCCCTAGTTAGCTAGCACCATGACAGAGTTGTTTCAGACCGCTCCCTAGTTAGCTAGCACCATGACAGAGTTGTTTCAGACCCCACCCTAGTTAGCTAGCACCATGACAGAGTTGTTTCAGACCCCTCCCTAGTTAGCTAGCACCATGACAAAGTTGTTTCAGACCCCTCCCTAGTTAGCTAGCACCATGACAGAGTTGTTTCAAACCCGGACCTAGTTAGCTCGCACCATGAGAGAATTGTTTCAGACCCTGACCTTTTTATCTCGCACCATGACAGAGTTGTTTCCGAACCAACCCTAGTTAGCTCGCACCAAGACAGAGTTGTTTCAGACCCCACCCTAGTTAGCTCGCACCATGACAGAGTTGTTTCCGAACCAACCCTAGTTAGCTCGCACCATGACAAAGTTCTTTCAGACCCCACCCTAGTTAGCTCTCACCATGACAGAGTTGTTTCAGACCACAGCCTCGTTAGCTCGCACCAAGACAGAGTTGTTTTAGAACCCGACCCTAGTTAGCTAGCACCATGACAAAGTTGTTTCAGACCCCACCCTAGTTAGCTCGCACCATGACAGCGTTGTTTCAGACCCCTCCCTAGTTAGCTCGCACCATGACAGCGTTGTTTCAGACCCCTCCCTAGTTAGCTCGCACCATGACAGCGTTGTTTCAGACCCCACCCTAGTTAGCTCGCACCATGACAGAGTTGTTTCAGACCCCACCCTAGTTAGCTCGCACCATGACAAAGTTGTTTCAGACCCCACCCTAGTTAGCTCGCACCATGACAGAGTTGTTTTAGAACCCACCCTAGTTAGCTCGCACCATGACAGAGGTGTTTTAGACCCAACCCTAGTTAGATCGCACCATGACAGAGTTGTTTTAGAACCCGACCCTAGTTAGCTCGCACCAAGACAGAGTTGTTTTAGAACCCGACCCTAGTTAGCTAGCACCATGACAGAGTTGTTTCAGACCCCACCCTAGTTAGCTCGCACCATGACAGAGTTGTTTCAGACCCCACCCTAGTTAGCTCGCACCATGACAGTTGTTTTAGAACCCGACCCTAGTTAGCTAGCACCATGACAGAGTTGTTTCAGACCCCACCCTAGTTAGCTCGCACCATGACAGAGTTGTTTTAGAACCCGACCCTAGTTAGCTCGCACCATGACAGAGGTGTTTCAGACCCCACCCTAGTTAGCTCGCACCATGACAGAGTTGTGTTAGAACCCGACCCTAGTTAGCTAGCACCATGACAGAGTTGTTTCAGACCCCACCCTAGTTAGCTCGCACCATAATAGCTTTGTTTCATACCCCACCCTAGTTAGCTCGCACCATGACAGAGTTGTTTCAGACCCCACCCTAGTTAGCTCGCACCATGACAGAGGTGTTTTAGAACCCGACCCTAGTTAGCTAGCACCATGACAGAGGTGTTTCAGACCCCACCCTAGTTAGCTAGCACCATGACAGAGGTGTTTCAGACCCCACCCTAGTTAGCTCGCACCATGACAGAGTTGTTTTAGAACCCGACCCTAGTTAGCTAGCACCATGACAGAGGTGTTTCAGACCCCACCCTAGTTAGCTCGCACCATGACAGAGTTGTTTTAGAACCCGACCCTAGTTAGCTAGCACCATGACAGAGGTGTTTCAGACCCCACCCTAGTTAGCTCGCACCATGACAGAGTTGTTTCAGACCCCACCCTAGTTAGCTCGCACCATGACAGAGTTGTTTTAGAACCCGACCCTAGTTAGCTAGCACCATGACAGAGGTGTTTCAGACCCCACCCTAGTTAGCTCGCACCATGACAGCGTTGTTTCAGACCCCACCCTAGTTAGCTCGCACCATGACAGAGTTGTTTCAGACCACAGCCTCGTTAGCTCGCACCATGACAGAGTTGTTTCAGACCCCACCCTAGTTAGCTCGCACCATGAAAGAATTGTTTCAGACCCCACCTTAGTTAGCTCACACCATGACAGAATTGTTTCAGACCCCACCCTAGTTAGCTCGCACCTTTACAGAATTGTTTCAGACCCCACCTTAGTTAGCTCACACCATGACAGAGGTGTTTCAGACCCCACCTTAGTTAGCTCGCACCATAACAGACTTGTTTCAGACCACAGCCTCGTTAGCTCGCACCATGACAGAGTTGTTTTAGAACCCACCCTAGTTAGCTCGCACCATGACAGAGTTGTTTTAGAACCCGACCCTAGTTAGCTAGCACCATGACAGAGGTGTTTCAGACCCCAACCTAGTTAGCTCGCACCATGACAGAGTTGTTTTAGAACCCGACCCTAGTTAGCTAGCACCATGACAGAGGTGTTTCAGACCCCACCCTAGTTAGCTCGCACCATGACAGAGTTGTTTTAGAACCCACCCTAGTTAGCTCGCACCATGACAGAGGTGTTTTAGACCCAACCCTAGTTAGATCGCACCATGACAGAGTTGTTTTAGAACCCGACCCTAGTTAGCTCGCACCAAGACTGAGTTGTTTTAGAACCCGACCCTAGTTAGCTAGCACCATGACAGAGGTGTTTCAGACCCCACCCTAGTTAGCTCGCACCATGACAGAGTTGTTTTAGAACCCGACCCTAGTTAGCTAGCACCATGACAGAGTTGTTTCAGACCCCACCCTAGTTAGCTCGCACCATGACAGAGTTGTTTCAGACCCCACCCTAGTTAGCTCGCACCATAATAGCTTTGTTTCATACCCCACCCTAGTTAGCTCGCACCATGACAGAGTTGTTTCAGACCCCACCCTAGTTAGCTCGCACCATGACAGAGTTGTTTTAGAACCCGACCCTAGTTAGCTAGCACCATGACAGAGGTGTTTCAGACCCCACCCTAGTTAGCTCGCACCATGACAGAGTTGTTTTAGAACCCGACCCTAGTTAGCTAGCACCATGACAGAGGTGTTTCAGACCCCACCCTAGTTAGCTCGCACCATGACAGAGTTGTTTTAGAACCTGACCCTAGTTAGCTAGCACCATGACAGAGGTGTTTCAGACCCCATCCTAGTTAGCTCGCACCATGACAGAGTTGTTTCAGACCCCACCCTAGTTAGCTCGCACCATGACAGAGTTGTTTTAGAACCCGACCCTAGTTAGCTCGCACCATGACAGAGGTGTTTCAGACCCCACCCTAGTTAGCTCGCACCATGACAGAGTTGTTTTAGAACCCGACCCTAGTTAGCTAGCACCATGACAGAGGTGTTTCAGACCCCACCCTAGTTAGCTCGCACCATAATAGCTTTGTTTCATACCCCACCCTAGTTAGCTCGCACCATGACAGAGTTGTTTCAGACCCCACCCTAGTTAGCTCGCACCATGACAGAGTTGTTTTAGAACCCGACCCTAGTTAGCTAGCACCATGACAGAGGTGTTTCAGACCCCACCCTAGTTAGCTCGCACCATGACAGAGTTGTTTCAGACCCCACCCTAGTTAGCTCGCACCATGACAGAGTTGTTTTAGAACCCCACCCTAGTTAGCTAGCACCATGACAGAGTTGTTTTAGAACCCGACCCTAGTTAGCTAGCACCATGACAGAGGTGTTTCAGACCCCACCCTAGTTAGCTCGCACCATGACAGAGTTGTTTTAGAACCCGACCCTAGTTAGTTCGCACCATGACAGAGCTCGCGGGTTTCAAGAAGGCAGTAAACTTTCATCATTTGCGCCTCTTTGCGCTCTTCTCAAATGACACAGGAACGCCTTGAGACAACTGATATATTTAAACTAATTTATTCACTCACTCTTTTTTTTTTTAGATTTAGACATGGATATTATGCCGAAGATGACACGAACGGAAATCTGTATGCCAAAGTAAATATACCACGTAAGTAATTCAACACGCTTCTTGTCTGTCACTGTTTAGGAAGACACAGACGGAAATCTGTATGTCCAAGTAAATATACCACGTAAGTAATTCACCACGCTTCTTGTCTGTCACTGGTTAGGAAGACACGGACGGGAATCTGTATGTCCAAGTAAATATACCACGTAAGTAATTCACCACGCTTCTTGTCTGTCACTGGTTAGGAAGACACAGACGGAAATCTGTATGCCAAAGTAAATATACCACGTAAGTAATTCACCACGCTTCTTGTCTGTCACTGGTTAGGAAGACACAGACGGAAATCTGTATGTCCAAGTAAAGATACCACGTAAGTAATTCACCACGCTTCTTGTCTGTCACTGGTTAGGAAGACGCAGACGGAAATCTGTATGTCCAAGTAAAGATACCACGTAAGTAATTCACCACGCTTCTTGTCTGTCACTGGTTAGGAAGACACAGACGGAAATCTGTATGCCAAAGTAAATATACCACGTAAGTAATTCACCACGCTTCTTGTCTGTCACTGGTTAGGAAGACACAGACGGAAATCTGTATGTCCAAGTAAAGATACCACGTAAGTAATTCACCACGCTTCTTGTCTGTCACTGGTTAGGAAGACGCAGACGGAAATCTGTATGTCCAAGTAAATATACCACGTAAGTAATTCACCACGCTTCTTGTCTGTCACTGGTTAGGAAGACGCAGACGGAAATCTGTATGTCCAAGTAAATATACCACGTAAGTAATTCACCACGCTTCTTGTCTGTCACTGGTTAGGAAGACACGGACGGGAATCTGTATGTCCAAGTAAATATACCACGTAAGTAATTCACCACGCTTCTTGTCTGTCACTGGTTAGGAAGACGCAGACGGGAATCTGTATGTCCAAGTAAATATACCACGTAAGTTATTCACCACGCTTCTTGTCTGTCACTGGTTAGGAAGACACGGACGGGAATCTGTATGTCCAAGTAAATATACCACGTAAGTTATTCACCACGCTTCTTGTCTGTCACTGGTTAGGAAGACACGGACGGAAATCTGTATGTCCAAGTAAATATACCACGTAAGTAATTCACCACGCTTCTTGTCTGTCACTGGTTAGGAAGACACGGACGGGAATCTGTATGTCCAAGTAATCAAGCTACGTAAGTCATTCACCAAGTACTACTACTACTACTACTACTACTACTACTACTACTACTACTACTACTACTACTTGTTTGAGGTAACCCTCATCCAATAAAATACCAAGAAAAATCAGATCCTAACGGTGTCGGTAGTTTGTGTGGTCGTCTTCTGCCAATGACTGGTTTGTTTGGTGTGACGTGCAACATATTTACTCGACACTCCTGGGGTGGGAATTGCAGCTCCATAGCGCTTTCTCCACGTGTAGTCCTCGGGGGGTGTATTGCCATTTCCGCGTCTGTGAGTTGTTCTTTTGACATACGTTTACAATCTTCTTTCAGGTATAAAAAATCACGGAGATTCAAATCTAAAGGAAGAACCGACTTACAAACAGGTAGGTAATTGTAAATCGAGTGAGTGAGTGAGTGAATGAGAGTGAGAGTGAGAGTGAGAGTGAGAGTGAGAGTGTGAGAGAGAGTGTGAGAGTGTGAGAGTGTGAGAGTGTGAGAGTGTGTGAGTGAGAGTGACGCCGCTTTTCTCATCTATATATCACGCGTTAGACACACAGTAGAGACTTACCCGTTATCGATCTTTGGTGTGTGTGTGCGTGCGCGTGTGCGTGCGTGCGTGCGTGCGTGCTTGTGTGTATGGAGGATTATTTTATAGAGAATATCCCGCAGGCAAATACTATTATATGTTTATGTTAATAGAACATATTTTTATTTGTATATACTATTTATGGGTTGAGTTGAATATATATGGAGAGAGAGATATTTTATTATGTTATGTATATGCTACCTACGAGTTGACTATATATGTATATATTTACTTATGTTAACATATGAAGAACAGATGCTGTATTTCCTCAATGTTGAAGGGTCGGAAGACAGGTGTGGATGAAGACGGTCTGCTCTACGTCAGCGTGGATGTTGAAGACCCGCCTGACAGCGCCGTCGACATACATGAGACTAAAGACGACGACAACGACAACGACGATCCTACACAGTATGCCGACGTTGCCTTCAACCAACCTGGCGCCCGGGACATACACTAGCGACGTCACGACGGTACCCTGATGAGTGGTCGCATCCAATTGTCTGTGCAGCGTTGCGTGCCCTACTCGTGACAGGATACGCTGAACACGAGTTCGAATCCAAAATTCGCTTCAATTATGATCCTCGATTTGCCACCACGAAACCCATGCATCTGGACTACACCAAGGTGGTACAGAGTAACTCCCTCGGGCTTCCCTCTCACATCAAGCTGACAGCCCGTCATATAACTGAAACATTGTTCAAGGCGGCGTCAAGCCCCACAGACACCTGCGTGCTACAGTGGTACAGTTGTACTTTAGCCTTCAAACCTTGTTCAGCTGTAACATTGTCGTAGTATACGCCGTGAAGATCCGGGGCAGAATGAGTCTTCAGCTACCCATGCTTGCCGTAAAAGGCGACTATGTTGGTTGTAAGAGGCTCGCTGACTTTGTTGATGCATGTCATCGTATCCCAATTGCGTTGATCGGTGCTCTTGACATTAATCACTGGATTGTCTGGTTCAGATTCGACTATTTACAGACCGCCGTCATACAGCTGGAATATTGAATAGTATTAAACAACAAACAATCAAACAAACAAAGACCACACTCGCGGAATGACAAGGCTCGATAACGTCCATTTGTAGGCGATATCTGCTTGATATGAAAAACATTGTGAACAATTAGAAATACGCAGGGACACACATTTTCAGACACAATTGCTCCATACAATCTAGATACATTCAGTTTGCCGCCAGTGAGCTGGAACTCCTTGTCATCTCCTTACATCGATGTTCTGCCTGTTTGTCAATAGATAACTGGCTGTCGTTCCAAACACGTCTAGATAGGGATTGATTATGTCGGTGTGGGCGATTATGTTGACAAACATGGCCGAAAGACATTTGGCACTTCATGATAAATAGGGCTGTTCACTCATAAGCGGTTCTGACGGTTTCATCATTGAGAGAAACTACGAATCAAACACCGATTATTGTAAAAATGGCACTATATCATTGAGCTGATATTACCCCCGTCTGTTTCCATATCGCCAAAGGCCCGCATGTCATAATTCCCCTTCATAATATGTGATATTCACGATACGGATACTCTAAGTTTAAGATTTCTATTTATGAATCAGTCACGTCATTTTGCAATCGTTGTGCTTTATGTCGCAGAGATGAGGGCATACCGATGTATGAAATTAAGATACTAACTGCTAAACACTCTCAACCAATGAGAGACAGTCATCTGATCACGTGGTGTACATTTACAGTTGGCCCCACTGACAAGGACATGCATGACCTGCACCTGTTGACACACGAGGCGTCTTGACTGTATTGGTGACGTCATCTCACACCTGCAGCTGTTGACACACAGGGGCGTCTTGACTGTATTGGTGACGTCATCTCACACCTGCAGCTGTTGACACACAGGGACGTCTTGACTGTATTGGTGACGTCATCTCACACCTGCACCTGTTGACACACAGGGACGTCTTGACTGTATTGGTGACGTCATCTCACACCTGCAGCTGTTGACACACAGGGGCGTCTTGACTGTATTGATGACGTCATCTCACACCTGCAGCTGTTGACACACAGGGGCGTCTTGACTGTATTGGTGACGTCATCTCACACCTGCACCTGTTGACACACAGGGACGTCTTGACTGTATTGGTGACGTCATCTCACACCTGCACCTGTTGACACACAGGGACGTCTTGACTGTATTGGTGATGTCATCTCACACCTGCAGCTGTTGACACACAGGGACGTCTTGACTGTATTGGTGATGTCATCTCACACCTGCAGCTGTTGACACACAGGGACGTCTTGACTGTATTGGTGACGTCATCTCACACCTGCAGCTGTTGACACACAGGGACGTCTTGACTGTATTGTTGACGTCATCTCACACCTGCAGCTGTTGACACACAGGGACGTCTTGACTGTATTGGTGATGTCATCTCACACCTGCAGCTGTTGACACACAGGGACGTCTTGACTGTATTGGTGATGTCATCTCACACCTGCAGCTGTTGACACACAGGGACGTCTTGACTGTATTGGTGACGTCATCTCACACCTGCAGCTGTTGACACACAGGGACGTCTTGACTGTATTGTTGACGTCATCTCACACCTGCAGCTGTTGACACACAGGGACGTCTTGACTGTATTGGTGACGTCATCTCACACCTGCAGCTGTTGACACACAGGGACGTCTTGACTGTATTGGTGACGTCATCTCACACCTGCAGTTGTTGACACACAGGGACGTCTTGACTGTATTGGTGATGTCATCTCACACCTGCAGCTGTTGACACACAGGGACGTCTTGACTGTATTGGTGATGTCATCTCACACCTGCAGCTGTTGACACACAGGGACGTCTTGACTGTATTGGTGACGTCATCTCACACCTGCAGCTGTTGACACACGAGGCGTCTTGACTGTATTGGTGACGTCATCTCACACCTGCAGCTGTTGACACACAGGGACGTCTTGACTGTATTGGTGATGTCATCTCACACCTGCAGCTGTTGACACACAGGGACGTCTTGACTGTATTGGTGATGTCATCTCACACCTGCACCTGTTGACACACAGGGACGTCTTGACTGTATTGGTGATGTCATCTCACACCTGCAGCTGTTGACACACAGGGGCGTCTTGACTGTATTGGTGACGTCATCTCACACGTGCACCTGTTGACACACAGGGGCGTCTTGACTGTATTGGTGACGTCATCTCACACCTGCAGCTGTTGACACACAGGGACGTCTTGACTGTATTGGTGACGTCATCTCACACCTGCACCTGTTGACACACAGGGACGTCTTGACTGTATTGGTGATGTCATCTCACACCTGCAGCTGTTGACACACAGGGACGTCTTGACTGTATTGGTGATGTCATCTCACACCTGCAGCTGTTGACACACAGGGACGTCTTGACTGTATTGGTGATGTCATCTCACACCTGCAGCTGTTGACACACAGGGACGTCTTGACTGTATTGGTGATGTCATCTCACACCTGCAGCTGTTGACACACAGGGACGTCTTGACTGTATTGTTGACGTCATCTCACACCTGCAGCTGTTGACACACAGGGACGTCTTGACTGTATTGGTGACGTCATCTCACACCTGCAGCTGTTGACACACAGGGACGTCTTGACTGTATTGGTGACGTCATCTCACACCTGCAGTTGTTGACACACAGGGACGTCTTGACTTTATTGGTGATGTCATCTCACACCTGCAGCTGTTGACACACAGGGACGTCTTGACTGTATTGGTGACGTCATCTCACACCTGCAGCTGTTGACACACGAGGCGTCTTGACTGTATTGGTGACGTCATCTCACACCTGCAGCTGTTGACACACAGGGACGTCTTGACTGTATTGGTGATGTCATCTCACACCTGCAGCTGTTGACACACAGGGACGTCTTGACTGTATTGGTGATGTCATCTCACACCTGCAGCTGTTGACACACAGGGACGTCTTGACTGTATTGGTGATGTCATCTCACACCTGCACCTGTTGACACACAGGGACGTCTTGACTGTATTGGTGATGTCATCTCACACCTGCAGCTGTTGACACACAGGGACGTCTTGACTGTATTGGTGATGTCATCTCACACCTGCAGCTGTTGACACACAGGGGCGTCTTGACTGTATTGGTGATGTCATCTCACACCTGCAGCTGTTGACACACAGGGGCGTCTTGACTGTATTGGTGACGTCATCTCACACGTGCACCTGTTGACACACAGGGACGTCTTGACTGTATTGGTGACGTCATCTCACACCTGCAGCTGTTGACACACAGGGGCGTCTTGACTGTATTGGTGACGTCATCTCACACCTGCAGCTGTTGACACACAGGGGCGTCTTGACTGTATTGGTGACGTCATCTCACACCTGCAGCCGTTGACACACAGGGGCGTCTTGACTGTATTGGTGATGTCATCTCACACCTGCAGCTGTTGACACACAGGGACGTCTTGACTGTATTGGTGACGTCATCTCACACCTGCAGCTGTTGACACACAGGGACGTCTTGACTGTATTGGTGATGTCATCTCACACCTGCAGCTGTTGACACACAGGGGCGTCTTGACTGTATTGGTGATGTCATCTCACACCTGCAGCTGTTGACACACAGGGGCGTCTTGACTGTATTGGTGATGTCATCTCACACCTGCAGCTGTTGACACACAGGGGCGTCTTGACTGTATTGGTGATGTCATCTCACACCTGCAGCTGTTGACACACGAGGCGTCTTGACTGTTTTGGTGATGTCATCTCACACCTGCAGCTGTTGACACACAGGGGCGTCTTGACTGTATTGGTGATGTCATCTCACACCTGCAGCTGTTGACACACAGGGGCGTCTTGACTGTATTGGTGATGTCATCTCACACCTGCAGCTGTTGACACACAGGGGCGTCTTGATTGTATTGGTGACGTCATCTCACACCTGCAGCTGTTGACACAAAGGGGCGTCTTGACTGTATTGGTGACGTCATCTCACACCTGCAGCTGTTGACACACAGGGGCGTCTTGACTGTATTGGTGAAGTCATCTCACACCTGCAGTTGTTGACACACAGGGACGTCTTGACTGTATTGGTGATGTCATCTCACACCTGCACCTGTTGACACACAGGGACGTCTTGACTGTATTGGTGACGTCATCTCACACCTGCAGCTGTTGACACACAGGGGCGTCTTGACTGTATTGATGACGTCATCTCACACCTGCAGCTGTTGACACACAGGGGCGTCTTGACTGTATTGGTGACGTCATCTCACACCTGCACCTGTTGACACACAGGGACGTCTTGACTGTATTGGTGACGTCATCTGACACCTGCACCTGTTGACACACAGGGACGTCTTGACTGTATTGGTGATGTCATCTCACACCTGCAGCTGTTGACACACAGGGACGTCTTGACTGTATTGGTGATGTCATCTCACACCTGCAGCTGTTGACACACAGGGACGTCTTGACTGTATTGTTGACGTCATCTCACACCTGCAGCTGTTGACACACAGGGACGTCTTGACTGTATTGGTGACGTCATCTCACACCTGCAGCTGTTGACACACAGGGACGTCTTGACTGTATTGGTGACGTCATCTCACACCTGCAGTTGTTGACACACAGGGCGTCTTGACTGTATTGGTGATGTCATCTCACACCTGCAGCTGTTGACACACAGGGACGTCTTGACTGTATTGGTGATGTCATCTCACACCTGCAGCTGTTGACACACAGGGACGTCTTGACTGTATTGGTGACGTCATCTCACACCTGCAGCTGTTGACACACAGGGACGTCTTGACTGTATTGGTGACGTCATCTCACACCTGCAGCTGTTGACACACAGGGACGTCTTGACTGTATTGGTGATGTCATCTCACACCTGCAGCTGTTGACACACAGGGACGTCTTGACTGTATTGGTGATGTCATCTCACACCTGCAGCTGTTGACACACAGGGACGTCTTGACTGTATTGGTGATGTCATCTCACACCTGCACCTGTTGACACACAGGGACGTCTTGACTGTATTGGTGATGTCATCTCACACCTGCAGCTGTTGACACACAGGGACGTCTTGACTGTATTGGTGATGTCATCTCACACCTGCAGCTGTTGACACACAGGGGCGTCTTGACTGTATTGGTGATGTCATCTCACACCTGCAGCTGTTGACACACAGGGGCGTCTTGACTGTATTGGTGACGTCATCTCACACGTGCACCTGTTGACACACAGGGGCGTCTTGACTGTATTGGTGACGTCATCTCACACCTGCAGCTGTTGACACACAGGGACGTCTTGACTGTATTGGTGACGTCATCTCACACCTGCAGCTGTTGACACACAGGGGCGTCTTGACTGTATTGGTGACGTCATCTCACACCTGCAGCTGTTGACACACAGGGGCGTCTTGACTGTATTGGTGATGTCATCTCACACCTGCAGCTGTTGACACACAGGGACGTCTTGACTGTATTGGTGATGTCATCTCACACCTGCAGCTGTTGACACACAGGGACGTCTTGACTGTATTGGTGACGTCATCTCACACCTGCAGCTGTTGACACACATGGACGTCTTGACTGTATTGGAGATGTCTTCTCACACCTGCAGCTGTTGACACACAGGGGCGTCTTGACTGTATTGGTGATGTCATCTCACACCTGCACCTGTTGACACACGAGGCGTCTTGACTGTATTGGTGATGTCATCTCACACCTGCAGCTGTTGACACACAGGGGCGTCTTGACTGTATTGGTGATGTCATCTCACACCTGCAGCTGTTGACACACGAGGCGTCTTGACTGTATTGGTGATGTCATCTCACACCTGCAGCTGTTGACACACAGGGGCGTCTTGACTGTATTGGTGATGTCATCTCACACCTGCAGCTGTTGACACACAGGGGCGTCTTGACTGTATTGGTGACGTCATCTCACACCTGCAGCTGTTGACACACAGGGGCGTCTTGACTGTATTGGTGACGTCATCTCACACCTGCAGCTGTTGACACACAGGGACGTCTTGACTGTATTGGTGACGTCATCTCACACCTGCACCTGTTGACACACAGGGACGTCTTGACTGTATTGGTGACGTCATCTCACACCTGCAGCTGTTGACACACAGGGGCGTCTTGACTGTATTGATGACGTCATCTCACACCTGCAGCTGTTGACACACAGGGGCGTCTTGACTGTATTGGTGACGTCATCTCACACCTGCACCTGTTGACACACAGGGACGTCTTGACTGTATTGGTGACGTCATCTCACACCTGCACCTGTTGACACACAGGGACGTCTTGACTGTATTGGTGATGTCATCTCACACCTGCACCTGTTGACACACAGGGACGTCTTGACTGTATTGGTGATGTCATCTCACACCTGCAGCTGTTGACACACAGGGACGTCTTGACTGTATTGGTGATGTCATCTCACACCTGCAGCTGTTGACACACAGGGACGTCTTGACTGTATTGGTGACGTCATCTCACATCTGCAGCTGTTGACACACAGGGACGTCTTGACTGTATTGGTGATGTCATCTCACACCTGCAGCTGTTGACACACAGGGGCGTCTTGACTGTATTGGTGATGTCATCTCACACCTGCAGCTGTTGACACACGAGGCGTCTTGACTGTATTGGTGATGTCATCTCACACCTGCAGCTGTTGACACACAGGGGCGTCTTGACTGTATTGGTGATGTCATCTCACACCTGCAGCTGTTGACACACGAGGCGTCTTGACTGTATTGGTGATGTCATCTCACACCTGCAGCTGTTGACACACAGGGGCGTCTTGACTGTATTGGTGATGTCATCTCACACCTGCAGCTGTTGACACACAGGGGCGTCTTGACTGTATTGGTGACGTCATCTCACACCTGCAGCTGTTGACACACAGGGGCGTCTTGACTGTATTGGTGACGTCATCTCACACCTGCAGCTGTTGACACACAGGGACGTCTTGACTGTATTGGTGACGTCATCTCACACCTGCACCTGTTGACACACAGGGACGTCTTGACTGTATTGGTGACGTCATCTCACACCTGCAGCTGTTGACACACAGGGGCGTCTTGACTGTATTGATGACGTCATCTCACACCTGCAGCTGTTGACACACAGGGACGTCTTGACTGTATTGGTGACGTCATCTCACACCTGCACCTGTTGACACACAGGGACGTCTTGACTGTATTGGTGACGTCATCTCACACCTGCACCTGTTGACACACAGGGACGTCTTGACTGTATTGGTGACGTCATCTCACACCTGCACCTGTTGACACACAGGGACGTCTTGACTGTATTGGTGATGTCATCTCACACCTGCAGCTGTTGACACACAGGGACGTCTTGACTGTATTGGTGATGTCATCTCACACCTGCAGCTGTTGACACACAGGGACGTCTTGACTGTATTGGTGATGTCATCTCACACCTGCAGCTGTTGACACACAGGGACGTCTTGACTGTATTGTTGACGTCATCTCACACCTGCAGCTGTTGACACACAGGGACGTCTTGACTGTATTGGTGACGTCATCTCACACCTGCAGCTGTTGACACACAGGGACGTCTTGACTGTATTGGTGACGTCATCTCACACCTGCAGTTGTTGACACACAGGGACGTCTTGACTGTATTGGTGACGTCATCTCACACCTGCAGCTGTTGACACACAGGGACGTCTTGACTGTATTGGTGACGTCATCTCACACCTGCAGCTGTTGACACACGAGGCGTCTTGACTGTATTGGTGACGTCATCTCACACCTGCAGCTGTTGACACACAGGGACGTCTTGACTGTATTGGTGATGTCATCTCACACCTGCAGCTGTTGACACACAGGGACGTCTTGACTGTATTGGTGATGTCATCTCACACCTGCACCTGTTGACACACAGGGACGTCTTGACTGTATTGGTGATGTCATCTCACACCTGCAGCTGTTGACACACAGGGACGTCTTGACTGTATTGGTGATGTCATCTCACACCTGCAGCTGTTGACACACAGGGGCGTCTTGACTGTATTGGTGATGTCATCTCACACCTGCAGCTGTTGACACACAGGGGCGTCTTGACTGTATTGTTGACGTCATCTCACACGTGCACCTGTTGACACACAGGGGCGTCTTGACTGTATTGGTGACGTCATCTCACACCTGCAGCTGTTGACACACAGGGACGTCTTGACTGTATTGGTGACGTCATCTCACACCTGCAGCTGTTGACACACAGGGACGTCTTGACTGTATTGGTGATGTCATCTCACACCTGCAGCTGTTGACACACAGGGGCGTCTTGACTGTATTGGTGATGTCATCTCACACCTGCAGCTGTTGACACACAGGGGCGTCTTGACTGTATTGGTGATGTCATCTCACACCTGCAGCTGTTGACACACAGGGGCGTCTTGACTGTATTGGTGATGTCATCTCACACCTGCAGCTGTTGACACACGAGGCGTCTTGACTGTATTGGTGATGTCATCTCACACCTGCAGCTGTTGACACACAGGGGCGTCTTGACTGTATTGGTGATGTCATCTCACACCTGCAGCTGTTGACACACAGGGGCGTCTTGACTGTATTGGTGATGTCATCTCACACCTGCAGCTGTTGACACACAGGGGCGTCTTGATTGTATTGGTGACGTCATCTCACACCTGCAGCTGTTGACACAAAGGGGCGTCTTGACTGTATTGGTGACGTCATCTCACACCTGCAGCTGTTGACACACAGGGGCGTCTTGACTGTATTGGTGACGTCATCTCACACCTGCAGCTGTTGACACACAGGGGCGTCTTGACTGTATTGGTGACGTCATCTCACACCTGCAGCTGTTGACACACAGGGACGTCTTGACTGTATTGGTGACGTCATCTCACACCTGCACCTGTTGACACACAGGGGCGTCTTGTCTGTATTGGTGACGTCATCTCACACCTGCACCTGTTGACACACCGGGGCGTCTTGACTGTATTGGTGACGTCATCTCACACCTGCAGCTGTTGACACACAGGGACGTCTTGACTGTATTGGTTACGTCATTTCACACCTGTACCTGTTAACACACAGGGGCGTCTTGACTGTATTGGTGATGTCATCTCACACCTGCAGCTGTTGACACACAGGGGCGTCTTGACTGTATTGGTGATGTCATCTCACACCTGCAGCTGTTGACACACAGGGACGTCTTGACTGTATTGTTGACGTCATCTCACACCTGCAGCTGTTGACACACAGGGGCGTCTTGACTGTATTGGTGACGTCATCTCACACCAGCAGTTGAAGCCACCCTAGACTGTAGCCGTGGCTCGTCATTGAGCTGATGACTAGATCTACCACCCGCTTAAGGATATTTAAATCTTTCATGAGCTTGTGATGACTTTAATACATTATTTATTGTATTTTGAAAGTTGTATCACCAGTAGGTCTTGCTTAGCTCATTAAATGGCAATATGTTTTGAAATATATTACAAATAATTCACAAATAAAACGCAATGAAAAATATCCATAACATCGAAAGTGTGATGAACGTGACATACCGCAATATGTTTGACTTATTTTCTTTTTGCATGTACAAACAAGTGAGATTTTGATATCACAAATTCGAGTTTTAGATACTTGTATCAATGAATATCTTCCGAATTTGTGATTTACCATCCCCAAACACACAAGCGTCATAACCTCTTTATCATATAATGTCATTCTTTAATTCTGTGCTTTAAAATCGCTTTCCCTCTCTCACAAACATTACCGAAACATTGCGAGTTTTCCTGGAATTAATATCTATTACGTCACAGGGTTAATTATGTGTCAGTCGGACAGTGACAGTAGCCAATATAGTTCCAACTGAAATCTGTTTCTTATACAGTTGCGAAGCAACATATACGCAAAACAACAATTGTTTTTAATTGCCTTTCGCGCCAATCCATCGGTCTGTCCGCTAGAGTAACTGCCCTTTGTCAAAGGGGAGCTACTCTAACCCTAGTCCATGAGACGTCACGGCCACGGTCAGACGTTGTTGACAGTCGGTTTGTCCTGTCATAACGTTAAGAAGTGTAGTCAGATGTACACACAGCGACAAAACGAAACAAGGTAACAATTCAAACATATTTCGGCCAATTCCAACTATTTTCATTTGTGCAGAAGGTTTCAAGCCGCAGAGGTCTACAAGCACAGATATGGCTACTGATCCCGCTTGGCTAGGCCTCGTGCCCTCGCAAAATTGTTTCGAAATTTATATCTCCAAAGTTACCAAAACTTATAAAATGCCTTAGCTACGTCACAGTTAGACACTGGTTTTCAGTATATTAGACTGTTCTTTTGATAATGATAGCAATTATGTAGTTTATCCAGATTCCCGATGGTTAATTCTGACTCGATCGCCGAATGACGAGGGCGACGCCATGTTTGTTTATAAACAGTGAAAGTAGTCCTACTTGACCTTTGATATTTGCATCTCTATCCGCATATGACCCCAACGTCATATATATATATATATATATTGATAATTAAATAATGGAGTAAGATTGAACACAATCTGGGATCCTTGATTCCTCATCACAACGGGTTTATTAACAGATGCATGAGGGGTGTGATCTGTTCGCTTCTTTTTTTTGAAAAAACTGTTCCCATTATATCTTTCTTGATATCTCAGCAACCAGTTTTCTTTTGTCGCCACTTTTCAAATGCGTTTTCTCCATCTTTGTTGCACTCATCTTTCCAGATTTTAAGAAGTTTATCAAGTACATGCCCTGAATTTCTTCTGTGTAGCAATTCCCGCATATGTTCATCTGCGTCATCAAACTTACGGCGATAATTATCCGCGTTTATTTGCATCAGCTGAGTGTTACTTCGCAATCTCTGAACCGCTAGCTTGATACGAATTTCTGTTGCTTCATCACTCTCGCCTTCTATTGGTCGAATGCGATATTTAAGAGGCAGCATAATGTGTTCTTCATTCAACCACGTTTCATAAATGATGCAGTGGTTTGTCACATTTAGATAGTTCCAAAAAGCTTTACTCCGTGCATTACGGATAGACTTCCATAGGTGTTCCATTAGCTTCCTCTGTCTATATGCTTCTCTTTCTACGTAAGATTCTGTATTTCTGCAATGTACGGATGTTGAATGGACTCACCTTTATTGTCTGGATGTCCAACTGAATCCCGTGAATTCGGCGTTTCCATACGGGTGCCTACTTGTTCACCCTTCATTGTCACTGCTAAATCTGTGATTAGCGCACTTGTGATGTTTGGTTTCATCTGTGTTTCCTTGGCAACCGTCAATAAATCTTTCAACAGTTCGTTTGTTGTTTCAACTTTTCCAGAAAGCACAGTGATCTCCCCTTGGATTTCTTTCACTTCTTTACGAGTCCGACTTCTCAATTCTACTCCATCCATGAGAGCGTTCATGTATAAAAAAGCACAGTAAAGTTCTAACTCTCAGGCACAATATAGTAATAATTAAATAAGTGGAGTAAGATTGAACACAGTTTTAATAGGCTAGTGCTTTCAACTCGTACCACGTACGAGTCTCATCAGGCCATTTAAGGATTGACTCTGTATTTTTTTCGGTTCATTGAGGTATGAATCGAAAAACCGATGTGCAAACTGTATGAATCCGCGCAAATTCGACAACGTAAAACATGTTTTATCTGCAATAGTAGAAAACAGTTGCATATATCAAAACAGACAAAAATGACGACATTGATAAACATTCCAGGTGTAGGAATACATACAGTGGCGTGACATGAATCAGGTGATCGTTTAATTTATGCACATAACTTGACACGCCTACACAGTCAGTAGCCAATCAACGGAAAGTGGGATTAAAACAATGTTCATTGGACCTGTCAATTAAGGCAAGAGGCGAAAAGACTTGCAACAGTCAGACTGTAACGAACCGGAAGAAATATGTCCGAGAGAAGGCGGCTGTTTCAAATAACATGGTCATTTACTGCGTGATTCAAACATTCCTTCCCTGATTACGGTAAGACACAGTTGGAGAAATGCTAGTTAGCAATGACAACCGAAGACATGAAAGTTGAACCGAGGCGAGCGGGAAAAAACAGGCGAGCGAGCCTGCACGTTTGCTGTTTCATTCATTCTCGGCCTTCGGTTTCAAAAGGTAGTTTGGACAATGAATAAGCATGAAAGTCACTAAATGTCCCGTGCATGACGATACACGTGAGCAGGAAGGGAATTCCCTCGGCTGTAATATTGGGATTCCCCGACATTCCGCAGTAATAAAAGTAGTGCGCCGCGGTGGGCGTGGCTTTTTTTTACATTCATTGGGAAATGAATGCAATAACACGTGACCAATTCACCTAATCAGAATGCAGGGATTTCCATGAACACAACGAAAATTTTATTATAACTGAATAACGGACATGAAGTAGTAACATATAGTTACGTGACGTCAAAACATTTAGGAAACTATGACGTCACAATACCAGGGTGACAATGGACAAATAACTTACGCCTTTACATTTAACTTAGGCGCGTATTTATGAATGAAATGTTGCTCTTTTTTAAACAATGTAGGTTCATGGTCAAAATTTAGCTTTATATAGCGGCAAAACTAAAAAGTTGCCGTTTCCACATGCTTCTAAATGTTCACTGAGTGGAATCGTGCGGTTGTGTGGCTGCTTTATTTGTGAACGGTGAAGATTCATTCTTCTTTTTAATTTAAGTTCTGTCTTTCCGATATACTTTTCATTGCATCCACTACAAACAATCAAGCAAATAACATTTCTAGTATCACAAGTCATATTTTGTTTTACAGTAAATTTAGTGTCCTTGGTAATTTGGACTGAACAGCCTTCAATTATATTGCTGCAAGTTAGGCAACGTTTGTCACCGCACTTAGAAACCTGTGGAGTGATGACAACAGAACTTGTCAAAATCTTTCTAGGATTTTTTAGTTGTCTTTGGCTGTTGATAATTTTGTATTTGCTTAATATCTTCTCCATTTTAATACTTTGATTCAAAATAGGCAGGTATCGTTGAACCATGGATAATGTTTTTTCATGATTAGGGTTGAAGGTAGATACTAGAGTTAAATTATTCCCCATATTGTTTTCTTCCGACTTTTCTCTCAGTTTTAGTTGCTCAATACTTAGCGCCTTCTGTATGCTATCTTGAATTAGCTTTGCGGGATAATTTTGATGCAGTAGGAAACTCTTAAGTTCAGCAAGGCTAGTAGTTTTAACATCATTCCCGGAAACAATGGTACAAATACGTCTTGCGAGACAGTAAGGGATATTACGTTTTGTATGATACGGGTGACATGATCCAAAATCCAAAAAATTGGTGCGTATCAGTATCTTTATAAAATATATCAGTTTGTACAAATCTCCCAGATATTTAATTGATTCTTACATCGAGAAAGGTTAAACTGGATTCGCTTTTTTCCATTGTCAATTTGAGTGACGCATTAAGTGAATTTAAAATTTCATGAACAGCGGTAGGTTGACTTTCACTGGTTTTTAATATGATAAAACAGTCGTCTAAAAACCTTTTCCATGAATATTCAATTTGTTCTTTCATAGATTCACCAAGAGTATCTCTCACCTTATCATAAAACATATTCTCTAAAAATCCCAACACAAGGGTTGCATAAGTAGGGGCTACCTTAGTACCCATGGCTACTCCTTTCTTTTGTGAATAATAAGATCTATCAAAATAAAACATGTTATTGGTAATAACCAACTTCAATGCATCAATGATAATCTCATCCGAAAATCTATCTGATATTTCATGGCGGTATTCTTTCAGCCAGTATCTGATAGCTTCCAGTCCGAGCTCAGTTTCAATATTACTATACAAGCTAACAACATCAAAACTAACTAACATAGATCCTTCCGGTACCTCAGTGGGTAATTTACATAAAAAATCAATGTCATCTCTGAGAAAACTTTTTACATGTTTACATAAAGGCTTAAGAATAATATCTATGAAAGACGCTGAGTACAGCTCTCGGGTCCTCCCATAATTGGTCTAAATGGTAAATCTTCGGGATTTTCAATAGAAATGACTTCACAATTATTATCATTAATTTCCTTTTGAATACATTTACTTTTATGTACTTTGGGTAGGCCATAAAAATTAGCGTTTTTAGGTTCAAAATTGGTAAGATAGTCCTTTTCTTTGTCTAGAGTTTCGTCATCATACTTATCTAACAATTTCTTAACCTTATTCTGGACAGATTTTTCTTCTCTTTTACTCGAATTGCTATAATATTGATCATCATTTAAAATGGACATTATCTTTCTTTGATAAAAATATTTATTCATAATAACAATAGCACCCCCTTTATCGGCTTCTTTAATAACGGTGTCTGTATTATTTTTAAGATTAGTAAGGCCTTTCAATTCATGAATGAATTGTTTTAATTCATATTCAGATATGCATATTTGTATATATTTTGTGTATATATATTGGCGAATGTGGGAAACAGTTGTGGCAATGTCTTGTGCTGATAAAAGACAGAAAAGATGCAGGAATGTGTATGATAAAATGGTCATGCCTGTTTTATATACTATAGTATATACATTGTGAATGTCTTGCATTATCATGGCAGTAAATTTTGCCGGACAATAGCTTTGTCTTTCATGTAATAAATTGAATTATTACCCATATGGGCTCAAATATGCAGTGTAATAACTTTTTGATATTTGCACAGTGTGCAATTAGTGATTCTCGAAGCTGATTGGTCAGTGGAGCAAAGATCAATTTTCATTGGACAACAGAACTATTTTTTCTCTCATCCCATTCATTCACAAATCCACGCCTTTCCCTGATGTTTTACGTGCTACAATCTCACTGACTCGAGATTTGTAAGACAAGACACAAGTTTCATATTAACAACACAATAACACATCATATCATTTTTTTCATTTATTTCACATGATTTTCATTTAACAGTAAAAACCAAAACTACGTAGAGGAATCTACCCGTTTGTAAACAAACATGGCTGGCCATTTGAGACCTGTCAAAGTAAATGACCTCGTTAAAGCGGACGGAGATCTGACTGACACGAAAAGTTATTCGTATAATTCAACCTCTGAACACATTTAATGTCTTTGTCGTCAAAACTGCATATGGTCAGATTCAAGTTCCAAGATTCAGATTGTGATGTTGCCAGAAACTGTTTCTAGGGCGCCAAGATCATCACCACCAAGTCCTGGTTTGCGTCTGTGTTAGTGGGCTTGCAGTTTGATGAATTTTTCGACCACCGGAATCCAAAAACCGGACTTTGTATAGACAGGTTTGCCTTTGTGAACGATGATGACATCGATAACTGCCAATGAAAATGAAAACACAATGAAAAGACTAAACTTGACATGTTGACATGAACTTAGTTCACAAATGTATACAGGTAAGAAAAACACGAAAAATATTACTACTCACACTTTCAACGATGGCATGAGAATAAAAACAAATTCATTTTGCAACAACATTTAGACTTTCCGAAAGACATCATAAAGATACACTATTTCGTACAATTTTGTAACGTTGTGTGAAGAAATAAGATTGTGACACTTTTTTATACAATGTATACGTTTTTCGTAACCCCGACGTCTGCAAAGTACGGCGCTGAGCGGTATGCAGGCTGACTGACGTCCGGGGACCATATGACTATGAGGGTGAATGACACAGGAAAGGTGCAACTAAACATTATTATTTGCAAATTTATCATTTCGGCATGCACATCAGACAGTTCAGAATTCGAACTGTCTACTTTGAAGGATATCAAGGGTAGCATAGAGAGTTACTTTAGCGACATGATTACCAGCATCTGGTTGTGAAATCGATGCACTTTGCTGAACTCGGAGGTTTTGAAATCAAAACAAAAATAATTAAAAATACAAGGAAAAGATAACTTACCTCAGCGAGCTGATCCTGTGTCCAATAATGAACTATATGAACTCCGTGAATGCGAAAAGGTTAGCACCAAGTCTCCAGATACCGTGTTTGTCTATCAACAGGTATTCGACCATTATGAATCACATCAAAATATCAACAAACTCCCGTCATCTGACTGTGACCACTCCACGTTTGACAAATCCCCCCGAAATCCCACATGCACATGTTTCCCATCAGTGACACTTGTCTCAAATCACACACGATGTTAATTAAACTTGTCCGGATTAAAATGTAACCGGTTCTCTTGTCATCCCTGGTTTCGGCTGTCTCATATCTGGGTCAAGTCGGGTCATTCATTCCGACACTGTGACGGCACTGTACTTTTCAAAGTTTACCTTCTTTTCGTAACTTTTCTCTAACAAACAAGAGTTCTGTACATTCCGTCTATGTTGTTGTTATAGGTTTTGGCATTATTGTCAAATGAAACATAAAAAAAATTGACAAGTTTTCCGTGTTTCCTCTTCTCAATGTGAAATGCATCTAGCGAGGAACTTAAAACATTAATTTCACTCGTGACATATTTTCCGTAATCACTCGTACCTCGTTGGCTATTCTATAATTGCTCTTTGTTCCAGAAAAATCTGAAGAATTGTTTTCTCTTAAATGAATTATTTAGTCCCATACATTTTACAGATAGTAGTTTTATTTTATCCCTTTTCCTCCATCTCTATCATCGATAATTGACAGGTGAGATTTTGATCGGAAAATCTTGTGAATCTGCAAGACATATTGAATAATATCTAAAACATGTGACTACAACATCATATTTTCTGTATTCATTACATGTCTATACTTCTTGTGTACCTTGTTGTACACTGTTTATGAGAAAGAAAAATGCAAACAATTTAACCCAAATGCACATTTTGGAATCCCATGTTGTAATACTCAAAATGACATAATCCACTAATGCATTTACAAAAATAAAGTCTATTGGCCAAATTATGTATACATTTCTGAACTGAAATGTCCTATACATGAAAAGAAAATCTGAAAGGTGCTCAAGTCAAAACTAGTAAAATAACTTAGGTGTCTCTATTTTCGCACAGGTAAACAAATCAATTAATAGAGTTTAATATATTTACCGGATTAGGGACGGTTAGAGATCCTACTCTACACTTTGTTACTCACATCCTATATCCGTAAGCAATCATACGAGGACATTAGTATTTCGCCAAACTAAACAGTATTTAGAAGATATAAAAGACGTTCACTTAATCGACCTCTCCCCTAAAAGAAGACACATTCATTTAAATGAAACATACGCGCGTGATTTTTTTCAAATTAAATCCATAAAGAATCCCACAATAGCGGAAAATATTTGCGATTTCACAGTGTCCTAACAAACCTTTGGAGCGTGATTGTAATTAGAAGGAAATAAAACGTTCTGTTCGATACCATTGTCAAAACCTTGACTACGATGGGCTTTGGCTGATTAGCGGTGCAGGAGTTTGTTGACATAAGGGCGACAAATGTCAACCCCGTCACGTTTGGTATACCAATATGTCGGAATTTTATTTTTACATCTGATGACATTCCGTACGCCCACCATGCATTGGCTACCATGATGATTTGAACATGTTGATTGGGTTGTTAACGTAGAATCAAAAGTGGTTTACTAATAGTGTGATTTTCTGAGTAAACATTTGGGTGGACTCTATGTCTTTTCCAAGTTCTAACATACAAGGATTGGCAGCCTAATTGGAATTGGGGCGGCTGTGTAGCCAGTTGGTTAACACGTTCGATTGTCACGCCGAAGAGTGAGTGAGTGCGTATGGTTTTACGCCGATTTTAGCAATATTCCAGTAATATCATGGCGGGGGACACAAGAAATGGGCTTTACACATTGTACCAATGTCGGGAATCGAACCCGGGTCTTCGACTTGACGAGCGAACGATTTAACCACTAAGCTATCCCACCGCCCCTCAGACCGAAGACCTGGGTTCGATCCCCCATATGAGTACACTGTGAAGCCAATTCTGGTGTCCCCGCCTGTAATTTTGCTGGAATATTACTTAAAGCGGCGAAAAACAATACTTACACACTCACTAACTGGGATGAACTTCGTTGATGGAGATAGTTGCTAAATAGTATGCACAGTAATCCCCTCCGAGGTCCACACCAACGATGTCCGGAGTGCCTGGACGCCACTGTGTAGAAGGCTCCATCCAGGTGGTGTAAACATAACTCCATAGCATAATGCTTGCCAGTTCTTTCTTCGAGTTTGGGAAGAGGTGAAAGTCTGACGGTGCTAGATCTAGCGAATACGGAGGACGTTCAATGAGTTCAAGACCACGGTCAAGCATTGCAGCCATGACCATAACATACTTTTGTACAGGTGGAACTTAGCTATTATTCTGCTTGTCATTTCCGCAGATACTTTTACTGTTATAGCTTTGATTATTGATGCTGATTATTCTCTGGCGTGGACGTTTGGACTATTCAAGGGTTTACCTCAGCAATTAGGCCAAAATAACAATTCAATGTATGGCACTTTAGTGGAGGTCAAGATATACGAATGAAAGTAAATAGACACACTGGATTACTAAATGTATAACATATTTTACTGACACATACAATGCATTTACTGACGACATGTTGGTCTGGTCAACTTGACCTAAAAGTAGATAAGAAATAATTAATTCTCAAAATTGACATTTTAGCAGGAAACAATCAGCCAGCTGCTGAAGACAGCCAAGCAAGATGGTCAGGAATTGAGTGTACAGTGCTACCATTAATATCGAAAATATAGAAATGGCCATCATCATCCCCGTCCACACACGTCATGTACAGAAAGGACCCGAAAACACCAAATTCTCCAAAATTATCTTCAGTTTTGCTGCAGCGTCGGAGCACCATTGCCACCCCAGTCGTCAAGTCAGGAACAATCCTTATTGCTTCGTCGCCGCTCTCAAAAACAATTGACCCATTTAAAATGACAAAAGAATATATGAACTTACTGACAACCTTAGTAAAGGCCCGTGGTTTGACTTTCTCAGACATGTTGTAGATGACATAGTTATATTCATAGGTATGGACGTATTGAGCACTGCACCATACTATCATGCAAGACTCTTCTTCTCCTGCTATTTGAAATTCATCACCCAAAAATTCGAAGTCTTTTGCGATAACAAAATGTTTGAAATTACGTACATTAATGGCAATCAGCTGCCATGTTCCTTTCTTTATAATATAGTAGAGGTGCTTTGTATTCCTATCATAAAGAGAAACAAACACTTTTGAGGGGGCCTCAAATATCTTGAACAGCAATTTGCCAGTATTGAGACAATACATGTTTACCTTAGTGAAGTCGTTTTCTTTGAAATGGACAGTGATAATATGACAGGATTTGGAATCCACAGTCCACCAGTCATTTTCGGGAACCTTAATATCTATTGTCTTCACAAATTTACGTTGGGTCATGTCCAGTGTCAATAGTCCTTCTGCATCATCTTTTCCTTGGCCAAATATTGCCACATCACTTGATGGTAAGTAGTCGATATTGCATTCGCATTGCTTGTTTTTTTGTTTAGTCCATGTCACTTTCGGAGTTATTGTAGATTTCAGATCAGGATCATCCACGTGAAGACACACATCAATATTCTCATTATCCTTTGCCAAACATTCCGCTAAGTGATCAATAGAAATCCATTTGAACTGAAATTCGTCTGTCTGCCGTCCAGATGTTTTAACCCACAGCTGCATGTTCTTCTTGTGTGCACCTTGAGAGGCAACAGCATTCACACACAGGAACAACAGCAGCAGCATGATCAATGCCGACGTTGTATCTAGATAATATGAAGACCTCGATGTATCTCACTGGTAAACATTCTCTGGTAAAACTGTATAGACCATGGTGCATAGTACATTAGTAGTAAACCTGTATAGTCTAACGTACATCAGTAGTAAAGTTGTACAGACAAACGTACATCAGTAGTAAACCTGTATAGTCAAACGTACATCAGTAGTAAACCTATATAGTCAAACGTACATCAGTAGTAAAGCTGTATATACAAAAGTGTATAGTACATCAGTAGTAAAGCTGTACAGACAAACGTACATCAGTAGTAAACCTATATAGTCAAACGTACATCAGTAGTAAACCTATATAGTCAAACGTACATCAGTAGTAAAGCTGTATATACAAAAGTGTATAGTACATCAGTACTTAAGCTGTACAGACAAACGTACATCAGTAGTAAAGCTGTACAGACAAAGGTACATCAGTAGTAAACCTATATAGTCAAACGTACATCAGTAGTAAAGCTGTACAGACATACGTACATCAGTAGTAAAGCTGTACAGACAAACGTACATCAGTAGTAAAGCTGTATATACAAAAGTGTCTAGTACATCAGTAGTAAAGCTGTATTGACAAACGTACATCAGTAGTAAAGCTGTACAGACAAACGTACATCAGTAGTAAAGCTGTATATACTAAAGTGTATAGTACATCAGTAGTAAAGCTGTACAGACAAACGTACATCAGTAGTAAAGCTGTACAGACAAACGTACATCAGTAGTAAACCTATATAGTCAAACGTACATCAGTAGTAAACCTATACAGTCAAACGTACATCAGTAGTAAAGCTGTATATACAAAAGTGTATAGTGCATCAGTAGTAAAGCTGTACAGACAAACGTACATCAGTAGTAAAGCTGTACAGACAAATGTACATCAGTAGTAAAGCTGTATATACTAAAGTGTATAGTACATCAGTAGTAAAGCTGTACAGACAAACGTACATCAGTAGTAAAGCTGTACAGACAAACGTACATCAGTAGTAAACCTATATAGTCAAACGTACATCAGTAGTAAAGCTGTACAGACAAACGTACATCAGTAGTAAAGCTGTACAGACAAACGTACATCAGTAGTAAAGCTGTACAGACAAACGTACATCAGTAGTAAACCTATATAGTCAAACGTACATCAGTAGTAAAGCTGTACAGACAAACGTACATCAGTAGTAAAGCTGTACAGACAAACGTACATCAGTAGTAAAGCTGTACAGACAAGCGTACATCAGTAGTAAAGCTGTACAGACAAAGGTACATCAGTAGTAAAGCTGTATATACAAAAGTGTATAGTACATCAGTAGTAAAGCTGTATATACTAAAGTGTATAGTACATCAGTAGTAAAGCTGTACAGACAAACGTACATCAGTAGTAAAGCTGTACAGACAAACGTACATCAGTAGTAAACCTATATAGTCAAACGTACATCAGTAGTAAAGCTGTACAGACAAACGTACATCAGTAGTAAAGCTGTACAGACAAACGTACATCAGTAGTAAACCTATATAGTCAAACGTACATCGGTAGTAAAGCTGTACAGACAAACGTACATCAGTAGTAAAGCTGTACAGACAAACGTACATCAGTAGGAAACCTATATAGTCAAACGTACATCAATAGTAAATCTATATAGTCAAACGTACATCAGTAGTAAAGCTGTATATACAAAAGTGTATAGTACATCAGTAGTAAAGCTGTACAGACAAACGTACATCAGTAGTAAAGCTGAACAGACAAACGTACATCAGTAGTAAACCTATATAGTCAAACGTACATCAGCAGGAAAGCTATGTAGAGAAAAGTACATTACCAATACAGCTATAAAGACAATAGTACATAGTACATAATACATCAGCAGTAAAGCTGTTTATACAAAAGTGTATAGTACATCAGTAGTAAAGCTGTACAGACAAACGTACATCAGTAGTAAAGCTGTGCAGACAAAGCGTACATCAGTAGTAAACCTGTATAGTCAAACGTACATCAGCAGGAAAGCTAAGTAGAGAAAACTACATTAGAAATACAGCTATAAAGACAAAAGTACAAAATACATAATACATCAGCAGTAAAGCTGTATATACTAAAGTGTATAGTACATTAGTAGTAAAGGTGTACAGACAAACGAACATCAGTAGTAAAGCTGTACAGACAAACGTACATCAGTAGTAAACCTATATAGTCAAACGTACGTATAGTACAAAGGTACATTAACTGTAAGGCTATATAGACAATAGTACATAGTATATCAACAGTAAAGCTGAATAGACAAAGGTACATCCGCAGTAAGCTATACAGACAAAAGTACATAGTACATCAGTAGTAAAGCTGTATAGACATTACGATATAGTACATCAACTGTAAAGCTATATAGACAAAAGTACATCAGTAGTAAAGTTATACAGACAAAGGTGCATCAGCAGTAACGCAATACAGACAAAAGTACACAGTACATCAGTAGTAAAGCTGTATAAACAAAAAGACATCGTACATCAACAGTAAAGCTATATAGACAAAGGTGCATCAGTAGTAAAGCTTTACCGACAAAAGTACATAGTACATCAGTAGTAAAGCTATATAGACAAGGTGCATCAGCAGTAAAGCTGTATGGACAAAAGTACATAGTACATCAGCAGTAAAGTTGTACAGACAAAAGTACACAACACTAACGTTTTCTGGACAAAAGTACATCAGCAGTAAAGCTGTATAGACAATAATACATCAGTAGTAGAGCTGTATAGACAATAGTACATAGTACATCAGTACTAAAGTGTATAGACAAAAGTACATCAGTAGTGAAAATGCATAGACAATAGTACAAAGTACATCGGTAGTAAAGTTGATACACAATAGTACATAGTACATCAGTAGTAAAGCCAAATAGCCAATAGTACATATTACATCAGTACTAAAGTGTAAAGACAAAAGTACATCAGCAGTAAAGCTGGATAGACAACAGTACAAAGAACATTGGTAGAAAAGATGTATAGACAATAGTACATCGGTAGTAAAGTTGTATAGACAATAGTACATAGTACATCAGTAGTCAAGTGTATAGACATAAGTACATCAGCAGTGAAAATGCATAGACAATAGTACATCAGTTGTAAAGTGTATGGACAAAAGTACATAGTACATCAGTAGTAAAGCTGTGTAGACAATAGTACATAGTGCATTGATAGTAAAGTGTATAGCCAAAGTGTATGAAAAGGTCCTATAAGAGAGAATTGAGAGATATATCGAATATATGGAGCCCGACTTCCCATACAGATTACAATGTGGCTTCAGGCGAGAACATGGTGCAAACATAGCTACCTACACACTCAAATAAGTCGTAACTTTCTACACGGAAAGGTCTTCCAATGTATACACCGTGTTTCTTGATAATGAGAAAGCGTTTGATCGCATTTGGCACAATGGACTACTCCAAAAATTATTCATCCTTGTTATGCAAGGGAAAGCCTGGCATATCATCCGTCAGTCGTATCACGAATCTACTGCATATGTCAGATATGCCGGCGAGACAAGTTGAACGTTCCCAATCAGACAAGGTGTAGGACAAGGACGCGTCTTATCCGCCTGGATGTTCCTTGTGTATATTAACGAGCTTATAATCCGCCTTGACCATTTGAAACAAGGTGCTATGCTTGGACGTGATCACTTCCCAGTTGTCCTACTCGCAGATGACACAACTCTCATAAGCTCAACAAGAAGTGGCCTATGCATGTCCTTACATACTGTACATCAATATGCTTGCAAATGGATATTGACATATAATGCAAGCAAAAGCTGTGTTTTGGTGTTTAAAGGTGGAAACCAATTCAACCAACCATGTTCTTTTACACTAGGTAACCATATACTGGAAATGAAACCGAACACAACATATGCAGGTTCTATTATCAGTACTCATTTAGAATCCGAAAGGACCGGGAGAGCTTGCGCCAAGGCGAAGAAGAATTTGAATTCCCTGAGAGATATTGGACTAAGAGCAGGTGGTCTGAACCCAGTCTCCTGTATGAACATATGGCGTTGACTAATAATTCCAGGTGCCTTCTACGCGTGTGAACTGTGGTCAAATATGTCCAAGACAGAACACAATGAAATTGAAAAACTCCACGCTACTTTGCACGTAATGTACACAATTTTCATGTAAGATCTCCAACCGTTGCAACTATTCAGACGCTGGGATTGTGGACAATGACATCTGTGTTTGACAAAATGAAGCTGATGTTCATTGGGAGGATGTGTAGAAGCAGCCACAGATATGCCCCGAAAAGGTGTTCTTTTTCAAGTGTGCTCAATATATAACAGGCAGTGACAAAAGTGAGTCTGTAACACATGATCTACTCAGTGTGGCAAAGAAATATGAATTATGGACCATAATAGTTCACTTTATGAAAACTAACCAGTTTCCATCCAAGGATGTGTGGAACAAAACTAAAAACAAGACAAGACTAAAATAACAGAACATGAAACTGCTGATTGGCACACGAGTCTGCGAGATTACCCTGAATTAAACAGATTTATTAAAATTCACAGTAAGCTTGTACCTCATAGACTGTGGAAGTGTATTCTGTACAATAACCAACTAGACCAATGTATGCACTTGTGAAGCTAGGAACACTACCAATAACACCTGGACAGTGATTAATGTGTGACAAGGAGTGCGATGACATAATAAAGCACCAACTGCTATGTTGTACAGCTTTAGCTGATGCAAGGAACACCCTCTATGAACATCTATTTGACTCTTTAAACCTCGAACAATACATGTGTATTGAAGACTGTGCAGATGACGAAGTCAAACTTGTGACATTGCTAGATGGTATAACCCCTATTGTAGAGGATATGAGCCTTGGCAGACGGGCTGAATTCATATCTTCTGTATCACGAGACATAAGCTCCTGGCACCTGCGATCAATGCTCTATCTATAGACAGTATATCTCATACCAGGACCACGACATGTAAATATTCAGTATTGCCAATTTCTCTGCATAATGTTCGTGTAAATATGCTGTGTTAACATGATTCCAAATGTATATCACTCTCCGAAATTAATGGAGGAAATAAAGATCATTCATTCATTCATCAGCAGTAAAGCTGTACCGACAATAGTACATCAGTAGTAAATCTGTATAGACAAAACATCAGTAGTAAAACTGTAAAGACAATAGTACATAGCAGATCAGTAGTAAAGGTGTATCGACAAAACTACTTAAGTATTCAAGATGTATAGACAATAGTACATCAATAATATAGTGTATAAACAAAACAACATCAGTAGTAAAACTGTATAGACAATTATTGTACATCAGTAGTAAAACTGTAAAGACAATAGTACATAGCAGATCAGTAGTAAAGGTGTATAGTCAATTGTACTTAGTAGATCAGCGGTAAAGCTGTATAGACAATAGTACATAATAAATCGGTAGTAAATCGATATAGCCAACAGTACATAGTACATCAGTAGGGATTAGTAGCTGTGATTATTCACGCTGAAGACCTAGGTTCGATTTTCCTTATGAATACAATGTGTAAATCCCATTTTTGATGTCCCTCATGTTGATACTCCTGGAATATTGCTAATAGCAGAGTAAAAAACACACTCGTGCTCACAGAGCCTGACCACCAAACCCATACAGTGGCCACCTTTGACAGAAATATGCAGCTTGGGACCTACTCTCGCAGTATCCAAAAGGAGTTGACATATCGTAGTGTGGTCATGCGGTAACGCAGAGAGGCTCGTTATAACGAGGGGTGCACCAGGGAAGGCCTGGTAAAGGTGAGTGAGTGAGTATGGTTTACCCGGCATTTCTAACGATATCACACGGATTGCACGATTTTTTAACAATGAAAGGTTACAAATAACCTTGTTCTTGGAATTTCTCATTAAAAAGCAGTAGATTTTTTGTGTTCTTATATAAATTAGATGTGTATATATGAAATGAGGAGTCTTATAATATTCAAATTTGAGGAATCTGGAGTGGATACACATTTTTTGGAAGGAACCATAGAAGTATGTCTTATCGAAAATAAAAACACATAATGATTTTCTTAAAAGTCTCTGATTTTTCCAAACATATGAAAGGTCCCATTTATAAAGTAAACATTTAACAGTGTATGACTCATTTCTAGCACTATTTCTTCAGAAACCAGCATCACAGCATCAAATTATCACAGGGCAATCTACATTCTGGCATATATAACAACTGTTTCAAATATTTTATTACTCTCATCTCTAGAAGCTGTGTGTCCTAATTCATAATATGCCATCACTGTGGGACTACTTTGTTTAATACCAAGTAACCTTTTACAGAGATATGAATGTACCAACTGTAGTTCTCAATGTTAAGAATGTCTTATAAGGCAAGAGTACCAAAGATTTAAAGATTTCCATAATTCGAAACAGTACTACCTTTCATGGTTTGTTTGTTGTTTAACACCGCACTCAGCAATATTCCAACGAAATGACGGCGGTCTTGAAAAAGTCGAGTCTTGACCAGACAATCCAGTAAATGACATCATGAGCATCGATCCACGCAATTGGAATCGATGACATGCATCAACCGAGTCAGCCAGCCTGACCTACCAATCCCGCTAGATGCCTCTTACGACAAGCATAGTCGCCTTTTACAGCAAGCATGGGTTGCTGAAGAACCATCCTACCCCAGATCTTCACGGGTCCCTTTCATTAAATGAACACATTGATATACAAGCGATTCCATGATATTTTATGTCAAAATGTAGCACCAAGCTATTAATAGTTAATGAAAGTTTGTAATAATAACGAACAGTTTTCGATATTAAAAATGAAAGCTGAAAGGGAAGTACCTTCGACGTTGCTGTAAATGAAGATGCTGTCAAGAACAAATTAAATATGTTGTTATATTTTTATGTCTCGAGTATTATGATTGCATTAATAATGAATCACCTGCGTCATGTGAGAGTTGTGTGGACTTAGATACAATTGAACACAAATATGTAATTCAATCGGATCGCTTTCAGTTGCTGTAGATGTAAGTAAAAGATTGCATTTGATTTTGAAACAGTTTGTGAACCACGAGGTTGACCTTACGTCAAGGAACGTCCTTCTCAAACAAACTATTCATGAGCTCCTCTTGCTTCTTTGTTCAGGTGAGAGAATGAACCTTTCTCATACAACAAATAGACACTGTATATTTTAGCATGCTGTTCATCGGCCATCATTTCAAGGAGAAGCTGGAAGCCAGTGGATACCCAGATGGATGTACCGATCACCACACTTACATCCAGGAGATCTATGACAAAAAAGGCATTCGGTTGGACAAGGACCTCATCGAAAAAACACCAGTTAATTTGCTCTGGGGCAAGTTTGGACAGCGGTTAGACTATAGTCAGAACGTCTATATGAACGGCCCCGCACAGTACTTTGCTTTGTGGAGTGATGAACGAAATACCATCGAGGATGTCACCGTCGTCAACAAACACATCGTGGAAGTGACCTTTACCCACAAGGTAGAATCCCAAACCCCTTATTCTCATTTCAATGTCTCAATAGCTGCTTGGGTCACCGCACAAGTGCTGTCCGTGTCAAAGTACAAGACTCTGTGACCCACCAGCATCAGGTACATTCATTGACTCCACAACACGAATCCACAGCTGGGCCATTCGTTGGTTGAGTTTACAGACGAACTGGACAGAAACACCATCAAGATGTTTGTGTCAGGAGGCCCCTCAAAATATGGCTATGAGTTAATGAACCCCAGACCTGATGGAACGCGCAAGATCTGCAAAGTACGAGGGTTCACCTTGAATTACAGAAACCAACAACACCTCAACTTTGACACCATGAAAGGACTGATACTGGAATGACGGCCTAGGAAGGAGGGGGAGAACACAGCTTGGATTACCCTCATCAGATCGTTCATAAAGGACCTTGACACGGAAACGCTCTTATGACCCGGCCCACCCAAAAAGACTACCGCACCGTTTACGACAAGCGGAGCCTCCTCTACGATGAAACCCAGGGCTGCCTGTAGACACGCCTTTGGGTAGAGAGACGACTAGATATTTTTTTTATTTCATACCATTGGGGTTGTCACAACGGATCGAAAGTGAATCGCCATGGACACCTACAGAAAAAAAACGGATCTAAATCTGACCAATCAGAAGCTTGGGTTTTGAACAAATCAGAGGCCGCGCTCGGACCATGCTGGGCTCTGATTGGTCGAACTGAGGTTGTGCTTTCTCTCTCATGCTACAAGCCTGACCCTATGGAAAAGAAACACAAGTGATGGTCCGTTTTCGAAAAATTGAGGCTCAGACCAGGCACCGGAATGGACCAATCAGGAAGCAGGGCGTCAATGTCTTAAAGCTGACAGACGCTCTCCGCTAATCACTTTTCACAGAACGGTCCAAGCAACAACATCGTCCCTCTGATTGATGTTCCTCACGTTGTGTTGGCTGTTGGCGTCTTATCTGGAAGAAACACGTGTTTGGAGAGAGTACCATCAAGTGTTGACACACATCCGTGAAGACTTGGAAAGAAACAACGAACAGAAAATCCAGACAACATCATGTCGAAACTTATGAATGCCAAGACACAGAGTGACATGGGTGGTAAAGGCAGTGGTGATGTGAACGGTGAAATGACCGCTGAACTGTGGGGTGAAGTGTACGACGTGATGTGTTGCGAAGATAAGGGCCGACGACCTTTGCACCAAGTTACGTGCGAAGACGAAGTGATATGCGATATGATAGGTTCAAAGATGAGGAAACTGACTGAACCCAAGAAAGTACCACTGAAGAAGACGATAAAGACCCAGAAAAAAAACAAGCAAACCAGCAGCAACAACAACAACAGCGGCAACCACAGCAGCTGCCACAACAGCACCATCCACCACCACAGCAGCAGCAGCAGACACTGAAACGAAAGGAACATCCTTTTTGAAACCTGTAACACCTGCAACACCTGCTAAAAGACCACCACAGAAGAAATTGTCTCTGAAGACATCTCATCAAGAACAGCTATAAGTACCATTCTATTCTTTGGGATGTGTATGCCGTTATGATGATGATGACAGCTGACAGCCCTCCCTTCCATGGATCTTAGCACACCCACCCTGCTTGATGCTTCTTTGTCACCAGCATCACCGGAGGATGTCTTCTCCTCAGGTATGCCCATGGTTTGCAAAGATGACGAAAACGTTGACCAGGATCCTTATGGAGAAACTCAACTCACTTCCCTACAACGTCAATGTAGTGCCTGTTGGCACAACAATATGCTTAGATACATAAGCTGCAACAGTGGTCAAGTGATGCGTCGTGTCCGTTTCAGGGAGGCCATAGACTGTACGTATACCTGTGTTGCTGATGGGTACCTATCTTATGATGACCCCATCTTCACTGGAAGAGCTTGAAGATGGAAGAGGAAAAGTTTTCGCGTTGTTGAAGGGACATGCAAAGCACTCCCTCCTCAGTTGTCTTTTCGTATTTCCTATGTATCTGGTTGATGTTGTTCATTATTAAACAGTGATTGATTGAACTGACTCTTTGTGTCTTGATTGATCTCAACTCCAATAGGAAGACAAACCGAGGGTAGAGGCTGAGTTGAGAGGTCGTTGTATGTATGTCATGTCACATGCTCGTTGTAAAAGTTAAGAGTGAGTGAGTTAAGATTTATAGTCACATCAGCAATATTTCAGCCATATCGTGACTAAATCAAGTTGTACATTAAAAATGCATAAATATAGACATTAAAATCTGTCGACAAAGGACAGTAAAATCACTAGACTATCACAGATGTAGATTGTAAAACTAGCATGTCATAATAAAATTCGTAACAATTCATAACAGTACACAATAAAAATGGGCTATAGATCACCAATAGCCAAAGGTAGGTCACCATACTAGGTACCATACTTCTGCTACCTACATGGTAACCCAGCAGGATTTACACCATCGCTCTGGCTACTGGTGATTGTCAGCAAGTTTAAGCCAAATCAATTAAAAACAACAATAATTCTATGATTAAAAACATGGAAAATGAAAAATACTTTGAATAAAGTGGGACCTATGTACCCTCTCAGGGGGACAATTATTGTGCGCTACTTCGATCCCTTTTGAAGGTACAGCCACTAACAATCACAGTTATATAATCATTTTACCAATTTAAAAGCACATACTTTTTACAATATATTTAATCAAAATTTATCTATTAATTCAATTTATTTTAAAAAACAAATAATTAAATGAGTACTTACCTTAAAAAGATCCTTCATAGATGAAACCTGGAAATAATTATCCCTCGTGATGGAAAAATTGATACAGTCAAGCAGGACATGCTTGACTGTGATTCTTTCATCACAAGGGATACAGAGTGGAGGATCCTCACCTTTTAACTAATATTTATGAGTATAACGAGAATGGCCAATACGACATCGTCTTAATACGAGTTCTTCAAATCTGGACTGACAGCCCAAGTAGGTATAACCGATATCTGCTTTAATTGCATGTAATTTATTTATACCCACTTGAGTGTCCCACTTCTTCTGCATTAGGTCTTTGATATAGCATCTAATAACAGGTTTATGGTCACTATATGGTAGAAGAAGTGGTGTTACAGATTTTTAGAGAGCTGTCTTTGCTGCAGCATCAGCCATAGTGTTACCCGTGATTCCAACATGACCGGGCAACCAGCAAAGGCCGATGTCGTAGCAAGGTCATTATACAATTCTAAAATATCTAAAATGAATTGATGATGTGAAGAGCTAGATTTGATTGCCTGTAGACACGATAATGAATCTGAAAAGATGATGAACCGTTTACAACTGCACTGTTTTGGGATATATTCCAAAGCAGTAAATATTGAGCTATGGTCTGGTAAGCGATCCAACGACAGCAGCACAGGAGACTGTGCTGCCGTCATTGGATCCATCTGTAAAAATGGAATGGTGGGATTCATGTTTAGCTCTAACTTGTAAATATTCTTGCTGATATACTAATTGATTTGTGTCTTGTTTTTTTAAATTGTGTGAGAGTCAAGTCCACCTCTGGTCTAATAAGTTGCCAAGGAGGGGAAGACAGAAGCCTGAAAGTAGAAATATTATCTAAATCAATATCTGCAGCTGTAATGTGGGGTTTAATCTGAATGCCTAGTGGTGGGACCAGCTTAGGCTTTCTATGAAAAAGGTCTTCATCAAGTGGTTGAAATATACAGTTATGTGCAGGGTTTAACGGGTTAGAACGTAATTTTGCAATGTATTGAAGCGATAATTTGATACGCTGTTGCTTCAACGATGGTTCATCAGCTTCTACATATAAGCTATCCACAGGAGACGTTCCAAATGCGCCAAGACAGGCCCTGATGGTGAATGGAATCTAATTTGTGTAAATTGCTCTTACAGGCTCCACCATAAACGATCGAGCCATAATCTAATTTAGAGCGGATCAGAGACCTATACAAGTGGAGGAGGGTTGTCTGATCATCTCCCCACTTTGTATTGGCAACAACTTTCAACAAATCTACAGCCTTCAGGCATTTAGTTTTGAGATAATTAATATGCGGCTTAAAAGTAAGATGGTGATTGAAAATACCACATTGTGTGTTACTTATAAGATTATTAGTTTCCAAGTACCACACCAGTCGATTATTTACCATACGTTCCATGGTTTTGCACACACAGCTGGTTAGTGATATTGGTCTATGATTAGATGCATCACTATGGTCCCTACCAGGTTTAGGTATCGGGACAACTATAGCATTACGCCATGAAGGAGGAACATTTCCTGACATCCATATCTAAACAAATATATCAAGAAGCGTCTCTAAACATCAGTTAGGTAAATGCTTCAGGAGCTGATAATGAATATTATCATCTCCCGTTGCAGTGTCATGCGCTTGACCAAGTGCAGTATTTGGCTCGTGGAGCGAAAATATCTCATTATAATCTTCTCCATTTAGAGAAGTAAAATCAACCCTCTTCTTTTCCTGCTGTTTCTGATATGTTTGAAACTTGGGATGATAATTCGTTGATGAAGAGTGTTTGGCCAGCGTCTCGCCCAATTTATTAGCAATGTCCACTTTATCAGTTAATAAATGGTCACCTTCCTTAAATTGGTGGACAGTCGATTTTGAGCCTTTACCTTTAATTTTAATAATCATGTTCCACACCTTGGATATCAGCGTGTGAGAATTTATTTTAGAGACATAATTCCTCCAAGACTTAAGCTTATTCTGTTTGAATGAACGGCGTGCCTTGCCATTTGTGATTTTAACATTAATTAAGTTGTGGACAGTAGGATGTTGGCGGAAATATTTCTCCGCTTTTTTCCTGCATTTCCTAGCCTGTCTGCACTCTCGATCAAACCATGGTTTTCGAATGTGTGGATTTGCAGAGAACTTAGGGGTGGTTATATCAGCAATGTCATTTAGGTTATCCGAAAACAATTGAATTGGGTCGATAACAGTCCTGAACATATCAGGTGTTAGTCTGTCTGTGCAGAGTTCCTGAAAGGAAGGCCCGTTGGCCTTGTTAAAATTCCACCTTGATGTAGGTGGAACATCTTATGGATTAAGTGCTGTTAACATGGAGGGAAAATGGTCGCTTCCACACAAGTCATCATGGACTGACCACGTAAATTCGTTTGATAGATTTGAATCTGTTAGTGACAGATCCAAAGCAGAATAAGTTCCAGTAGCAGGATGTAAATAAGTATTTGATCCATTTTTGAAAATGCATAAATTGTTATCAGAAATAAAATCTCCAAGTACTTTTCCCTTAGGATTGACGGCAACACTACCCCATAATGGAGTATGGCTGTTAAGTCACCCATGATCATGCATGGCTTAGGCAGCTGGTCATATAAAGATTGAAGATCTGATCCCTGAAGCACAGAAGAAGGGGAAATATACATAGAACACAGTGTAAAGGTGATGTGTAAAGTCAGTTGGACTGCAACAGCTTGCAGATTGGTATGAAGTGAAACAGGGCTGTGGATCACTGCCTGCTTCTCTAAAACAGAAGATCCTCCAGTAGCTTTAACACCTGGAGGAGAAAATGAATGGTAGGAACTATACCGACACAAATCAAAGTTATCAGTCTCTTTGAGATATGTGTCCTGGAGACAGATTGCTGATGGGTTAAAATCTTGTACTAATAAATGTATTTCATTAAAATTGGTCCTAAGACCTCTGCAATTCCACTGAATCAGTGGATTCATAATGTTCAAGTAACTGGCGGGTGAACAGGAGATCTACGTCTCCCATTTCAAAGCGACTTACTTCTGTTGCGCCCATTAGGATGAGGAGAGACATCCATGTCCTCCAAGGTTTGATATCTGTTATAAATTTGTATAGGTTCACGTTGACCCTTTGGTACACAATCTGATTTTTGTGAATAATCAACATTCTTGTTTGCACTTTTTACAACAGGAGTTGGCTTTGTAGCCAGTGCTGGCGCTGCTGCTACTGATGGTGTTGACACAGGTGCTTCATCTGTTTGTGAAGAGGAACTGGATTGTAACAAAGAATATTTGTCTCCCCAAACCCAAGTTATATCCGCCTGGCATTGCACAGACATGGTTGATTTTGAAGATGTGCGTGTGACAGCTGCTGAGTAGGATGCAGCTGTGGTTGGTGAGGTATTAGCCTCAATTAAACGCTTTGCTTCAGGGAAGGTTATGTTCTTTTCATGTTTCAGTTGTACAATCTGGAGTTGAAGTTTGAACTGTGGGCAGGTCTTTGATGAAGCCACAATTTCCAGAACAATTTACACAGTTAGGTGTTTTTTAACGTTTTTCATCAATTCCATGGTCATGTTCTCCACATTGATGGCAGATCGTGCGACTTTTGCATGATTGAGCACCATACCCAAAATGCTGGCATCTGTAACATCGAAGTGGGTTTGGAATATACTTGCCCGCTTCAATGTCCTGCTTTAATGTTTCTGGGAGGAGTTGGTTTTGAAAACGTCATGAGATAGGTGTTTGACTGAAAAATTGTGTCATCCCTTTTGTAAGTGAAACGTTTTACACTTGTGACTCCCTGATCTTGTATATTTGGCGGCTATTTCATGTTCTGTCATATCACAGGTCAACAATCCCTGTCTCTGACAATGCCTTTACTCGAATTTAGAGTTTTGTGAGGAGTAATCAGAACAGGAGTGGAAACCAACTGTTTTGCAGCTTGCAAGATCGAAGATTGTTTCGGAGTTTTGCATTCAACCAGCAGAAATCCAGATCAAATTTTCTTCACATCTTGTACATCGCCAGCGATGCCATAAAGAGCCTTTGAAATCGCGAATAGATTAAGCTTCAAGGGGGTACCATCAGACGCAGTAACCACTGAAAACTGTTGTTTGAAGAATTCTTCAAAATACTAATTTCCTCCTCTGAGGAATCATCCAGCGAACGTTGAGTTTTTTTGGATTGTGCCAGCTCCTCAGCCACCACGGAGTGTCATAAAGACGATGCTCAACACCAGTGGATCTCCAACTGGCAGCACCGAGGATACTGAGATGGTATACTCAAGCAGAAGAATTAATTGAAAATTAAATAATCCACCGGATTGGCCCATGAGCCACCACCTTCTGGGCATACGACTCTAGGCATGTGAATGAATTGTCAAACAAAGAATCAAATTTTGTGACATAAACAATTTGTCAAGACCTAAACTATAAAGGAAATTTGAATTCAAATTTTGTGCAAATACAAATAATGCACAGGGCCTGACATGACCAGCCGATTGATAGAACCGGGCCCATTCTACCACCCGTCTAGGCGAAGTAAAGTGGTGTATTGGGCAATGGAACGCTATTCCTGGAACCAGTGCCCTCAACAACCAGACTCCCGTCCTCCGCCGACACAGGGGCGCAACCCACGACAAACAGGTTGCCCAATTGTATCGCCTTATACGACAAGCAATGGGGTGCTGTGGACAAATTCTGCCCCGAGTCCACAAGGGGGAAGAGCTATTAGCGTTACCCAGCACTCACCACGGGGAGGTTGCTCTTCACGAGTGCCTGTAAAAGTTAAGAAAAAAGTAAAGAATAAAATATAAAAAAAAGATAAAAGAAAAAGGCCTTGCTTGAAAGATCAGATGGAGTCCACATGGTGTTCAGACTGTGGGAAATAGTTCACTAGACATGATAATAGTGAGAAAGACATAGGAGACGGTTCCATAAACCTCTGCAACCCCGACAGGAAGCTACTCTCCTCCACCACCACCGTCACCACCGCTCCCGTGTGTCAGTCACCCAGAACACAGGATGACGTCACGTGGTGATGATGATAACAATGATGAAGAGGTCATGATCCACCGTTTGAGGAGAGGAGACTCATAAAAGCAGGCAAACGCCCAGAGCTTCTTTCAATGGAGTAACAGTCATCATGGGTCAAAGAGGGTCTATGAATGCTATGTCATCGTCCTGAGATGTGCCCGATACCGAGTGGGTGTCGGGCGAGTGAAAAAGCGAGAAAACGCACACACTTTATAGAGTACACACTCTTTATTGATGAGACATGGCGACTCAGTGACATTCTGGAGGAACCTTTTCCTTGTGTCATCCTTCTCATCCTAACTATGATTCATTTCACGAACGTCTGAGGTCTTTTCAAACATGGCCTAAACAGGTGACCCAGACCCCTTATAACATGGCCATGGCTGCCTACGAGGTGACCATGTTATCTGTTGTTGCTGGGGTGTGACAGTCTGCCAATGGGAAGCCACAGACAAACCCTGCAAAGAACATCTGAAGCACGTCAAAGTCCCCTGTGAATACTTGTGTATGTTTTTTCCTGATGGAGAAGTGAATGAAAAATACAGATGTTTGATGTTCCGAAGAAGCACGAAAGAGAAGAGTCGAGTGTCTTGTTCAGCCCAAGTGACAAAGTTTCTTTTATTTTCCAAAGTTTCCAGTGAGTGAGTGAGTGAGTTAAAGTTTAACGTCACATCGGCAATATTTCAGCCATACAGTGACGAAACAAAATTTGACATCAACAATACCAAAGTTTACCCTAGTGTTCACAAAATTCACAGGGACTCTCCTAATCCTGTGACTTTTGTTTTGTTTGGTGTTGGTTCATGTGAGTGGGGGATTAAAACGTTGAACAACCATAAGTGTTATGTTGTCTTTTTCTTTAGGATGGAGAAAAAACAAAACAGGATCGAAATGCACACCCAAGAAAAAAAACGGAAGGAAATCTGACCAATCAAAGACTTGAGTTTTGGACCAATCAGAGGCCACCTTTGCCCTGGGCACCCCTCTGATTGGTCGAACCGAGGTTGTGCTTTCTCTCCCATGGTAAAATCCATTTCCTATGAAAAAGAAACACAGGGGTTGGTCCGTTTTGGAAAACTGAGACTCAGACCAGGCGCCAGAACAAACCTTTCCCTTTCCTATAAAAACAAGAGCGAACTCAAACTCACTGCATTCTATGAAATCAACCATGTCGTCTTCATACAGCTGCATGAAGCGTCAGACCGACAGTAACAGTTACCTGTGCTGCCCTGAAGTGACATGTACCGAGTGCCACACTCAAGGTCACCGCCACTATGCCTGTCCGAAGATAAGCAGTCAAGATAAGCATGCTACGACTGTCAAGTCGTGGGTCATTTCGCTGCAGATTGCCCAGAACCCAGTCGAAAGAAGACTCCCCACGGCCCATGTTACAATTGCCAAGTCGTGGGCCATTTCGCTGCAGATTGCCCAGAACCCAGTCGAAAGAAAACTTCAGTAGCGCCGTCCATGTCGACACCAGTGACACCAGTGACACAAGTGACACCAGTGCTGAAGCCCCTCAAGAAAGCACTCTTGACAGCGTCGATGAAGTCATCAGTCCGAGGAAGAGGAGGAAGAAGAAGAAGAAGAAAGATTATCTGAGCAAAGTGACTAACGCATGCGACATGCTGCTCCACTGTTTTTCCAGTTTCCAGTTTTTCCAGTGTTCCAGTGTTCCTACACTTTCCTGCCATTTCCAGTTTCCAGTTTGTTTTCCAACGGTCACCCATCTCTCCCGAAAGAACGCTTTCATCCATGACTTTGACGACCCTCAAACCAAAACAAAGAAGCCACCACCACCACTGCGACCAACATCACCACCACCACCCTCCACCACCACCCTCCAACATCAACCACCACCCCTTCTTTTTTTTAAAAAAAAAACCTCAAGGATTTTACAGGAGCTTCTTTCAATTTTGATATTTTCATATTGTACGAGCGCTTCTTATGGTTCCCCGCCACCCCGTAATCGGATGTGCCGTCCTCTTTGAGGTGCGCACGCCTCCCGGAAACGGACATGCCGCCATTTTGGATGTGCATGCCACCGGAAATGGATATGCGGCCATCTTGGATGCGCACGCATCACCGGAACCGGACGTGCCGCCATGATGCACATACCACCGGAACCGGAAGTGACGTGATCGTACTGACAGGTATATCCCCCTGGTCCTGTAGTACCGACCCCAACTACTAACATCGAATGTTATATACATGATATGATGTGTTCTGTGCATAAAAGGCTTGATGGATATAAAGTTTACAATTTTAATGATTGGTTGTCTGTTATTCATTTATATATACATTGTATATATATAAGTCTCTAAATAAAGTGTAAGCGATTACAAATGGGTAGATCTAGCTCTTATTCATGCTTGTGAAAAAAACACAAAAGGTTAAAAAAAAATTCAAAACCGTTAGCGCAAAATGTGTCTTTCATGTTATTGAAAGAAAACAAAATAGAAAAGACTTGTCAAAGAAAAACGACAAACGCTTACAGCAATTGATCATAATACGCAACATAATAGTGAGGGTTTGTTCACAAAAGGCTTTTCATTTCATTGCACAATGACGAACATAAGGAACAGCTGTTCCTTTCATTCACTTGGTGTTGCGACATACAAGATGATGCTCAGTTCATCTCGGTACAAGGTCAAGGTCATCGGGTACAAGGTCATGAGGGATGAGAGTTGATCTGCTTCTTTTGTTCCTTTCAAGGTCATTAAGGTTGAGGGGTGACCTACTTCTATTGTTCACTATTGGGTATTGTTCCCCTTGTCTTTACGACGCCGCAACTTTCTACCTACTCTTATTTGACTATGTTTTAGTCCTTATTTGACTATGAAAAACCTTTATTTGGTTTTATTAAAGTGCTCATTTGACTTTACAAATACTACCATTGTGCCCTGATTTGACACTGTCAGAGGCAGCCACCAGCAACGTGGCTGCTCTCTACCAAGCATGACTGTAAAAGTGACAAGGCTAGAGACAGAGTTCCCCGCCCCTACATTTGCGCATGCAGTCCGTGCGCCATGTGCTGTCCAGAACGCCACACCTTAACAAGTTCACGAAGTGGTGCGTTTGCGCGAATGTTTTTGAATGATTTGTCATCCTTCTGTTCAGCAGGGTTTTTGAGTGCCTGCAGCAACAGTGGAGTTCGGTCTTGACTGCCATCGAGTTCGGACGTCTTTTGCTTCTCAGCAACTTGTCTAGTGTTATACAACACACTTGACTGTTTATGATACTTCCTCTTTGGTTCTTTTGGCTTTTGATTTCTCTTGTGTTGGAGTGAATTCAAACTTTTAATTTCTATTTGGTGTTTGCTGATTGTTACAGTCAGTTGTTGGGGATTGTCCTCGGCAATGGCTGACAACAGAATGGAATGTGAGGAAGGATATAAAGTGGTGGCTTCAGGGAGGAAGCGAATCGGCCGTATTCCAGATGGTACTTCTAAAAAAGCCTGTGTTGCCAAGCAACCAAATACTGTCCCTCGAACTGCATGGTCTGATCTTACTTTTGTTTTTGATGAACCAGCACAGGTCAAATCAACCACTGTTGTCTTCAAAGCCGATGTAGATGAGTGTGATGATGGTTCAACGACCCTCTGTCAACTTATGACACAGCATGCTTTGGCTAGTGCCTTGGCTAAGGTCACTACAGAAATAGTCAGCGTTAAGTGGATGGCCAGGGGAGATGTTAGTGTCAAAGCAAAAACCGTTGAGGCTACCAAAACACTTTTGCAGGTCACAGAACTTGATGAACATTTTGTCACCCCTCATGAGCCTGAATCCTTAATGAGATCACGTGGAGTCATCTATGGTATTGATCTGGATATTGAGATGAATGAACTTGAGGACGAGTTAAAGCCTGTGTTACCATTAATGTGCTCTGCTGTGCGTCGGACTCGTGGGCCTGATAAAGTTCCCATCAAATCTGTTCTTCTTACATTTACTGGCCAGTCTTTACCAGATCATGTTGTCATTTTCTTCCAGAGATTTCCAATCCGGATGTATGTTCCTCCTGTTCTGCTCTGCGATGCTTCAAGCGTCAGTCCTTTGGGCATGTCTCTGCTAAGTGTAGGAGCACTCTTCATGTGTGCGCTAAATATGGAGGGAAGCACAAAGACGAGGAGTGCAATGAAAGTTCCCTTAAATGAAAGGAACTGTGGTGGTGCTCACTCTGCGGCATACAAAGGCTGCATTAAATACCAGGAAGCTGTCCAGGTCCAGAAAGTCAGAGTTGAGGGTAAGTTGTCTTATTCTCAGGCTGTTCGACAGGTGCGTGGAGGCTTAGATGTCGTTCAGGTTCCAGCAGTCCCTAAACCACCTCCTGCAGCTAAACCACTGTCTCAGGTTGTTACAATTTCTGATGCTGTGTCTTCTCCAGTCATGGTGACTGCTAGTACTCAGACTGAAACTCTGGAAGTTGAATGTCAGACCGATCCTGTTGTTGCCATCATGCCTGAATCATCTTGCAAACCTCTATTTAACAATGTCTCTCCTGTTGATTTTCTCAACTTTGTTATGTGTATAGTTGCTAATCTTGGCACTACTCGTGCATTCAAGTCTGATGGTCTCCAGACGATAGTAGCAGCTGCCCAGTCCCTCTTGGGTTAAAATTGTCCCGGATGACCGTCTCAATCCTTATTATGGCTCTCTTCATCATTCAGTGGAATGTTAGATCAGTAAATACTAATGGTCCGGGATTCAAGGTTTTTATTAACAGTCTTGATCCAATGCCTGATGTTATATGTCTTCAGGAGACGTTCCTGAATCCTAAACAGCAATTCCGTTGGGAATGTTATGTCTGCCTACGTAAAGATTGTCAGGTTGGTTTTAGAGGTGGTTGTGCTATACTCATAGGACACTTTGTCATTTAGTGAACTTACGTTGCCACCATCCCAGTTAGAAGCGAATGCAGTCAATATTCATTTGAAGGTTAAAAGATCAGTCTCCATTTTCAATATCTATAATTATGCTCTCGCTACCTATGATGACTATATTTCTCTTTTGAACATGTCAGACAATATTACAGTTGTGTGTGCGATTTTAATAGTCACAGTCCATTGTGGGGAGCTAGTAAGTTGGATGCTGGAGGTAAAGCCATTGAGACACTGCTTGATGAAAATAATCTTTTCCTTCTTAATGATGGTTCTATGACCCAGTATGACTTGGCTTCTGCTTCATTTTCGGCCCTGGATTTGACCAGTGTCAGTCCACAACTGGCTCCACATTGTAATTGGGAAGTGTATTTGCAGGATTCATTTGGTAGTGATCATTATCCTGTGATTACTAGCCTTCAACTTGACCCAATCGCTGAACTGAGTGGTACACCTCAGTGGTGGATTTTCTCTAAAGCTGACTAGTCTGCATTTACTGCTTTGTGCTCTGACACAATCACGCCTGCTATAAACTCTATTGATATTGAGCAGTTTTCCAAATGCTTTGTCTCTAACATTATTGATGCTGCCAATAGATTTATAGGCAGAAGTTTTGGTAAACGTCCGCTTAAACCGCCTGTTTGTTGGTGGACGGACAAATGTCAATCAGCACATGATTCCAGGAAGAGGGCAAAGAATATTGTTGAAAGATCGGATTTGCCGTGTGATTTAATTGAGTATAGGCACACTTCCGCATTACTGAAAAGAACTGTTATTGAAGCAAAACGTTTGTCTTGGTCCAAATACACCAGTTCTATAAATAACAATACACCTGCAACAACAAATATAGACAAGAGTAATGCACTGGCTCTGTCATTTCTAAAAGTATCGAGTACAGATAACTTTAACTCAGATTTTCTCTGCTATAAAGAAACACTTGAATAAAATTTCTCGGACATCTTACATTGTCCAACATATCATATTGCTGATTACAACTTATTATTTAGTTACCAGGAATTAAAGAATGCTATTTCAGGACGGAAAAATACTTCTCCAGGAGATGATTCGTTATGCTATGAAATGTTTAAACATCTTCCCCTTATCAGCCTTGAAACCAAGTTTTTACTGTTTAATAATATTTGGTTTGAAGGCAAACTTCCGACTTCTTGGAAAAAAGCAATAGTAGTTCCAATTCCGAAGCCTGGTAAAGATCCTACTAAAGCCACATCCTACAGACCTATTGCCAATCAGGATTTAGAAAAAATAGATCTTGTGATGATCATTTAGTGTGACTTGAAACTGAAATTAAAAAGGCTGTTGGTTGGTTGGTTTGTTGTTTTACACGGCACTCAGCAATTTTCCAGCTATATGGCGGCGGTCTGTAAATAATTGAGTCTGGACCAGACAATCCAGTGATTGACATCATGAGCATCGATCCACGCAATTGGGACCGATGACATGCATCAACCAAGTCAGAGAGCCTGACCACCCGATCCCGTTAGTCGCCTTTTACGACAAGCATAGTCGCCTTTTATGGCATGCATGGGTTGCTGAAGACTTATTCTACCCTGGAATCTCCACGGGTCCGAAATTAAAAAGGCATAAGGTAGCACTGAATATTTAATGGCTGTTTTAATGGACATTGAAAAAGTATATGACATGTTGTGGAGGGAAGGTTTGGTAATTAAACTGTAGAACCTTTGAGTTTGTGGACGTATGCTTGATTAGATAAAAGATTTCTTAACGGATAGAACTATACAAGTTTGCATTGGAACGTCACTGTCAGATATTTTTATTTTAGAGAATGGAACACCTCAAGGAAGTGTGATCAGCCCAACATTATATAATGTCATGATTAATGTTTCAATTGAGAATATTAATATCCTGGTTGAAACATCACAGTTTGCAGATGATGGAGCATTGTGGAAAAGGTCCGGTAATTTTGACACTGTCTTCAAAGTCGTTTAACAATCTCTCTATCTTGTACAGAATTGGTGTGTACATTGGGGTTTTAAGATTTCAGCTTCTTAATCTTTTGCTATCATTTTTACTCGCAAAAAGATTCCTCACAATTTAAAATTAGTCTTGTGTGGTTCTGAATTGGAGTTTGTGGATAAAGTCAAGTTTTTAGGTCTCTGGTTTGATAAGAGCCTCACCTGGAGACCACATATGGACTATCTGATTCAGAAATGCAATAAAGTCCTGAACCTTCTGAGAAGTATTTATAGTACCAAATGGGGTGCAGACAGGAAGTGTTTGTGAACGTTATATAGAGCCCTCATTTGATCTCGACTTGATTTCAGTTGTCAAGCCTATGGATCTGCATGTGCTACACAATAGCAAGACTTGATGTTGTTCAGTCGAAAGCCCTAAGATTATGTCTTGGAGCGTTCAGGACCACCTCTGTTAAGGCTTGACAAGTTGAATCAGGTGAAATGCCGTTAGATCTCAGGCCTGCAATGTTAGACGTTAGATATACACACAGTAAAAAAAGTGTTGCACCCCCACATTAATACGTTTGATACATCACAACATTTAAAACGCCCGACTCTGGTTTTAATGGTAGGTATTCCTTGGGGATCTGATGTTAAATGTGTAATGTTTTCGGAGGGAAGATGATCACCAAAACGTAGCAATCAGCACGTAAATTGCATGGTGCATGACATTTGCAGATTGCAGTATCTTCTTAAGCTCAACAAAGATGTTCTCTGACAGCCCAGTTTATTGTAACCCACAATGCCGGGTAGACGATTGTCAGAAGCAGTCAAGTGGCAGATTATTGGCCTTCATGGAGCAGGTCTTTCGTTCAAGGAGATTGGCAGAAGAACCGGACATCACTACTCAACAATAAGCCGTTTGGTCAGAAAACACGCACAAACTAATGATGTAAGGAATTGCAGACCCTCTGGCAGACCACGTAAGACCACAGTTAGAGATGACAGAGCGTTGTTGAGGGTGGTAAGGCATCATCCATTTGCTACAAGCACAACCTTGAAACGTCTTTGGCTTCCTCGTCAACAGTTCAGTATCCAGACCGTGAGAAATCGTCTTAAAGCTGCAGGGTTGAAGTCCAGAAGGGTTATCAAGCGACCTAAACTCACAGACAACCACAAACGACTACGTCTAGCCTGGTGTAGATTGAGACAGAACTGGAACTTGAGGTCCTGGAGAAGAGTCCACTAGTCGGACGAAAGCAGGTTCCTTCTGCATGTTGTGGATGGCAGAGTGAGAGTATGGAGGCGTCCTGGAACAGCTTATACTGCAAGAAACATCATGCCAACTGTACCATATGGAGGTGGATCTGTTATGGTCTGGGGATGCTTCTCATTTGATTGTAAGCTTGATTTAGTGACCATACGAGGCAACTTGACAGGGGAGCGCTACATCCAAGAGGTGCTGAATCCAGTTGTGGTGCCCCATTTTGACAATCATCCACTGGCCACCAGACCGATATTCATGGATGACAATGCCAGACCACATCGTTCACGAGCTGTGACCCAGGTTATCCACAACAATGCTCTGACGCAGATTCCATGGCCAGCAATGAGTCCAGATCTGAATCCTCTGGAACATGTATGGGACATTTTGGGACGCCTGATTTATCGTCGGGACCCTCCTCCACAGAACTTGCGTGAATTGGAAGCAGCATTACACGAGGAGTGGCAGCAGCGATGGAGCCCATGGAGCGATTCCAACGTCTGGTGAGGAGTATGAGACGAAGACTTCAAGCTGTGATCCAAGTGCTTGGTGGAAGTTCTCGATATTGACTTACTGTGTTCGTCAAATCTCCATATGACATTCTTACCCTATTGGATGAATTTGGTCACTAAAAATTATTGAGATGTCACCATACTTAATGCGACTTCATTGTTCGTTCATTTTTCGTAAAAGTTCAGCATGAGATTATTACATGCCATAAGGTCATGGAATACCCCATTTAAGTTCATTGTATAGACAATACACTGGTTTGTTGGTATACACGAAATCCTGGTTATAATATTAATTCGGTTATCTTTACACCCTTTCAAAACACCCCTCCATGAAAAAGTATAGGGGGTGCAACACTTTTTTTACTGTGTATATGTTAAAATCTTTCTCATCTTTTTGGAGAAAACACTCAATGTCAACTGTGTTGAATGATTGTGTAGAATGTTTTCATGACACTAGGAGCAATCATTGAAGCTTTGCATTGGATTAATTTTTTAAGGCCTGTTTCAGCGGTTATTTCCAGTGACTCTGTCAGTGCATTACAAGCAATTCGGGTAGGTTCTTCTTCAGCGAGGCAGGACTTGATCAACATTATTCTCGTCCTTTGTAATGACTTAAGTAAAGATCTGTTAGATGTTGAATTTTCATGGATCCCCGCTCATGTTGGATTACTTGGAAATGAGAAAGCTGATAAATTGGCAAAAGCTGCATTAGAATTTGATGAATGTGAACAGGCTGAAACAATTTTACTTTCTCCTGCAGAGTTAGGCACCGTCAGTATGGCCCATGCTAAAACAAAATGGCAGCAGAGATGGGCATCATCCTTAAAAGGATGTCATCTCTTTGGCATCGATCCTTTTATCACTAAATTACACATATCTAGAAATAATCGGAGAGAGGAGGTTCTCTTAACCAGACTTCGTCTTGGACATTGTGGCCTTGGTGCTTATCTAAATGTTATTAATAAAGACATTTCTGCACATTGTACAGTGTGTAATCAGCTTGATGTTTTATTGCATTGCCAAAAGTATGTTAATCAGGCAATGGTGGAGTCTCTAACAGTTCTCAATATTGACTTCTCATTGTCTGGTATTTTATGTTCTAGAAATATTGTTCACCATGATATTCAGAATGTCATTCTCGCTTATATTAAAGCATGTGGCAGTTTTGATACTTTATAAAATATCCAGGTACTTAGCAAACCTTTATTATGGGCAAGGTGTAAATGGGCCTAGTTGCCCGAACACCTATAAAACATTTTACTAATCATCATCATCAATAGAACAGTGACATTTCAACAACATGCCAAGATTATCAGAAGTGCAAAGAAGCAACATGATAGGGTGCTTGCAGACAGGGGAATCCTGATCAGCTGTAGCAGGGTTTTCAATGTAGCACTAAGCACCATCACAAGGCATCTCCGACAGGCTGTACGATACCGTTTAAGAGCAGCAGGTCTACGAGCAAGACATTGTGTTAGACGCGTCATATTGCTTTGACAACATCGCAACAACGACTGCATTGGTGTCGTCAACACAGGGTATGGTCTCAACTGCCATTGAGAGATGTCTGGTTCAGCGACGAATCAAGATTTCTCAACCGTCGCGGGGATGGAGGAGCACAGCGGAGAACCTTACGCCAGAAACTGCATGCAGCGAACAGGTTTGGTTGGGGTAGTGGGTATCTCTCATCAGGGCATCACAGGTTTGGTCCATAATCAGAGCAATCTCACGGCTCAACGATACATCAACGAAATTCTCCTGCCAAAGGTCCTCCCAACTGCAGCCAAAGGTCCTCCCAACTGCAGCCAAAGGCAACCGTGTATTCCAACAGGACAAAGCACAGCCCCATACAGCATGGATCACAAGAGCCTGTCTACACAACAACAACAACAACAACAACAACGTTGATGTTCTCCCCTGGACCTCCAGGGATGATTGGATAGACGGCTACGCCGACGTCAACCACAGCCCCAGGCGTTGCAGCAGTTGACTTTTGCGTTGCATGCCGAGTTGACTACCTTTCCCCAGGATGTGATTGGTATACTCGTCTCTTCCATTGGCAGGAGATTTCAGGCCACTATCGATTCCAACAGGAGACGCGTTATTGATGGAAGCTGACCTTCATCTTGGACTTTCCCTACGAACGATAACTGAGATGACAACAATCACCAAGTGTTCTCTCCACAACCTTGTTCGTATAAATGCATTTTCCTACCTCACACAAATCTGGCTTTGCGTTTCTTGTTTTTTTAAAGAATAGTTTTGTTTTCATAATATATTTGTTTTCTACTAGTATATTACATGATTATTTAAACTCAAGTGTGTAATATGCTTATTGCTGATTCTGAAGCTAGCATATGCAAATTGCAGTTTTGTTTTACTCCTGGGTTACATGTGTGCATTTTACGACACTATATAAGTACTTGCATCAACGGGTAAGGAGTGTTTGTTGTTTTACGACACTGTACAAGTGCTTGCATCAATGGGTAAGGCGCGTTTGTTGTTGGACGACACTGTACAAGTGCTTGCATCAACAGGTAAGGCGCGTTTGTTGTTTTACGACACTGTACAAGTGCTTGCATCAACAGGTAAGGCGCGTTTGTTGTTTTACGACACTGTACAAGTGCTTGCATCAACAGGTAAGGCGCGTTTGTTGTTTTACGACACTGTACAAGTGCTTGCATCAACAGGTAAGGCGCGTTTGTTGTTTTACGACACTGTACAAGTGCTTGCATCAACAGGTAAGGCGCGTTTGTTGTTTTACGACACTATATAAGTACTTGCATCAACAGGTAAGGCGTGTTTGCATCAATAGGTAAGGCGTGTTTGTTGTTTTACGACACTGTATAAGTACTTGCATCAACAGGTAAGGCGTGTTTGTTGTTTTACAACACTGTATAAGTACTTGCATCAACAGGTAAGGCGTGTTTGTTGTTTTACGACACTGTATAAGTACTTGCATCAACAGGTAAGGCGTGTTTGTTGTTTTACAACACTGTATAAGTACTTGCATCAACAGGTAAGGCGTGTTTGTTGTTTTACGACACTGCATAAGTACTTGCATCAACAGGTAAGGCGTGTTTGTTGTTTTACGACACTGCATAAGTACTTGCATCAACAGGTAAGGCGTGTTTGTTGTTTTACGACACTGCATAAGTACTTGCATCAACAGGTAAGGCGTGTTTGTTGTTTTACGACACTGTATAAGTACTTGCATCAACAGGTAAGGCGTGTTTGTTGTTTTACGACACTGTATAAGTACTTGCATCAACAGGTAAGGCGTGTTTGTTGTTTTACGACACTATATAAGTACTTGCATCAACAGGTAAGGCGTGTTTGCATCAATAGGTAAGGCGTGTTTGTTGTTTTACGACACTGTATAAGTACTTGCATCAACAGGTAAGGCGTGTTTGTTGTTTTACAACACTGTATAAGTACTTGCATCAACAGGTAAGGCGTGTTTGTTGTTTTACGACACTGTATAAGTACTTGCATCAACAGGTAAGGCGTGTTTGTTGTTTTACGACACTGCATAAGTACTTGCATCAACAGGTAAGGCGTGTTTGTTGTTTTACGACACTGTATAAGTACTTGCATCAACAGGTAAGGCGTGTTTGTTGTTTTACGACACTGCATAAGTACTTGCATCAACAGGTAAGGCGTGTTTGTTGTTTTACGACACTGTATAAGTACTTGCATCAACAGGTAAGGCGTGTTTGTTGTTTTACGACACTGCATAAGTACTTGCATCAACAGGTAAGGCGTGTTTGTTGTTTTACGACACTGTATAAGTACTTGCATCAACAGGTAAGGCGTGTTTGTTGTTTTACGACACTGTATAAGTACTTGCATCAACAGGTAAGGCGTGTTTGTTGTTTTACGACACTGTATAAGTACTTGCATCAACAGGTAAGGCGTGTTTGTTGTTTTACGACACTATATAAGTACTTGCATCAACAGGTAAGGCGTGTTTGCATCAACAGGTAAGGCGTGTTTGTTGTTTTACGACACTGTATAAGTACTTGCATCAACAGGTAAGGCGTGTTTGTTGTTTTGTTTGTTGACATCATGACCATCGACACACGCAATTGGGCTACGATTACATGCATCAACCAAATCAGCTAGCCCGACCACCCGATCCAGTTAGTCTCCTCTTACGACAAGCGTAGTCGCCTTTTACAGCAAGCATGGGTTGCTGAGGACGGCTTAATGGCTACAATAGGTAGGTATACTACCCAATGTCTAGGCGCCATATTGATTCCCGGGATCAAAGTATCTTGTTGATTATTTTATTACAGTTATCAAGAAGTGTCCTTATTAAATCTACAATCTGTGGAATATTTATATTTCCTTTAAGCAGGTGGCTACAAACCTATCAGCAAATATTGAGAGACCTCAAGATTGGTATTTGTAAAAGGATATGTACTATTAACCCGTCTGGAAGTGGCATTGGACACCTTTAAAGTACTGTGTCATGTTTATATATTACCATTTGGATGATGCTAGTAACAGTACAAACTAGTGCACAGAGTTTCATTGTTGTGGGCCAAGATTTCAATCAATCAGAGAATATTCCTGTAGATATCACCCTGCTCAGAGTGGCATGATGCCTTTTAAGTGAAAAAAGGGGGTGGATCTTTTTAAAGTTCCATCTTGCTCCTTATAGTGTAACATTTATGTTAACTGTATAGCCCCTGAACAGAGTTTGGGGGCAGTAGGTTTAAAATGTTATTTTTAAGGGAATATTGACTGTTTACTACACATATATTGCATAACACATTCAAAATCAATAAGACATTGGGAGCTTATATCCGTCTAATTCCGCTTCCCTTTCCGATCCTTTCCGTTCCCGTGCTTGCAATCTCCTCACAGCGATAGTACGTTCCCAGAGCTCTCTATACTATGTTACCGAGAGTGTAACGAAGGTGTCACGCGCTGGGAAGGAGCTTGCCGTGCTTGTTACTGAGGGAGAGCACTCTGATCTCGCAATGACACTCGTGAAAACACTGTCAGTCTGCAGCCGGGTGGGGACGACATTACAACCGTGCAGGTGCGTCAACCATTCTGCCTCCCTACTCTCTGCATGGATAAACCACACGCGCCGCGTCGTAATCGTGGACGCCCTCATGGGGAGTGGTGCTCACGCTATTGCTGCAGATGTTCAAATGTTGATCACGCCCTCAGTTTTCGTGCACCGTAAACAGGGCCAGTTAAATCGTAACCAGTTTGTCTGTTGTCGCCTTACATTAAGTGTGCTCACTACACCCCACCCCCTCCCAACCCCTCCCAACCCCTCCCCGCCCTAAAAATGTATTTGATTAAAAGGAATGCGCGGCAATGCATACACATGTATCTTTTGGATGGGAGACACGGGCGGAAGTCTACCCCCAGGTCGGTTCATTTTGTAGGACTCTAGCGCTTTGTCATAAAAAAAATGTGCCAAAGATTTTTTTTAATTTTTAAAATGTTCACAATTTGTTAATATCATGAAATTGTCTCCGGCAAAACTAATGACTTGGTTGTCACTATTTTAGTATGAGGCCTAGCTGCCTAATGTATGCACTAGCTCAGCAAACCCCCATCTAACATGTTTCCGAGTCTCACCTATTTTTGAGCCCCTAAACATGACGTAACCATGAACATGACGTAACCATGAACATGACGTAATCATGAACATGACGTAACCATAAACATAACCATGAACATGACGTAACCATGAACATGACGTAACCATGAACATGACGTAATGAACATGACGCAACCATGCTTAATGATGTAATCAAGGTAGATGCTTCAGATCCAACTGAAGACTGCTAAAGTTCTGATACGAATTACGCTACAAAAAGTAAAATATTCAATAAGTAATGGAAACATACATCTAAACTGACTTTTTCACTAATGCTTATTTTAATCAAACTTGATCTGATGATAATTTGCAGTAGATGTATTGGCTGCTGTTTGTAAATTTCCTGTCTGTTATGTCATGTGACAGATCATGATGTGCATCTTTTGAAACCTAACTGTCATGAAGGGGCTCTTGATCAGGTGACAGTAACAAGATGGCGTTGATTGACTTGTCTTGCTTGGTACGGCATTATCACAATTAAACTGACAAGATGTGGTCATTTGACTAACAGGAATATATGTTCTCAAAGATAAGATTTATTGTATTTGTATTGGGAATGTTATTAGATGTGTATTTAGTACCGTATTCGACGTAATAAGCGCCCCGTTCTTATAAGCGCCCATGGCGATATTTGCTAATATATTGGCCAGTGAACAATCCCAATTAGCACCCCTTTCGATTGATCAATGCACACAAGACTTATTTATTCACGTATAATGCGCACTCGTGTGCTATATGCTTCCTTAATTATGGGCAATTAAATTCTGGAAAAATATATCTGTCGTATATAAGCATTTCAGGCTGTCAGCATAAACCACGAAATTTATCTTTCAATTCTGTTTTTTTCACCCAAATAATATTCTAATAAGAACCCCCTATTTCTAATTTTGAGAACGCCCTGGGCGCTTATTACGTCGAATACGGTAATACTACTTAGGGGCTCGAAAACGCAGTGAGCGGGGATACTATCATAGTAAATTGTGATGATCTAGAGTATCTGTGTCCCCACTTTGGCAGCTTCCTATGTACAGGGCTGTCAACTTTAAAATTCAGCGGGCCTTACGGCCTGCACTTTACTTTGAGCTGTAAACATGGTAGATGAATCTCGACATTGCGATTGCTTGATGAAACGAGGATCCAGCTTGAAGGTACTCTGCTCGTTGCTCGTTCTTCCATTGTGCTGCCTACTGTCAGGTGTCTGGTTGTCTGCCCTTGTGCTGCCTACTGTCAGGTGTCTGGTTGTCTTCCCTTGTGCTGCCTACTGTCAGGTGTCTGGTTGTCTGCCCTTGTGCTGCCTACTGTCAGGTGTCTGGTTGTCTGCCCTTGTGCTGCCTACTGTCAGGGGTCTAGTTGTCTGCCCTTGTGCTGCCTACTGTCAGGGGTCTAGTTGTCTGCCATTGTGCTGTCTACTGTCAGGTGTCTGGTTGTCTGCCCTTGTGCTGCCTACTGTCAGGTGTCTGGTTGTCTGCCCTTGTGCTGTCTACTGTCAAGTGTCTAGTTGTCTGCTCTTGTGCTGTCTACTGTCAGGTGTCTAGTTGTCTGCCCTTGTGCTGCCTACTGTCAGGTGTCTGGTTGTCTGCCCTTGTGCTGTCTACTGTCAGGGGTCTAGTTGTCTGCCCTTGTGCTGTCTACTGTCAGGTGTCTGGTTGTCTGCCCTTGTGCTGTCTACTGTCAGGTGTCTGGTTGTCTGCCCTTGTGCTGCCTACTGTCAGGTGTCTGGTTGTCTGCCCTTGTGCTGCCTACTGTCAGGTGTCTGGTTGTCTTCCCTTGTGCTGCCTACTGTCAGGTGTCTGGTTGTCTGCCCTTGTGCTGCCTACTGTCAGGGGTCTAGTTGTCTGCCCTTGTGCTGCCTACTGTCAGGGGTCTAGTTGTCTGCCCTTGTGCTGTCTACTGTCAGGTGTCTGGTTGTCTGCCCTTGTGCTGCCTACTGTCAGGTGTCTGGTTGTCTGCCCTTGTGCTGTCTACTGTCAGGTGTCTAGTTGTCTGCTCTTGTGCTGTCTACTGTCAGGTGTCTAGTTGTCTGCCCTTGTGCTGCCTACTGTCAGGTGTCTGGTTGTCTGCCCTTGTGCTGTCTACTGTCAGGGGTCTAGTTGTCTGCCCTTGTGCTGTCTACTGTCAGGTGTCTAGTTGTCTGCCCTTGTGCTGTCTACTGTCAGGTGTCTGGTTGTCTGCCCTTGTGCTGCCTACTGTCAGGTGTCTAGTTGTCTGCCCTTGTGCGGTCTACTGTCAGGTGTCTAGTTGTCTGCCCTTGTGCTGTCTACTGTCAGGTGTCTAGTTGTCTGCCCTTGTGCTGTCTTCTGTCAGGTGTCTAGTTGTCTGCCCTTGTGCTGTCTACTGTCAGGGGTCTAGTTGTCTGCCCTTCTGCTGCCTACTGTCAGGTGTCTGGTTGTCTGCCCTTGTGCTGCCTACTGTCAGGGGTCTAGTTGTCTGCCCTTGTGCTGCCTACTGTCAGGGGTCTAGTTGTCTGCCCTTGTGCTGTCTACTGTCAGGTGTCTGGTTGTCTGCCCTTGTGCTGCCTACTGTCAGGTGTCTAGTTGTCTGCTCTTGTGCTGTCTACTGTCAGGTGTCTAGTTGTCTGCCCTTGTGCTGTCTACTGTCTGTTGTGTAGTTCTCTGCCCTTGTGCCGTCTACTGTCAGGTGTCTAGTTGTCTGCCCTTGTGCTGTCTACTGTCAGGTGTCTAGTTGTCTGCCCTTGTGCTGTCTACTGTCAGGTGTCTAGTTGTCTGCCCTTGTGCTGTCTACTGTCTGTTGTGTAGTTCTCTGCCCTTGTGCCGTCTACTGTCAGGTGTCTAGTTGTCTGCCCTTGTGCTGTCTTCTGTCAGGTGTCTTGTCATTGTCGTCACATGTCTGGTTGTCTTACCTTTTGCTGTTGAAGGATTGGTAGCCTAGTGGTTAAAGCTTTCGCTCGTCACAAAGAAGACCCAGGTTGGACTCCTGACATGGGTGCAATGTGTGCAGCCCATTTCTGGTGTGCCCTGCTGTGATAAACCATACTCACACATTTACTTTGTGCTTTCTCCTGTCAGGTGTCTGGTTGTCTGACCTTGTGTTGTCTACTTTAGATGTCGGATCATCTCACCCCCTCTACACAGTCAGTCACATGTCCGGCTACATCACTTCCTGTGTGTCCGAAATGGAAGAGGAAGTCACCATCAGTTACCATGGTTACACAGATGTTTCAGAACAAAGAGGAAAGTGGATAGAGAAGTAGTTCCTGAGACCACATCAACACTAGGAAGTCTGCTGAAGCCATTCTGCCTCTCAGTTGCTGTAAGTCAGTGTGTGTGTGTGTGTGTGTGTGCGTGTGCGTGTGCGTGTGTGTGTGTGCGTGTGCGTGTGCGTGTGCGCCTGTGCCTGTGCCTGTCAATGTGTCACTATGCAGGCCACAAGGTTACACAAACTTCAAAGGAGCCACTTGGCTCCTAAATTAATTTTTCAAGGAGCCAAATAGAATTTCAAGGCGCCAAGGCAAAATGTAAGGAGCCAAAAGTAATGACTTGTAATTTAACTGAGCTTCTGCATAACAAAACACAAAAAAATCCATTAGTTTGAATAATCAGTTTTATATCATGTACAACAACTGTTGTTGAAGCTTTTGAGTTTTTCAGAAAAAAACAAGCTTTAGAACATCGTGTCAGTAACATCATCAGACAAGCTTTAGAACATGTGTCAGTAACATCATCAGACGAGCTTTAGAACATCGTGTCAGTAACATCATCAGACAAGCTTTAGAACATTATGTCAGTAACATCATCAGACAAGCTTTAGAACATCGCGTCAGTGACATCATCAGACAAGCTTTAGAACATTGTGTCAGTAACATCATCAGACAAGCTTTAGGACATCATGTCAGTAACATCATCAGACAAGCTTTAGGACATCGTGTCAGTAACATCATCAGACAAGCTTAAGAACATTGTGTCAGTAACATCATCAGACAAGCTTTAGGACATCGTGTCAGTAACATCATCAGACAAGCTTTAGGACATCGTGTCAGTAACATCATCAGACATGCTTAAGAACATTGTGTCAGTAACATCATCGGACAAGCTTAAGAACATTGTGTCAGTAACATCATCGGACAAGCTTAAGAACATTGTGTCAGTAACATCATCTGACAAGCTTAAGAACATTGTGTCAGTAACATCATCAGACAAGCTTTAGGACATCGTGTCAGTAACATCATCTGACAAGCTTAAGAACATTGTGTCAGTAACATCATCGGACAAGCTTAAGAACATTGTGTCAGTAACATCATCAGACAAGCTTTAGGACATCGTGTCAGTAACATCATCTGACAAGCTTAAGAACATTGTGTCAGTAACATCATCAGACAAGCTTAAGAACATTGTGTCAGTAACATCATCAGACAAGCTTTAGGACATCGTGTCAGTAACATCATCAGACAATCTTAAGAACATTGTGTCAGTAACATCATCAGACAAGCTTTAGGACATTGTGTCAGTAACATTATCAGACAATCTTAAGAACATTGTGTCAGTAACATCATCAGACAAGCGTAAGAACATTGTGTCAGTAACATCATCAGACAAGCTTTAGGACATCGTGTCAGTAACATCATCAGACAAGCTTAAGAACATTTTGTCAGTAACATCATCAGACAATCTAAAGAACATCGTGTCAGTAACATCATCAGACAAGCTTAAGAACATTTTGTCAGTAACATCATCGGACAAGCTTAAGAACATTGTGTCAGTAACATCATCAGACAGTTTACCGGTGCCAGTTGCAGGTTTTGGTTCATCGAACGTGTCGACAGACGATGAAACTTCTGTGTCAGCTTAGCCATTCGAAGCATTCCGTATTTTCCTGAGTATACTGCGCATTTTTAAAAAAACCAACCACAGTTGTGTAGAAGGGGTGCGCATTATACACGAAATAATGAGTTTTGATGTTTTTCCCCCATGGAAAGACATTACCGTGAGCACGTAACACCGGAAATACCATGTCAACAAATCCATACTGAGATACGCAAATTAATCATGTAATTACACTGTCTGACTATAAAACATGTTCTTTGTATATCTGGACTTATGTGTGTAACTTATTTCATTAATTTTATTCAAAATTACTTTTAATATTTTTATACTTTTAATTAATTTTGGCGAAATCGTGTGTGAAGCGATCGGAAGATCGCACAACACACCTTTATTAACAGAAACCACGGTCAGATTACTGCTATTGACGCCTTGAAACAAACTTTAGTTGACAGAGAATGGATACATATGTCATAAATGCCATACTTTGACTCGTTAAAAGTCATATTTGATTTTGTTGGACAATTCTATGTCAACACATAATTCTCGCGATCACGCGATCACGTACGCTGGAGCCTTGACGGTGACTGGTCAGACTGGTTCCATGTAAAAAATAATACCCGGAAATAGCAATCAGCTGCTTCGCTTAGGGTTATTATTATTTCAAATATGTTTAGTAAAAGCTGCATCTAAATTAACAAGATATTGGAATATATTATTCCTGATAAAAAAATAGTTTCAGATAAGAATTTTGCCGATCCTTGCATTAAAACCCTGTAAAGTTATATCAATGGGTGTGTCTTGACCGAATCACCGGTAGATTCCAAGAACATGTGTGTACAGCTGATAGCTGTGTCCGGCTTAGTTTACGAGAAAATACACAAGGTAATCTTAATCCATGGATATAAAACAATGCCTAGCAGAACAAAAAAATACAATTTAATCAACATGTCTGGTGATTTTTTATCTCAAATTTCGAATTTGTACTGACCAAGTTTCTCATCACCCGTTTGTTTGCCAGACTTCGCTGAAGGGGTAGATATATCTACGGTGTGATTTTTCTTCTGCGCTTGGTAGATCTATTGGAAATTTTTTTCCCCAAAAAATACTGAATCTGCTAGAGAGGGGTGTGCACTATACTAAAGAAAATACGGTATTCATCATTTGCCGATTGACAACGATTTGTTGTTGTTTTGACTTGCGCCAATATGGAAAAATACTTCGTGTTTTTGAACGGCGAAACGACCGCCACAGCTGTCACCTGGGCGGATGCCGTACAGCGCATGCGTGGGTACTAAACTCTTAACATCGTTAGTGCATTACCTAATAACGGAAAGTGCTTCCTTCATTCCAGGTATGGAGCTTCATAGCGAAAGCGAAAACAGTACACATGGCCTAGCAGTGATCTAGTTGATGTTATTATGTTCTGATATCAATTTTTTTCACTGAAGTTACCACACTTATATTAAAAGTGATCTTTTTTAATATCTTATGACAAGAGATATTTAGTCGCCAAACTTAATTAAAGACAGGTGGCCTGTAGGACATCTTGTTGCAGGTGTGTTGGACTAGGACTGTATGTAGGACATCTTGTTGCAGGTGTGTTGAACTAGGACTGTATGTAGGACATCTTGTTGCAGGTGTGTGGGACTAGGACTGTATGTAGGACATCTTGTTGCAGGTGTGTGGGACTAGGACTGTACATAGGACATCTTGTTGCAGGTGTGTGGGACTAGGACTGTATGTAGGACATCTTGTTGCAGGTGTGTGGGACTAGGACTGTATGTAGTACATCTTGTTGCAGGTGTGTGGGACTAGGACTGTATGTAGTACATCTTGTTGCAGGTGTGTTGGACTAGGACTGTATGTAGGACATGTTGTTGCAGGTGTGTGGTACTAGGATTGTATGTAGGACATCTTGTTGCAGGTGTGTGGGACTAGGACTGTATGTAGGACATCTTGTTGCAGGTGTGTCGGACTAGGACTATATATAGGACATCTTGTTGCATGTGTGTGGGACTAGGACTGTATGTAGGACATCTTGTTCCAGGTGTGTGGGACTAGGACCGTATTTAGGACATCTTGTTGCAGGTGTGTGGGACTAGGACTGTATGTAGGACATCTTGTTGCAGGTGTGTGGGACTAGGACTGTATGTAGGACATCTTGTTGCAGGTGTGTTTAACTAGGACTGTATGTAGGACATCTTGTTGCAGGTGTGTGGAACTAGGACTGTATGTAGGACATCTTGTTGCAGGTGTGTTGAACTAGGACTGTATGTAGGACATCTTGTTGCAGGTGTGTGGGACTAGGACTGTATGTAGGACATCTTGTTGCAGGTGTGTTTAACTAGGACTGTATGTTGGACATCTTGTTGCAGGTGTGTGGGACTAGGACTGTATGTAGTACATCTTGTTGCAGGTGCGTGGGACTAGGACTGTATGTAGGACATCTTGTTGCAGGTGTGTGGAACTAGGACTGTATGTAGGACATGTTGTTGCAGGTGTGTGGGGCTAGGACTGTATGTAGGACATCTTGTTGCAGGTGTGTTGAACTAGGACTGTATGTAGTACATCTTGTTGCAGGTGCGTGGGACTAGGACTGTATGTAGGACATCTTGTTGCAGGTGTGTAGGACTAGGACTGTATGTAGGACATCTTGTTGCAGGTGTGTGGGACTAGGACTGTATGTAGGACATCTTGTTCCAGGTGTGTGGGACTAGGACTATATATAGGACATCTTGTTGCAGGTGTGTGGGACTAGGACTGTATGTAGGACATCTTGTTGCAGGTGTGTGGGACTAGGACCGTATGTAGGACATCTTGTTGCAGGTGTGTGGGACTAGGACTGTATGAAGGACATGTTGTTGCAGGTGTGTTGAACTAGGACTGTATGTAGGACATCTTGTTGCAGGTGTGTTGAACTAGGACTGTATGTAGGACATCTTGTTGCAGGTGTGTGGAACTAGGACTGTATGTAGGACATCTTGTTGCAGGTGTGTGGGACTGGGACTGTATGTAGGACATGTTGTTGCAGGTGTGTGGGACTAGGACTGTATGTAGGACCTCTTGTTGCAGGTGTGTGGGACTAGGACTGTATGTAGGACATCTTGTTGCAGGTGCGTGGGACTAGGACTGTATGTAGGACATCTTGTTGCAGGTGTGTGGAACTAGGACTGTATGTAGGACATGTTGTTGCAGGTGCGTGGGAATAGGACTGTATGTAGGACATCTTGTTGCAGGTGTGTAGGACTAGGACTGTATGTAGGACATCTTGTTGCAGGTGTGTGGGACTAGGACTGTATGTAGGACATCTTGTTGCAGGTGCGTGGGACTAGGACTGTATGTAGGACATCTTGTTGCAGGTGTGTGGAACTAGGACTGTATGTAGGACATGTTGTTGCAGGTGCGTGGGAATAGGACTGTATGTAGGACATCTTGTTGCAGGTGTGTAGGACTAGGACTGTATGTAGGACATCTTGTTGCAGGTGTGTGGGACTAGGACTGTATGTAAGACATCTTGTTGCAGGTGTGTGGGTCTAGGACTGTATGTAGGACATCTTGTTGCAGGTGTGTCTGACTAGGACTGTATGTAGGACATCTTGTTGTAGGTGTGTGGGACTAGGACTATATGTAGGATATCTTGTTGCAGGTGTGTAGGACTAGGACTGTATGTAGGACATGTTGCAGGTGTGTTGAACTAGGCCTGTATGTAGTACATGTTGTTGCAGGTGTGTGTGACTAGGACTATATGTAGGAAATCTTGTTGCAGGTGTGTTGGACTAGGACTGTATGTAGGACGTCTTGTTGCAGGTGTGTAGGACTAGGACTGTATGTAGGACATGTTGTTGCAGGTGTGTGGGACTAGGACTGTATGTAGGACATCTTGTTGCAGGTGTGTGGGACTAGGACTATGTAGGACATCTTGTTGCAGGTGTGTAGGACTAGGACTGTATGTAGGACATCTTGTTGCAGGTGTGTTGGACTAGGACTGTATGTAGGACATCTTGTTGCAGGTGTGTGGGACTAGGACTATATGTAGGACATCTTGTTGTAGGTGTGTTGGACTAGGACTGTATGTAGGACATCTTGTTGCAGGAGCGTGGGACTAGGACTGTATGTAGGACATCTTGTTGGAGGTGTGTAGGACTAGGACTGTATGTAGGACATCTTGTTGCATGTGTGTGGGACTAGGACTGTATGTAGGATATCTTGTTGTAGGTGTATGGTACAAGGACTATATATAGGACATCTTGTTGCAGATGTGTAGGACTAGGACTGTATGTAGGACATGTTGCAGGTGTGTTGAACTAGGACTGTATGTAGTACATCTTGTTCCAGGTGTGTTGAACTAGGACTGTATGTAGGACATCTTGTTGCAGGTGTGTGGGACTAGGACTGTCTGTAGGACATCTTGTTGCAGGTGTGTCGGACTAGGACTGTATGTAGGACATGTTGTTGCAGGTGTGTTGGACTAGGACTGTATGTAGGACATCTTGTTGCAGGTGTGTCTGACTAGGACTATATGTAGGACATCTTGTTGTAGGTGTGTGGGACTAGGACTGTATGTAGGACATCATGTTGCAGGTGTGTGGGACTAGGACTGTATGTAGGACAACTTGTTGCAGGTGTGTGGGACTAGGACTGTATGTAGGACATATTGTTGCAGGTGTGTTGAACTAGGACTGTATGTAGGACGTCTTGTTGTAGGTGTGTTGGACTAGGACTGTATGTAGGACATCTTGTTGCAGGTGTGTTGAACTAGGGCTGTATGTAGGACATCTTGTTGCAGGTGTGTGGGACTAGGACTGTATGTAGGACATCTTGTTGCAGGTGTGTGGGACTAGGACTGTATGTAGGACATCTTGTTGCAGGTGTGTTGAACTAGGACTGTATGTAGGACATCTTGTTGTAGGTGTGTGGGACTAGGACTGTATGTAGGACATCTTGTTGCAGGTGTGTGGAACTAGGACTGTATGTAGGACATCTTGTTGCAGGTGTGTGGGACTAGGACTGTATGTAGGACATCTTGTTGCAGGTGTGTAGGACTAGGACTGTATGTAGGACATGTTGTTGCAGGTGTGTGGGACTAGGACTGTATGTAGGACGTCTTGTTGCAGGTGTGTAGGACTAGGACTGTATGTAGGACATCTTGTTGCAGGTGTGTTGGACTAGGACTGTATGTAGGACGTCTTGTTGCAGGTGTGTGGGACAAGGACTGTATGTAGGACGTCTTGTTGCAGGTGTGTCGGACTAGGACTGTATGTAGGACATCTTGTTGCAGGTGTGTTGGACTAGGACTGTATGTAGGACATCTTGTTGCAGGTGTGTGGGACTAGGACTGTATGTAGGACATCTTGTTGCAGGTGTGAGGGACTAGGACTGTATGTAGGACATCTTGTTGCAGGTGTGTTGGACTAGGACTGTATGTAAGACGTCTTCTTGCAGGTGTGTAGGACTAGGACTGTATGTAGGACATCTTGTTGCAGGTGTGTGGGACTAGGACTGTATGTAGGACATCTTGTTGCAGGTGTGTGGGACTAGGACTGTATGTAGGACGTCTTGTTGCAGGTGTGTAGGACTAGGACTGTATGTAGGACGTCTTGTTGCAGGTGTGTTGGACTAGGACTGTATGTAGGACATCTTGTTGCAGGTGTGTGGGACAAGGACTGTATGTAGGACGTCTTGTTGCAGGTGTGTCGGACTAGGACTGTATGTAGGACATCTTGTTGCAGGTGTGTTGGACTAGGACTGTATGTAGGAAGTCTTGTTGCAGGTGTGTTGGACTAGGACTGTATGTAGGACGTCTTGTTGCAGGTGTGTGGGACTAGGACTGTATGTAGTACATCTTGTTGCAGGTGTCTGGGACTAGGACTGTATGTAGGACATCTTGTTGCAGGTGTGTTTGACTAGGACTGTATGTAGGACGTCTTGTTGCAGGTGTGTAGGACTAGGACTGTATGTAGGACATCTTGTTGCAGGTGTGTGGGACTAGGACTGTATGTAGGACATCTTGTTGCAGGTGTGTGGGACTAGGACTGTATGTAGGACGTCTTGTTGCAGGTGTGTAGGACTAGGACTGTATGTAGGACATGTTGTTGCAGGTGTGTTGGACTAGGACTGTATGTAGGACGTCTTGTTGCAGGTGTGTCGGACTAGGACTGTATGTAGGACATCTTGTTGCAGGTGTGTTGAACTAGGACTGTATGTAGGACATCTTGTTGTAGGTGTGTGGGACTAGGACTCTATGTAGGACATCTTGTTGCAGGTGTGTGGAACTAGGACTGTATGTAGGACGTCTTGTTGCAGGTGTGTCGGACTAGGACTGTATGTAGGACATCTTGTTGCAGGTGTGTTGGACTAGTACTGTATGTAGGACATCTTGTTGCAGGTGTGTGGAACTAGGACTGTATGTAGGACGTCTTGTTGCAGGTGTGTGGGACTAGGACTGTATGTAGGACATGTTGTTGCAGGTGTGTTGAACTAGGACTGTATGTAGTAGATCTTGTTGCAGGTGTGTGGGACTAGGACTGTATGTAGGACATCTTGTTGCAGGTGTGTTGAACTAGGACTGTGTGTAGGACATCTTGTTGCAGGTGTGTGGGACTAGGACTCTATGTAGGAGATCTTGTTGCAGGTGTGTGGAACTAGGACTGTATGTAGGACATCTTGTTGCAGGTGTGTGGGACTAGGACTGTATGTAGGACATCTTGTTGCAGGTGTGTGGGACTAGGACTGTATGTAGGACATCTTGTTGCAGGTGTGTTGGACTAGGACTGTATGTAGGACGTCTTGTTGCAGGTGTGTAGGACTAGGACTGGATGTAGGACATCTTGTTGCAGGTGTGTGGGACTAGGATTGTATGTAGGACATCTTGTTGAAGGTGTGTGGGACTAGGACTGTATGTAGGACATCTTGTTGCAGGTGTGTGGGACTAGGACTGTATGTAGGACATCTTGTTGCAGGTGTGTGGGACTAGGACTCTATGTAGGACATCTTGTTGCAGGTGTGTAGGACTAGGACTGTATGTAGGACGTCTTGTTGCAGGTGTGTTGAACTAGGACTGTATGTAGGACATGTTGTTGCAGGTGTGTGGGACTAGGACTATATGTAGGACATCTTGTTGCAGGTGTGTGGGACTAGGACTGTATGTAGTACATCTTGTTGCAGGTGTGTTGAACTAGGACTGTATGTAGGACGTCTTGTTGCAGGTGTGTAGTAGTAGGACTGTATGTAGGACATCTTGTTGCAGGTGTGTGGGACTAGGACTGTATGTAGTACATCTTGTTGCAGGTGTGTAGAACTAGGACTGTATGTAGGACGTCTTGTTGCAGGTGTGAAGAACTAGGACTGTATGTAGGACGTGTTGTTGCAGGTGTGTAGAACTAGGACTGTATGTAGGACATCTTGTTGCAGGTGTGTAGGACTAGGACTGTATGTAGGACGTCTTGTTGCAGGTGTGTGGGACTAGGACTGTATGTAGTACATCTTGTTGCAGGTGTGTGGGACTAGGACTGTATGTAGTACATCTTGTTGCAGGTGTGTGGGACTAGGACTGTATGTAGGACATCTTGTTGCAGGTGTGTAGGACTAGGACTGTATGTAGGACATCTTGTTGCAGGTGTGTTGAACTAGGACTGTATGTAGGACGTCTTGTTGCAGGTGTGTGGGGCTTGGACTGTATGTAGGACGTCTTGTTGCAGGTGTGTGGGGCCAGCTTCACGGGGGCAATGGTGTGGCAGTATGAGACTCTCCGCTACTACGCCAGGCGCCATCAGAATGAGGGGAACACAAAGAACTTAGATGCAGCACTGGCAAAGAGTTTTGGATTTCGAGCGCATGTATGTACAACCACTATCACCACACCCATCAATCTATGCCCTGCCCTGTTTCATCTCAACTCTGTGCCTTGTCCTGTTTTATCTCAACTCTGTACCTTGTCCTGTTTCATCTCAACTCTGTACCTTGTCCTGTTTCATCTCAACTCTGTGCCTTGTCCTGTTTCAGCTGAACTCTGTGCCTTGTCCTGTTTCAGCTGAACTCTGTGCCTTGCCCTGTTTCATCTCAACTCTGTGCCTTGTCCTGTTTCATCTCAACTCTGTGCCTTGCCCTGTTTCAGCTGAACTCTGTGACTTGTCCCGTTTCAGCTGAACTCTGTGCCTTGTCCTGTTTCAGCTGAACTCTGTGCCTTGTCCTGTTTCAGCTGAACTCTGTGCCTTGCCCTGTTTCAGCTGAATTCTGTACCTTGCCCTGTTTCAGCTGAACTCTGTGCCTTGTCCTGTTTCAGCTGAACTCTGTGCCTTGTCCAGTTTCAGCTGAACTCTGTGCCTTGTCCTGTTTCATCTCAACTCTGTGCCTTGCCCTGTTTCATCTCAACTCTGTGCCTTGTCCTGTTTCATCTCAACTCTGTGCCTTGCCCTGTTTCAGCTGAACTCTGTGCCTTGTCCTGTTTCAGCTGAACTCTGTGCCTTGCCCTGTTTCAGCTGAACTCTGTGCCTTGTCCTGTTTCATCTCAACTCTGTGCCTTGTCCTGTTTCATCTCAACTCTGTGACTTGTCCTGTTTCAGCTGAACTCTGTGCCTTGCCCTGTTTCATCTCAACTCTGTGACTTGTCCTGTTTCAGCTGAACTCTGTGCCTTGTCCTGTTTCATCTCAACTCTGTGCCTTGTCCTGTTTCATCTCAACTCTGTGCCTTGTCCTGTTTCATCTGAACTCTGTGCCTTGCCCTGTTTCATCTCAACTCTGTGCCTTGCCCTGTTTCATCTCAACTCTGTGCCTTGTCCTGTTTCATCTCAACTCTGTGCCTTGTCCTGTTTCAGCTGAATTCTGTACCTTGTCCTGTTTCAGCTGAACTCTGTGCCTTGTCCAGTTTCAGCTCAACTCTGTGCCTTGTCCTGTTTCATCTCAACTCTGTGCCTTGTCCTGTTTCATCTCAACTCTGTGCCTTGTCCTGTTTCATCTCAACTCTGTGCCTTGTCCTGTTTCATCTCAACTCTGTGCCTTGCCCTGTTTCATCTCAACTCTGTGCCTTGCCCTGTTTCATCTCAACTCTGTGCCTTGTCCTGTTTCATCTCAACTCTGTGCCTTGTCCTGTTTCATCTCAACTCTGTGCCTTGCCCTGTTTCATCTCAACTCTGTGCCTTGCCCTGTTTCATCTCAACTCTGTGCCTTGTCCTGTTTCATCTCAACTCTGTGCCTTGCCCTGTTTCATCTCAACCCTGTGCCTTGCCCTATTTCATCTCAACTCTGTGCCTTGTCCTGTTTCATCTCAACTCTGTGCCTTGCCCTGTTTCAGCTGAACTCTGTGCCTTGTCCTGTTTCAGCTGAACTCTGTGCCTTGCCCTGTTTCAGCTGAATTCTGTGCCTTGTCCTGTTTCAGCTGAACTCTGTGCCTTGTCCTGTTTCAGCTGAACTCGGTGCCTTGTCCAGTTTCAGCTGAACTCTGTGCCTTGTCCAGTTTCAGCTCAACTCTGTGCCTTGTCCTGTTTCATCTCAACTCTGTGCCTTGCCCTGTTTCATCTCAACTCTGTGCCTTGTCCTGTTTCATCTCAACTCTGTGCCTTGCCCTGTTTCAGCTGAACTCTGTGACTTGTCCCGTTTCAGCTGAACTCTGTGCCTTGCCCTGTTTCATCTCAACTCTGTGACTTGTCCTGTTTCAGCTGAACTCTGTGCCTTGTCCTGTTTCAGCTGAACTCTGTGCCTTGCCCTGTTTCAGCTGAACTCTGTGCCTTGCCCTGTTTCAGCTGAAATCTGTGCCTTGTCCTGTTTCAGCTGAACTCTGTGCCTTGCCCTGTTTCAGCTGAACTCTGTGCCTTGCCCTGTTTCAGCTCAACTCTGTGCCTTGCCCTGTTTCAGCTGAACTCTGTGCCTTGTCCTGTTTCATCTCAACTCTGTGCCTTGTCCTGTTTCAGCTGAACTCTGTGCCTTGCCCTGTTTCAGCTGAACTCTGTGCCTTGCCCTGTTTTAGCTGAACTCTGTGCCTTGCCCTGTTTCATCTCAACTCTGTGCCTTGCCCTGTTTCAGCTGAACTCTGTGCCTTGTCCTGTTTCATCTCAACTCTGTGCCTTGTCCTGTTTCATCTCAACTCTGTGCCTTGCCCTGTTTCAGCTGAACTCTGTGCCTTGCCCTGTTTCAGCTGAACTCTGTGCCTTGTCCTGTTTCAGCTGAACTCTGTGCCTTGTCCTGTTTCAGCTGAACTCTGTGCCTTGTCCTGTTTCAGCTGAACTCTGTGCCTTGCCCTGTTTCAGCTGAACTCTGTGCCTTGTCCTGTTTCATCTGAACTCTGTGCCTTGTCCTGTTTCATCTCAACTCTGTGCCTTGCCCTGTTTCAGCTCAACTCTGTGCCTTGCCCTGTTTCAGCTGAACTCTCTCTGGAACAACTTCAGCCCGGGACAGAAGGTGGTGTCAGGTCTGGTTGCCTCCAACGTCTGTGTCTTCCTGCTGTGGAGGATCCCAGCGCTGGCTCCCTTCCTGATGAAATACTTCTCCTCCGCTCCAGGTTCGTCAGCCTTTAACGATAGTAACACACTATCACCCTCTCCATTTCAGACAGACCTCTACCCTCCATGATACTGAGTGTATTGTTTCAGGCAGACCTCTACCCTCCATGATACTGAATATATTCATTCAGGCAGACCTCTACCCTCCATGACACGGAGTGTATTGTTTCAGGCTGACCTCTACCCTCCATGATACGGAGTGTATTGTGTCAGACAGATCTCTACCCTCCATGATACTGAGTGTATTGTTTCAGGCTGAACTCTACCCTCCATGATATGGAGTGTATTGTTTCAGACAGACCTCTACCCTCCATGATACTGAATATATTCTTTCAGGCAGACCTCTACCCTCCATGATACTGAGTGTATTGTTTCAGGCAGACCTCTACCCTCCATTATACTGAGTGTATTCTTTCAGGCAGACCTCTACCCTCCATGATACTGAATATATTCTTTCAGGCAGACCTCTACCCTCCATGATACTGAGTGTATTGTTTCAGGCAGACCTCTACCCTCCATGATACTGAGTGTATTGTTTCAGGCAGACCTCTACCCTCCATAATACTGAGTGTATTGTTTCAGGCTGACCTCTACCCTCCATGATACTGAGTGTATTGTTTCAGGCTGAACTCTACCCTCCATGATATGGAGTGTATTGTTTCAGACAGACCTCTACCCTCCATGATACTGAATATATTCTTTCAGGCAGACCTCTACCCTCCATGATACTGAGTGTATTGTTTCAGGCAGACCTCTACCCTCCATTATACTGAGTGTATTCTTTCAGGCAGACCTCTACCCTCCATGATACTGAATATATTCTTTCAGGCAGACCTCTACCCTCCATGATACTGAGTGTATTGTTTCAGGCAGACCTCTACCCTCCATGATACTGAGTGTATTGTTTCAGGCAGACCTCTACCCTCCATAATACTGAGTGTATTGTTTCAGGCTGACCTCTACCCTCCATGATATGGAGTGTATTGCTTCAGACAGACCTCTACCCTCCATGATACTGAATATATTCTTTCAGACAGACCTCTGCCCTCCATGATACTGAGTGTATTGTTTCAGACAGACCTCTACCCTCCATGATACTGAGTGTATTGTTTCAGACAGACCTCTACCCTCCATGATACTGAATATATTCTTTCAGGCAGACCTCTACCCTCCATGATACTGAGTGTATTGTTTCAGGCAGACCTCTACCCTCCATGATACTGAGTGTATTGTTTCAGGCAGACCTCTACCCTCCATAATACTGAGTGTATTGTTTCAGGCTGACCTCTACCCTCCATGATATGGAGTGTATTGCTTCAGACAGACCTCTACCCTCCATGATACTGAATATATTCTTTCAGACAGACCTCTGCCCTCCATGATACTGAGTGTATTGTTTCAGACAGACCTCTACCCTCCATGATACTGAGTGTATTGTTTCAGGCAGACCTCTACCCTCCATAATACTGAGTGTATTGTTTCAGGCAGACCTCTACCCTCCATGATATGGAGTGTATTGTTTCAGACAGACCTCTACCCTCCATGATACTGAGTGTATTGTTTCAGACAGACCTCTGCCCTCCATGATACTGAGTGTATTGTTTCAGACAGACCTCTACCCTCCATGATACTGAGTGTATTGTTTCAGGCAGACCTCTACCCTCCATGATACTGAGTGTATTGTTTCAGGCAGACCTGTACCCACCATAATACTGAGTGTATTGTTTCAGACAGACCTCTACCCTCCATGATACTGAATATATTCTTTCAGACAGACCTCTGCCCTCCATGATACTGAGTGTATTGTTTCAGGCAGACCTGTATCCTCCATGATACTCAGTGTATTGTTTCAGACAGACCTCTGCCCTCCATAATACTGAGTGTATTGTTTCAGGCAGACCTCTACCCTCCATAATACTGAGTGTATTGTTTAAGGCAGACCTCTACCCTCCATGATACTGAGTGTATTGTTTCAGGCTGACCTCTACCCTCCATGATACTGAGTGTATTGTTTCAGGCTGACCTCTACCCTCCATGATACTGAGTGTATTGTTTCAGGCAGACCTCTACCCTCCATGATACTGAGTGTATTGTTTCAGACAGACCTCTACCCTCCATGATACTGAGTGTATTGTTTCAGACAGACCTCTACCCTCCATGATACTGAGTGTATTGTTTCAGACAGACCTCTACCCTCCATGATACTGAATATATTCTTTCAGGCAGACCTCTACCCTCCATGATACTGAGTGTATTATTTCAGGCAGACCTCTACCCTCCATGATACTGAGTGTATTGTTTCAGACAGACCTCTACCCTCCATGATACTGAGTGTATTGTTTCAGGCAGACCTCTGCCCTCCATGATACTGAATATATTCTTTCAGGCAGCCCTCTACCCTCCATGATCCTGAGTGTATTGTTTCAGACAGACCTCTACCCTCCATGATACTGAGTGTATTGTTTCAGGCAGACCTCTACCCTCCATGATACTGAGTGTATTGTTTCAGGCAGACCTCTACCCTCCTTGATACTGAGTGTATTGTTTCAGACAGACCTCTACCCTCCATGATACTGAATATATTCTTTCAGGCAGACCTCTACCCTCCATGATACTGAGTGTATTGTTTCAGGCAGACCTCTACCCTCCATGATACTGAATATATTCTTTCAGGCAGACCTCTACCCTCCATGATACTGAGTGTATTGTTTCAGACAGACCTCTACCCTCCATGATACTGAATATATTCTTTCAGGCAGACCTCTACCCTCCATGATACTGAGTGTATTGTTTCAGGCAGACCTCTACCCTCCATGATACTGAGTGTATTGTTTCAGGCAGACCTCTACCCTCCATTATACTGAGTGTATTGTTTCAGGCAGACCTCTACCCTCCATGATACTGAATATATTCTTTCAGGCGGACCTCTACCCTCCATGATACGGAGTGTATTGTTTCAGACAGACCTCTACCCTCCATGATACTGAGTGTATTGTTTCAGACAGACCTCTACCCTCCATGATATGGAGTGTATTGTTTCAGACAGACCTCTACCCTCCATGATACTGAGTGTATTGTTTCAGGCAGACCTCTACCCTCCATGATACTGAGTGTATTGTTTCAGACAGACCTCTACCCTCCATGATACTGAATATATTCTTTCAGGCAGACCTCTACCCTCCATGATACTGAGTGTATTGTTTCAGGCAGACCTCTACCCTCCATGATACTGAGTGTATTGTTTCAGGCAGACCTCTACCCTCCATGATACTGAATATATTCTTTCAGGCGGACCTCTACCCTCCATGATACGGAGTGTATTGTTTAAGACAGACCTCTACCCTCCATGATACTGAGTGTATTGTTTCAGACAGACCTCTACCCTCCATGATATGGAGTGTATCTTTCAGGCAGACCTCTACCCTCCATAATACTGAGTGTATTGTTTCAGGCAGACCTCTACCCTCCATGATACTGAGTGTATTGTTTCAGGCAGACCTCTATCCTCCATGATACTGAGTGTATTGTTTCAGGCAGACCTCTACCCTCCATGATACTGAGTGTATTGTTTCAGACAGACCTCTACCCTCCATGATACTGAATATATTCTTTCAGGCAGACCTCTACCCTCCATGATACTGAGTGTATAGTTTCAGGCAGACCTCTACCCTCCATGATACTTAGTGTATTGTTTCAGGCTGACCTCTACCCTCCATGATACTGAGTGTATTGTTTCAGGCTGACCTCTACCCTCCATGATACTGAGTGTATTGCTTCAGGCAGACCTCTACCCTCCATGATACTGAGTGTATTGTTTCAGACAGACCTCTACCCTCCATGATACTGAGTGTATTGTTTCAGGCAGACCTCTACCCTCCATGATATGGAGTGTATTGTTTCAGACAGACCTCTACCCTCCATGATACTGAGTGTATTGTTTCAGGCAGACCTCTACCCTCAATGATACTGAGTGTATTGTTTCAGACAGACCTGTACCCTCCATCATACTGAATATATTCTTTCAGCCAGACATCTACCCTCCATGATACTGAGTGTATTGTTTCAGGCAGACCTCTACCCTCCATCATACTGAATATATTCTTTCAGACAGACCTCTACCCTCCATGATACTGAGTGTATTGTTTCAGGCAGACCTCTACCCTTCTTGATCCTGAGTGTATTGTTTCAGACAGACCTCTACCCTCCATAGTACTGAGTGTATTGTTTCAGACAGACCTCTACCCTCCATGATACTTAGTGTATTGTTTCAGACAGACCTCTACCCTCCATGATACTGAGTGTATTGTTTCAGGCAGACCTCTACCCTCAATGATACTGAGTGTATTGTTTCAGACAGACCTCTACCCTCCATCATACTGAATATTTTCTTTCAGGCAGACCTCTACCCTCCATGATACTGAGTGTATTATTTCAGACAGACCTCTACCCTCCATGATACTGAGTGTATTGTTTCAGGCAGACCTCTACCCTCCATGATACTGAATATAGTCTTTCAGGCAGACCTCTACCCTCCATGATACTGAATATAGTCTTTCAGGGAGACCTCTACCCTCCATGATACTGAGTGTATTGTTTCAGACAGACCTCTACCTTCCGTGATACTGAGTGTATTGTTTCAGGCTGACCTCTTCCCTCCATGATACTGAGTGTATTGTTTCAGGCTGACCTCTACCCTCCATGATACTGAGTGTATTGTTTCAGACAGACCTCTACCCTCCATGATACGGAGTGTATCGTTTCAGGCAGACCTCTACCCTCCATGATACTGAGTGTATTGTTTCAGGCAGACCTCTACCCTCCATGATACTGAGTGTATTGTTTCAGGCAGACCTCTACCCTCCGTGATACTGAGTGTATTGTTTCAGGCAGACCTCTACCCTCCATGATACTGAGTGTATTGTTTCAGGCTGACCTCTACCCTCCATGATACTGAGTGTATTGTTTCAGGCTGACCACTACCCTCCATGATACTGACTGTATTGCTTCAGGCAGACCTCTATCCTCCATGATACTGAGTGTATTGCTTCAGGCAGACCTCTACCCTCCATGATACGGAGTGTATTGTTTCAGGCAGACCTCTACCCTTCTTGATCCTGAGTGTATTGTTTCAGACAGACCTCTACCCTCCATGATACTGAGTGTGTTGTTTCAGACAGACCTCTACCCTCCATGATACTTAGTGTATTGTTTCAGACAGACCTCTACCCTCCATGATACTGAGTGTATTGTTTCAGGCAGACCTCTACCCTCAATGATACTGAGTGTATTGTTTCAGACAGACCTCTACCCTCCATGATACGGAGTGTATTGTTTCAGACAGACCTCTACCCTCCATGATACTGAGTGTATTGTTTCAGACTGACCTATACCCTCCATGATACGGAGTGTATCGTTACAGGCAGACCTCTACCCTCCATGATACTGAGTGTATTGTTTCAGGCAGACCTCTACCCTCCATGATACTGAGTGTATTGTTTCAGGCAGACCTCTACCCTCCATAATACGGAGTGTATTGTTTCAGGCTGACCTCTACCCTCCATGATACTGAGTGTATTGTTTCAGGCAGACCTCTACCCTCCATGATACTGAATATATTCTTTCAGACAGACCTCTACCCTCCATGATATGGAGTGTATTGTTTCAGACAGACCTCTGCCCTCCATGATATGGAGTGTATTGCTTCAGACAGACCTCTGCCCTCCATGATACTGAGTGTATTGTTTCAGGCAGACCTCTACCCTCCATGATACTGAGTGTATTGTTTCAGACAGACCTCTACCCTCCATGATACTGAGTGTATTGTTTCAGACAGACCTCTACCCTCCATGATCCTGAGTGTATTGTTTCAGACAGACCTCTACCCTCCATGATACTGAGTGTATTGTTTCAGGCAGACCTCTGCCCTCCATGATACTGAATATATTCTTTCAGGCAGCCCTCTACCCTCCATGATCCTGAGTGTATTGTTTCAGACAGACCTCTACCCTCCATGATACTGAGTGTATTGTTTCAGGCAGACCTCTACCCTCCATGATACTGAGTGTATTGTTTCAGGCAGACCTCTACCCTCCATGATACTGAGTGTATTGTTTCAGACAGACCTCTACCCTCCATGATACTGAGTGTATTATTTCAGACAGACCTCTACCCTCCATGATACTGAGTGTATTGTTTCAGGCAGACCTCTACCCTCCATGATACTGAATATAGTCTTTCAGGCAGACCTCTACCCTCCATGATACTGAATATAGTCTTTCAGGGAGACCTCTACCCTCCATGATACTGAGTGTATTGTTTCAGACAGACCTCTACCTTCCGTGATACTGAGTGTATTGTTTCAGGCTGACCTCTTCCCTCCATGATACTGAGTGTATTGTTTCAGGCTGACCTCTACCCTCCATGATACTGAGTGTATTGTTTCAGACAGACCTCTACCCTCCATGATACGGAGTGTATCGTTTCAGGCAGACCTCTACCCTCCATGATACTGAGTGTATTGTTTCAGGCAGACCTCTACCCTCCATGATACTGAGTGTATTGTTTCAGGCAGACCTCTACCCTCCGTGATACTGAGTGTATTGTTTCAGGCAGACCTCTACCCTCCATGATACTGAGTGTATTGTTTCAGGCTGACCTCTACCCTCCATGATACTGAGTGTATTGTTTCAGGCTGACCACTACCCTCCATGATACTGACTGTATTGCTTCAGGCAGACCTCTATCCTCCATGATACTGAGTGTATTGCTTCAGGCAGACCTCTACCCTCCATGATACGGAGTGTATTGTTTCAGGCAGACCTCTACCCTTCTTGATCCTGAGTGTATTGTTTCAGACAGACCTCTACCCTCCATGATACTGAGTGTGTTGTTTCAGACAGACCTCTACCCTCCATGATACTTAGTGTATTGTTTCAGACAGACCTCTACCCTCCATGATACTGAGTGTATTGTTTCAGGCAGACCTCTACCCTCAATGATACTGAGTGTATTGTTTCAGACAGACCTCTACCCTCCATGATACGGAGTGTATTGTTTCAGACAGACCTCTACCCTCCATGATACTGAGTGTATTGTTTCAGACTGACCTATACCCTCCATGATACGGAGTGTATCGTTACAGGCAGACCTCTACCCTCCATGATACTGAGTGTATTGTTTCAGGCAGACCTCTACCCTCCATGATACTGAGTGTATTGTTTCAGGCAGACCTCTACCCTCCATAATACGGAGTGTATTGTTTCAGGCTGACCTCTACCCTCCATGATACTGAGTGTATTGTTTCAGGCAGACCTCTACCCTCCATGATACTGAATATATTCTTTCAGACAGACCTCTACCCTCCATGATATGGAGTGTATTGTTTCAGACAGACCTCTGCCCTCCATGATATGGAGTGTATTGCTTCAGACAGACCTCTGCCCTCCATGATACTGAGTGTATTGTTTCAGGCAGACCTCTACCCTCCATGATACTGAGTGTATTGTTTCAGACAGACCTCTACCCTCCATGATACTGAGTGTATTGTTTCAGACAGACCTCTACCCTCCATGATCCTGAGTGTATTGTTTCAGACAGACCTCTACCCTCCATGATACTGAGTGTATTGTTTCAGGCAGACCTCTGCCCTCCATGATACTGAATATATTCTTTCAGGCAGCCCTCTACCCTCCATGATCCTGAGTGTATTGTTTCAGACAGACCTCTACCCTCCATGATACTGAGTGTATTGTTTCAGGCAGACCTCTACCCTCCATGATACTGAGTGTATTGTTTCAGGCAGACCTCTACCCTCCATGATACTGAGTGTATTGTTTCAGACAGACCTCTACCCTCCATGATACTGAATATATTCTTTCAGGCAGACCTCTACCCTCCATGATACTGAGTGTATTGTTTCAGGCAGACCTCTACCCTCCATGATACTGAATATATTCTTTCAGGCAGACCTCTACCCTCCATGATACTGAGTGTATTGTTTCAGACAGACCTCTACCCTCCATGATACTGAATATATTCTTTCAGGCAGACCTCTACCCTCCATGATACTGAGTGTATTGTTTCAGGCAGACCTCTACCCTCCATGATACTGAGTGTATTGTTTCAGGCAGACCTCTACCCTCCATTATACTGAGTGTATTGTTTCAGGCAGACCTCTACCCTCCATGATACTGAATATATTCTTTCAGGCGGACCTCTACCCTCCATGATACGGAGTGTATTGTTTCAGACAGACCTCTACCCTCCATGATACTGAGTGTATTGTTTCAGACAGACCTCTACCCTCCATGATATGGAGTGTATTGTTTCAGACAGACGTCTACCCTCCATGATACTGAGTGTATTGTTTCAGGCAGACCTCTACTCTCCATGATACTGAGTGTATTGTTTCAGACAGACCTCTACCCTCCATGATACTGAATATATTCTTTCAGGCAGACCTCTACCCTCCATGATACTGAGTGTATTGTTTCAGGCAGACCTCTACCCTCCATGATACTGAGTGTATTGTTTCAGGCAGACCTCTACCCTCCATGATACTGAATATATTCTTTCAGGCGGACCTCTACCCTCCATGATACGGAGTGTATTGTTTCAGACAGACCTCTACCCTCCATGATACTGAGTGTATTGTTTCAGACAGACCTCTACCCTCCATGATACTGAGTGTATTGTTTCAGGCAGACCTCTACCCTCCATAATACTGAGTGTATTGTTTCAGGCAGACCTCTACCCTCCATGATACTGAGTGTATTGTTTCAGGCAGACCTCTATCCTCCATGATACTGAGTGTATTGTTTCAGGCAGACCTCTACCCTCCATGATACTGAGTGTATTGTTTCAGACAGACCTCTACCCTCCATGATACTGAATATATTCTTTCAGACAGACCTCTACCCTCCATGATACTGAGTGTATTGTTTCAGGCAGACCTCTACCCTCCATGATACTTAGTGTATTGTTTCAGGCTGACCTCTACCCTCCATGATACTGAGTGTATTGTTTCAGACAGACCTCTACCCTCCATGATACTGAGTGTATTGTTTCAGACAGACCTCTGCCCCCCATGATACTGAGTGTATTGCTTCAGGCAGACCTCTACCCTCCATGATACTGAGTGTATTGTTTCAGACAGACCTCTACCCTCCATGATACTGAGTGTATTGTTTCAGGCAGACCTCTACCCTCCATGATATGGAGTGTATTGTTTCAGACAGACCTCTACCCTCCATGATACTGAGTGTATTGTTTCAGGCAGACCTCTACCCTCAATGATACTGAGTGTATTGTTTCAGACAGACCTGTACCCTCCATCATACTGAATATATTCTTTCAGGCAGACATCTACCCTCCATGATACTGAGTGTATTGTTTCAGGCAGACCTCTACCCTCCATCATACTGAATATATTCTTTCAGACAGACCTCTACCCTCCATGATACTGAGTGTATTGTTTCAGGCAGACCTCTACCCTTCTTGATCCTGAGTGTATTGTTTCAGACAGACCTCTACCCTCCATAGTACTGAGTGTATTGTTTCAGACAGACCTCTACCCTCCATGATACTTAGTGTATTGTTTCAGACAGACCTCTACCCTCCATGATACTGAGTGTATTGTTTCAGGCAGACCTCTACCCTCAATGATACTGAGTGTATTGTTTCAGACAGACCTCTACCCTCCATCATACTGAATATTTTCTTTCAGGCAGACCTCTACCCTCCATGATACTGAGTGTATTATTTCAGACAGACCTCTACCCTCCATGATACTGAGTGTATTGTTTCAGGCAGACCTCTACCCTCCATGATACTGAATATAGTCTTTCAGGCAGACCTCTACCCTCCATGATACTGAATATAGTCTTTCAGGGAGACCTCTACCCTCCATGATACTGAGTGTATTGTTTCAGACAGACCTCTACCCTCCGTGATACTGAGTGTATTGTTTCAGGCTGACCTCTTCCCTCCATGATACTGAGTGTATTGTTTCAAGCTGACCTCTACCCTCCATGATACTGAGTGTATTGTTTCAGACAGACCTCTACGTTCCATGATACGGAGTGTATCGTTTCAGGCAGACCTCTACCCTCCATGATACTGAGTGTATTGTTTCAGGCAGACCTCTACCCTCCATGATACTGAGTGTATTGTTTCAGGCAGACCTCTACCCTCCGTGATACTGAGTGTATTGTTTCAGGCAGACCTCTACCCTCCATGATACTGAGTGTATTGTTTCAGGCTGACCTCTACCCTCCATGATACTGAGTGTATTGTTTCAGGCTGACCACTACCCTCCATGATACTGACTGTATTGCTTCAGGCAGACCTCTATCCTCCATGATACTGAGTGTATTGCTTCAGGCAGACCTCTACCCTCCATGATACGGAGTGTATTGTTTCAGGCAGACCTCTACCCTTCTTGATCCTGAGTGTATTGTTTCAGACAGACCTCTACCCTCCATGATACTGAGTGTGTTGTTTCAGACAGACCTCTACCCTCCATGATACTTAGTGTATTGTTTCAGACAGACCTCTACCCTCCATGATACGGAGTGTATTGTTTCAGGCAGACCTCTACCCTCAATGATACTGAGTGTATTGTTTCAGACAGACCTCTACCCTCCATGATACGGAGTGTATTGTTTCAGACAGACCTCTACCCTCCATGATACTGAGTGTATTGTTTCAGACTGACCTATACCCTCCATGATACGGAGTGTATCGTTACTGGCAGACCTCTACCCTCCATGATACTGAGTGTATTGTTTCAGGCAGACCTCTACCCTCCATGATACTGAGTGTATTGTTTCAGGCAGACCTCTACCCTCCATAATACGGAGTGTATTGTTTCAGGCTGACCTCTACCCTCCATGATACTGAGTGTATTGTTTCAGGCAGACCTCTACCCTCCATGATACTGAATATATTCTTTCAGACAGACCTCTACCCTCCATGATATGGAGTGTATTGTTTCAGACAGACCTCTGCCCTCCATGATATGGAGTGTATTGCTTCAGACAGACCTCTGCCCTCCATGATATGGAGTGTATTGCTTCAGGCAGACCTCTACCCTCCATGATACTGAGTGTATTGTTTCAGACAGACCTCTACCCTCCTTGATCCTGAGTGTATTGTTTCAGACAGACCTCTACCCTCCATGATACTGAGTGTATTGTTTCAGACAGACCTCTACCCTCCATGAAACTTAGTGTATTGTTTCAGACAGACCTCTACCCTCCATGATACTGAGTGTATTGTTTCAGGCAGACCTCTACCCTCCATGATACTGAGTGTATTGTTTCAGACAGACCTCTACCCTCCATGATACTGAGTGTATTGTTTCAGACAGACCTCTACCCTCCATGATCCTGAGTGTATTGTTTCAGACAGACCTCTACCCTCCATGATACTGAGTGTATTGTTTCAAACAGACCTCTACCCTCCATGATACTGAGTGTATTGTTTCAGGCAGACCTCTACCCTCCATGATACTGAGTGTATTGTTTCAGACAGACCTCTACCCTTCCTGATACGGAGTGTATTGTTTCAGGCTGACCTCTACCCTCCATGATACTGAGTGTATTGTTTCAGACAGACCTCTACCCTTCCTGATACTGAGTGTATTGTTTCAGGCTGACCTCTACCCTCCATGATACTGAGTGTATTGTTTCAGACAGACCTCTACCCTTCCTGATACGGAGTGTATTGTTTCAGGCTGACCTCTACCCTCCATGATATGGAGTGTATTGCTTCAGGCAGACCTCTACCCTCCATGATACTGAGTGTATTGTTTCAGGCAGACCTCTACCCTCCTTGATCCTGAGTGTATTGTTTCAGACAGACCTCTACCCTCCATGATACTGAGTGTATTGTTTCAGACAGACCTCTACCCTCCATGATACTTAGTGTATTGTTTCAGACAGACCTCTACCCTCCATGATACTGAGTGTATTGTTTCAGGCAGACCTCTACCCTCAATGATACGGAGTGTATTGTTTCAGACAGACCTCTACCCTCCATGATACTGAGTGTATTGTTTCAGACAGACCTCTACCCTCCATGATACTTAGTGTATTGTTTCAGACAGACCTCTACCCTCCATGATACTGAGTGTATTGTTTCAGGCAGACCTCTACCCTCAATGATACGGAGTGTATTGTTTCAGACAGACCTCTACCCTCCATGATACTGAGTGTATTGTTTCAGGCAGACCTCTACCCTCCATGATACTGAGTGTATTGTTTCAGGCAGACCTCTACCCTCCGTGATACTGAGTGTATTGTTTCAGGCAGACCTCTACCCTCCATGATACTGAGTGTATTGTTTCAGGCAGACCTCTACCCTCCATGATACTGAGTGTATTGTTTCAGGCTGACCTCTACCCTCCATGATACTGAGTGTATTGTTTCAGGCTGACCACTACCCTCCATGATACTGACTGTATTGCTTCAGGCAGACCTCTATCCTCCATGATACTGAGTGTATTGCTTCAGGCAGACCTCTACCCTCCATGATACGGAGTGTATTGTTTCAGGCAGACCTCTACCCTTCTTGATCCTGAGTGTATTGTTTCAGACAGACCTCTACCCTCCATGATACTGAGTGTGTTGTTTCAGACAGACCTCTACCCTCCATGATACTTAGTGTATTGTTTGAGACAGACCTCTACCCTCCATGATACGGAGTGTATTGTTTCAGGCAGACCTCTACCCTCAATGATACTGAGTGTATTGTTTCAGACAGACCTCTACCCTCCATGATACGGAGTGTATTGTTTCAGACAGACCTCTACCCTCCATGATACTGAGTGTATTGTTTCAGACTGACCTATACCCTCCATGATACGGAGTGTATCGTTACAGGCAGACCTCTACCCTCCATGATACTGAGTGTATTGTTTCAGGCAGACCTCTACCCTCCATGATACTGAGTGTATTGTTTCAGGCAGACCTCTACCCTCCATAATACGGAGTGTATTGTTTCAGGCTGACCTCTACCCTCCATGATACTGAGTGTATTGTTTCAGGTAGACCTCTACCCTCCATGATACTGAATATATTCTTTCAGACAGACCTCTACCCTCCATGATATGGAGTGTATTGTTTCAGACAGACCTCTGCCCTCCATGATATGGAGTGTATTGCTTCAGACAGACCTCTGCCCTCCATGATATGGAGTGTATTGCTTCAGGCAGACCTCTACCCTCCATGATACTGAGTGTATTGTTTCAGACAGACCTCTACCCTCCTTGATCCTGAGTGTATTGTTTCAGACAGACCTCTACCCTCCATGATACTGAGTGTATTGTTTCAGACAGACCTCTACCCTCCATGAAACTTAGTGTATTGTTTCAGACAGACCTCTACCCTCCATGATACTGAGTGTATTGTTTCAGGCAGACCTCTACCCTCCATGATACTGAGTGTATTGTTTCAGACAGACCTCTACCCTCCATGATACTGAGTGTATTGTTTCAGACAGACCTCTACCCTCCATGATCCTGAGTGTATTGTTTCAGACAGACCTCTACCCTCCATGATACTGAGTGTATTGTTTCAAACAGACCTCTACCCTCCATGATACTGAGTGTATTGTTTCAGGCAGACCTCTACCCTCCATGATACTGAGTGTATTGTTTCAGACAGACCTCTACCCTTCCTGATACGGAGTGTATTGTTTCAGGCTGACCTCTACCCTCCATGATACTGAGTGTATTGTTTCAGACAGACCTCTACCCTTCCTGATACTGAGTGTATTGTTTCAGGCTGACCTCTACCCTCCATGATACTGAGTGTATTGTTTCAGACAGACCTCTACCCTTCCTGATACGGAGTGTATTGTTTCAGGCTGACCTCTACCCTCCATGATATGGAGTGTATTGCTTCAGGCAGACCTCTACCCTCCATGATACTGAGTGTATTGTTTCAGGCAGACCTCTACCCTCCTTGATCCTGAGTGTATTGTTTCAGACAGACCTCTACCCTCCATGATACTGAGTGTATTGTTTCAGACAGACCTCTACCCTCCATGATACTTAGTGTATTGTTTCAGACAGACCTCTACCCTCCATGATACTGAGTGTATTGTTTCAGGCAGACCTCTACCCTCAATGATACGGAGTGTATTGTTTCAGACAGACCTCTACCCTCCATGATACTGAGTGTATTGTTTCAGACTGACCTCTACCCTCCATGATACTGAGTGTATTGTTACAGGCAGACCTCTACCCTCCATGATACTGAGTGTATTGTTTCAGGCAGACCTCTACCCTCCATGATACTGAGTGTATTGTTTCAGGCAGACCTCTACCCTCCATAATACTGAGTGTATTGTTTCAGGCTGACCTCTACCCTCCATGATACTGAGTGTATTGCTTCAGGCAGACCTCTACCCTCCATGATACTGAGTGTATTGTTTCAGGCTGACCTCTACCCTCCATGATACTGAGTGTATTGTTTCAGACAGACCTCTACCCTCCATGATACTGAGTGTATTGTTTCAGACAGACCTCTACCCTCCATGAAACTTAGTGTATTGTTTCAGACAGACCTCTACCCTCCATGATACTGAGTGTATTGTTTCAGGCAGACCTCTACCCTCCATGATACTGAGTGTATTGTTTCAGACAGACCTCTACCCTCCATGATACTGAGTGTATTGTTTCAGACAGACCTCTACCCTCCATGATCCTGAGTGTATTGTTTCAGACAGACCTCTACCCTCCATGATACTGAGTGTATTGTTTCAGACAGACCTCTACCCTCCATGATACTGAGTGTATTGTTTCAGACAGACCTCTACCCTTCATGATACTGAGTGTATTGTTTCAGGCTGACCTCTACCCTCCATGATATGGAGTGTATTGTTTCAGGCAGACCTCTACCCTCAATGATACTGAGTGTATTGTTTCAGACAGACCTCTACCCTCCATGATACTGAGTGTATTGTTTCAGACAGACCTCTACCCTCCTTGATCCTGAGTGTATTGTTTCAGACAGACCTCTACCCTCCATTATAAGGAGTGTATTGTTTCAGACAGACCTCTACCCTCCATGATACTGAGTGTATTGTTTCAGGCAGACCTCTACCCTCCTTGATCCTGAGTGTATTGTTTCAGACAGACCTCTACCCTCCATGATACTGAGTGTATTGTTTCAGACAGACCTCTACCCTCCATGATACTTAGTGTATTGTTTCAGACAGACCTCTACCCTCCATGATACGGAGTGTATTGTTTCAGGCAGACCTCTACCCTCAATGATACGGAGTGTATTGTTTCAGACAGACCTCTACCCTCCATGATACTGAGTGTATTGTTTCAGACTGACCTCTACCCTCCATGATACTGAGTGTATTGTTACAGGCAGACCTCTACCCTCCATGATACGGAGTGTATTGTTTCAGGCAGACCTCTACCCTCCATGATACTGAGTGTATTGTTTCAGGCAGACCTCTACCCTCCATAATACGGAGTGTATTGTTTCAGGCTGACCTCTACCCTCCATGATATGGAGTGTATTGCTTCAGGCAGACCTCTACCCTCCATGATACTGAGTGTATTGTTTCAGGCTGACCTCTACCCTCCATGATACTGAGTGTATTGTTTCAGACAGACCTCTACCCTCCATGATACTGAGTGTATTGTTTCAGACAGACCTCTACCCTCCATGAAACTTAGTGTATTGTTTCAGACAGACCTCTACCCTCCATGATACTGAGTGTATTGTTTCAGGCAGACCTCTACCCTCCATGATACTGAGTGTATTGTTTCAGACAGACCTCTACCCTCCATGATACTGAGTGTATTGTTTCAGACAGACCTCTACCCTCCATGATCCTGAGTGTATTGTTTCAGACAGACCTCTACCCTCCATGATACTGAGTGTATTGTTTCAGACAGACCTCTACCCTCCATGATACTGAGTGTATTGTTTCAGACAGACCTCTACCCTTCATGATACTGAGTGTATTGTTTCAGGCTGACCTCTACCCTCCATGATATGGAGTGTATTGCTTCAGGCAGACCTCTACCCTCAATGATACTGAGTGTATTGTTTCAGACAGACCTCTACCCTCCATGATACTGAGTGTATTGTTTCAGACAGACCTCTACCCTCCTTGATCCTGAGTGTATTGTTTCAGACAGACCTCTACCCTCCATTATAAGGAGTGTATTGTTTCAGACAGACCTCTACCCTCCATGATACTTAGTGTATTGTTTCAGACAGACCTCTACCCTCCATGATACTGAGTGTATTGTTTCAGACAGACCTCTACCCTCCATGATACTGAGTGTATTGTTTCAGACAGACCTCTACCCTCCATGATACTGAGTGTATTGTTTCAGACAGACCTCTACCCTTCATGATACGGAGTGTATTGTTTCAGGCTGACCTCTACCCTCCATGATATGGAGTGTATTGCTTCAGGGAGACCTCTACCCTCCTTGATCCTGAGTGTATTGTTTCAGACAGACCTCTACCCTCCATGATACAGAGTGTATTGTTTCAGACAGACCTCTACCCTCCATGATACTTAGTGTATTGTTTCAGACAGACCTCTACCCTCCATGATACTGAGTGTATTGTTTCAGGCAGACCTCTACCCTCCATGATACTGAGTGTATTGTTTCAGGCAGACCTCTACCCTTCATGATACTGAGTGTATTGTTTCAGACAGACCTCTACCCTCCATGATACTGAGTGCATTGTATCAGAGAGACCTCTACCCTCCATGATGCTGAGTGTATTGTTTCAGACAGACCTCTACCCTCCATGATACTGAGTGTATTGTTTCAGAGAGACCTCTACCCTCCATGATACTGAGTGTATTGTTTCAGGCAGACCTCTACCCTCCATGATACTGAGTGTATTGTTTCAGACTGACCTCTACCCTCCATGATACTGAGTGTATTGTTTCAGGCAGACCTCTACCCTCCATGATACGGAGTGTATTGTTTCAGGCAGACCTCTACCCTCCGTGATACTGAGTGTATTGTTTCAGGCAGACCTCTACCCTCCATGATACTGAGTGCATTCAGTCATTACAGTTTCCTGCACCTTGCGGCCAACATGTACGTGCTGTGGTCCTTTTCCTCCATCTCCCTCAACCTGTTCGGGAAGGAGCAGCTCTCGGCAGTCTACCTCAGTGCAGGTAAGCAGCTTCAGTCTACCTCAGTGCAGGTGAGCAGCTTCAGTCTACCTCAGTGCAGGTAAGCAGCTTCAGTCTACCTCAGTGCAGGTAAGCAGCTTCAGTCTACCTCAGTGCAGGTAAGCAGCTGCAGTCTACCTCAGTGCAGGTAAGCAGCTTCAGTCTACCTCAGTGCAGGTAAGCAGCTTCAGTCTACCTCAGTGCAGGTAAGCAGCTTCAGTCTACCTCAGTGCAGGTAAGCAGCTTCAGTCTTCCTCAGTGCAGGTAAGCAGCTTCAGTCTACCTCAGTGCAGGTAAGCAGCTTCAGTCTACCTCAGTGCAGGTAAGCAGCTTCAGTCGACCTCAGTGCAGGTAAGCAGCTTCAGTCGACCTCAGTGCAGGTAAGCAGCTTCAGTCGACCTCAGTGCAGGTAAGCAGCTCCAGTCTACCTCAGTGCAGGTAAGCAGCTTCAGTCTACCTCAGTGCAGGTAAGCAGCTTCAGTCTACCTCAGTGCAGGTAAGCAGCTTCAGTCGACCTCAGTGCAGGTAAGCAGCTTCAGTCGACCTCAGTGCAGGTAAGCAGCTTCAGTCTACCTCAGTGCAGGTAAGCAGCTTCAGTCTACCTCAGTGCAGGTAAGCAGTTTGTATGGACAGCTTCCGTCCACGTGGTTGGGGAGTTTGTTTGTTAGGGACGGACCATCTGATATTCTGGTGGGGGCCAGGGATTAGCTAATCTTTCTGCAAAAACAGATATATGAGACTAAATATAATTTTACAAAAAACAGCTTGCAAACTATGTATTTTTGGTGGTTGACAAACAAATTTCAGATTAAGAAGCACAATTATTTACTTCAAGAACTTTCTGGGACAACATATTTTTTTCGATAAAATCCAAGGCCATAACCACCCCTCCCACCTCCGAATATCAAATGTAGTGGTGGTATAGGTATATAAATCTTGCTCAAGTGGAGTTGTGGCAGAACCCCCATTACCTATACTACTTTCGGTCCTTTAGTAAACAGTTATTATCTGACTTTCTTCCCTTCTTATTTCAGCTGCAGTGTCTTCCTTTACCAGCATGGTTCACAAGGTCATCAGAGGTAGACCAGTTCCATCTCTAGGGGCGGTGAGTGTTGTCAGGGGGAGACCCATTCCATCTCTAGGGGCGGTGAGTGTTGTCAGTGGGGAGACCAGTTCCATCTCTAGGGGCGGTGAGTGTTGACAGGGGAGACCAGTTCCATCTCTAGGGGCAGTGAGTGTTGACAGGGGAGACCAGTTCCATCTCTAGGGGCAGTGAGTGTTGACAGGGGAGACCAGTTCCATCTCTAGGGGCAGTGAGTGTTGACAGGGGAGACCAGTTCCATCTCTAGGGGCAGTGAGTGTTGACAGGGGAGACCAGTTCCATCTCTAGGGGCAGTGAGTGTTGACAGGGGAGACCAGTTCCATCTCTAGGGGCAGTGAGTGTTGTCAGGGGGAGACCAGTTCCATCTCTAGGGGCAGTGAGTGTTGTCAGTGGGGAGACCAGTTCCATCTCTAGGGGCGGTGAGTGTTGACAGGTGAGACCCGTTCCATCTCTAGGGGCGGTGAGTGTTGTCAGGGGAGACCAGTTCCATCTCTAGGGGCAGTGAGTGTTGACAGGGGGAGACCAGTTCCATCTCTAGGGGCAGTGAGTGTTGACAGGGGGAGACCAGTTCCATCTCTAGGGGCAGTGAGTGTTGACAGGGGAGACCAGTTCCATCTCTAGGGGCAGTGAGTGTTGACAGGGGAGACCAGTTCCATCTCTAGGGGCAGTGAGTGTTGACAGGGGAGACCAGTTCCATCTCTAGGGGCAGTGAGTGTTGACAGGGGGAGACCAGTTCCATCTCTAGGGGCAGTGAGTGTTGACAGGGGAGACCAGTTCCATCTCTAGGGGCAGTGAGTGTTGACAGGGGGAGACCAGTTCCATCTCTAGGGGCAGTGAGTGTTGACAGGGGGAGACCAGTTCCATCTCTAGGGGCAGTGAGTGTTGTCAGTGGGGAGACCAGTTCCATCTCTAGGGGTGGTGAGTGTTGTCAGGGGAGACCAGTTCCATCTCTAGGGGCGGTGAGTGTTGTCAGTGGGGAGACCAGTTCCATCTCTAGGGGCGGTGAGTGTTGTCAGTGGGGAGACCAGTTCCATCTCTAGGGGCAGTGAGTGTTGTCAGTGGGGAGACCAGTTCCATCTCTAGCGGCGGTGAGTGTTGTGAAACCGGGACTGCTTCTTGACATGAAGGACAGAAGCAGGTGTTGTTCGAAGTTATAGCCAAGTTTATTACTGATAAATGTTGTGAACCCTGAAACAATTGTAAAACATTCATTACACAAAATATAAACATATGCTGACATCAAATATTTCATTACATTTGATGATATATACAAAATGCTATAACTACTAATTGATAAGCTTACATCTCATCAAAAACTTAATTAATCTTATATTATAAACCTACTTAACCCGCATATATACTTATATATGTGTATCATATAAATAGAGTAAGATAGACGTGACATGATACATTTACTATGTGTACATACAATATGCAATATATGAGAATATATATAAAACCTAGTAAACCCACCAAGTGTGTGGACCTGGGTTCATCAGTCCAGACACAGACCTCTGCACGAGTAATACAGCTACATCTGCACGACAAGTAAATGAATATATATACACACTGTGCAGACCAATCTGATAGCAGCAATATTACTACAAACCGAAACATAGTGTTATTGCAGAGTAACTTAAAACATTTCTAAAATATAATAGTAAAACCCTGATTCATTCATACATCATACATTCATACATTACACATTCATATATACCAATATGTTACCTAGCAACACATATGTTTCACATTCATACTTCATACTTTCATACATCAGCTTCACAGTGATTGAAGATTTAGTTAAATAGTATTTTAGCACTTACTGAATTATTTACATTACGCAAATAATAACACTTGTAATGCATACAGAAATACAACTAATTACTATGATCTGGCTAATATTTACAACATGACAAAAAACAGCCAAATTATCAAGAGCATAAACACAATATACTGTAGTGATTGGTGCTTCCACACTCGTACATTGGGTTACATCGGATTGGCCACCCGATGTTACTCGTATGTTTCCGGGTGTGATCGAGGCACGTGATCAACTTACCCGCCAAATCTGACAGGTGACAATCGACAGATTGAGACTAGACAGCAGACCGAACGGACGAAAACCACAGAAGCTAACACGATCTCGATCTCCCCTTCACCAAGCTTACGCTGTAAGGTAAGCGCCTTTCCCTATCACTAGGCTTTCACAACAATGGCGCTGTGAACAGGATTAAGCCTAATTGTGATATTTGTGACAAAAGTAAATATGTCACACGACAATGGGAAAGGACTGATGAATGGGTCACGTGATGTCCTTATATAGAGCAAAACTCGCAGTATGGAGCGTTTTGAGCTTTTTCATTGGCTATTAGAGTAATACCCCAATGCTCTTTAGATTTTATATTTATCACTTTTCGGCCGTAAAAACATACTCGTAATGTTAAATGCACAGTAATATCAAAGGGTGTTTATGTATCCACTATCCATGTGTTCTGATCATGTCAACCGCTGGAAGCTGCATGCTTTTCACCCGGCGTATTACGTGTATATTTCATGGTGTTGATTGCAGTGTTGCTTGTACCTAGCTGTCAATCACTGTCACTGGGTGCATGGTAACGCTGTAACAACTCCCATGGCTTTGCGTGTTTTGTTTTTAATATAAATTCTGTCAGCATATTTATATATGTGTAGTGTTATCATCATTTATCCATTTATACTTTTATTATATGTATATAAATTATGTATTCACATTAATGCACATTAAATAGTGGGTAAGTATTCTGCAGGTCTTTTCATTAATGCAGGGGTTTGCAGGTATGTATTCACTGTGCATTATTGTTTATACAAGGTTTTAGGATGACACTTCTGCACTCAGTCATTCGCATGACTGACAGCGGTCAACTGTCACCTAATCCTGGGGTTATATTTATGTATATTAGGTTTTTCAATTATTTATACAAGGTGTTAGGTTGACACTTCTGCGCTCACTCACTCTTGATAAGACTGACTGACAGCGGTCAACTGTCACCTAGACCTGGTGTGTTCATTGCATTTGTTTATTATTTATATCCATTTGGTAAGTGTGGTAGCTTTTGCAATTGTTTAGAATATTTATTTATTTGTCATTTTTATGGTCATGTTTATGCCATGCATGAAATGTGATTGTGTTATATTAGCATAGGTCAAACGTTAGATGGTGCAAGTATTTCACCCTAGTATGGCCGGGTTTCATTTCAGTTTGCGACACCCACTGACCGTACAGATTATTTTGGGGTATGCCATCTGCTTTGTTCACTGCTGGTACAGTTCGGTTATCTTGCCTTCAGTGTTGTGTTTTCATCTGTAAGTCTGGTAGTGTTAGGTAAGGGTAGCTAATGCTTAGCAGCTGAGTAGTCGGTCCTTTGGGGGACGATATCGTTCACTTGGTTCTGGTTTGTGAAGCCTGTAAGTCCGGTTGCTGACAATATGCGTCCACTTTTATGCTCTGTCCTTCATACGAACGGCATCATTCTACTGGTCGCAGTCAGTATATTCGGCGACGTGGAGCATTCTTCACGATCAACTGGCGCTCTATCCTTCTTCAGACGATGGGCTTCGCAGTCGGCTGCCACTGCCTCACCCTATTAGCAACATGTAGCACAATGTTGTTTGGGTTGGTCTCAGTTCTCTACTGGTGGGGGGTAGTGTTGATGGTATGTCTTGGGTTTTCTCTGCCGCCATGGTCTCTCTAGCCCAGGTGTAATCCGCCATGCAGGTTGCAGCTTCCATTCATCTATCCTTTGACATGTACATGATTTGTCATATCCATAATATTGACATCTCTTTACTTAGGTTAGTTTAATGTTATACAGCTACCATGTAGGTACCGAAAGGTCAGCTTCGTCTTACCTTAGGTTGTAGTACAAGAGCAAGAATACTTTAGGGAAGGCCCGGACACTTTTGTTCCTTTCCCAATTGTATTCGTTCCAAACATGGGGTTTTTATAACTTGTACTTTCTAATTAATTATTTAAGACGGGTTTTTGGATTATTTCAGATAATCCAATCATGCCGCCAGTTTATATCAATCTGTGCTCTGAGGAAGAACTCAGGCTTATTCCGGGAATAGGGATGAAACTGGCCCGGAAGATTGTTCAGCTCCGAGAAACCTTAGGCGTACTGACGGAGGAGGACATTCGTAATCTCCCCTCTATCAGAAACCCTGAACAGGCTTTAAGCACCATCTCCTTTGCCACTGGTACTCAAACTGCAGGCTCTTGGTCTACCGGGATGGTGGGGCAACCCGCTTCTAGGCAAGCTGCACCATCCAAAACCAAAACACCTAAATCAGCATTTGGACAATTTACTCCAGCTACGGAAAGTACCTCGAGTAGGTTGTCGCAAGCTAAAATGTTCCATCAAGCAGTTCCTAGCCCTGATATGGATGCTATCAACTCCAACTTAAAACAACTGGAACAAGCGGAGATCAACTTGCAGGCCAGGCGTAGAGGGCTTACTCCACCAAGTCATAGTGCTCTCTATGGCCGGTGGCAGGCGGCCACTCACGATCTCAGCAGGGAGATGGAGGTTTTCTCTGAGGTTCTTGCCAACCTGGAAGCCAGTAGCCCTAAGGATCCTGGATCCAGCCATCTCGCTAAGGCACCCATGCCTAACCCTCATTCTGAGGTACAGGGTACGGAAGTGTTACGGCGGAGTTCTAGGACAAAGCCCAATACTGAGGAGATTGACCCTCGGGTCCTCCAAGGTGCTGAGGGGAATGTCCACCAGAGACAAGCTCTAACCCCTGGGCATAGGGAACGGAGGAGGACAGGCCAAACTCAATCTATGGCCCCTCAACCAAGCCTGATTAACTCAGCCCAGGGGAATGATACGCGTGAAACCCCATCCACCCAACGGACCACTCCATCCAGGTCTCGTTATCCCAAGCCTGCTCAAGATGACAGTCCGGGAGAGAAGGCATTGCAGTACAGGGGATACTTAGACTCAGAGGAGGAGGATACACTTCTGCTCAAGCAAAATGGGGGTGTCCCCATTTGGCCTAGAGAGGACATAAGGCAGAACGATGGGACAGAACATGGTTTGTCCACATATGCCGAGGGGTACCCTAGGGTTAATCATGCCCAAAGGGATTACCCAGAATATGTGGATACATATGGCCATTCATTTGGTAGCCGTCAATGTTCCCGTCCTCGTTGGTCCCCGATGTATGAAGAACAAGACCCTACGAATTATCATTCTGTACGGGATCCTAACCAATGCCGGGTGGATGCTACACATCCTGGGGCCCGCATACCAGCCAATCGCGGGGAACTCCAGCCACTCTGGGATCAATCTGGATTGTATAAAGAAGATCTGGCACATGCCCACAGAGATAGGCAAAGGATGTGTAAGGATAGGACAGAAAGAATCAGGAGGGCTCCTCATCATCAACCAGCCGCCTGGAGAGAGCCATTAGGTAACTCTTCGGATAGCGACTCAGATGAGGTACGTCCACAGCTCATGCAGAGGAGACGTAAAGCAGTGGTTGAAAAACCAACAGCTCCACTACCACGGATGTTATCCTATGATGGTAGTGCAAGATGGTCCTCCTTCTACATGAAATTTCAACGCTTCGCCCGATCTCAGGCCTGGAATGAGGAGGAGAAACTTGACAAGCTGTGTTACTGCCTTGCAGGGAAAGCAGCCGACTTCTTCGCCTTATTGCTAGAGAGAGATGAATTCATCTCCTTCCAAGGAATGGTAAAGAAACTCGAAAGGCGGTTTGGGAAACGGTCTCCAGCTGAGACTGCCCAACTGCAGTTTCCGAATCTTCGTCAGGGCTCAGACGAGTCATTGGAAGAATGGGCGGAGCGTGTACTCCAAGTAGCGATGGCTGCCTTTACAGATCTACCTGAGGACTTTGTGGAACAACAAGTGGTGCGGAGATTCTGCCAAGGATGCGCAAACAAAGAAGCTGCCCACTATGTTTCCAACCTGGGACTTAGAACTCTGGAAGCAGCTATGGACTCAGTCCAAAAGTACTTCCAGAATACCCAGGCAGTCTATGGTAGACCAGTCATTCGACGGGATGTTAGGCAATCGCACTTGGCCAATGAATCTGAGGAAGAATATATGGTTGCCCAAATGACACCTCGTTCAAATTATACCCCTTCACAGGATAAGTGGCAAACTCCATCACAACCTGTAAGGTCAAGTGTGGTGGAACGTTTGACCCGCCTGGAAGCTCGGGTTGAGGAGATGTCAGAAGATATCAAAAAGCTGATGGCTATCGTGAGTCGACGATTTAGAAGCCCCTCATCATCACCAACTAGATCGGGGGAGTGCTTCAAATGTGGGAAAACAGGTCATTTCCGAAGGGATTGTCCAAACAATTACAATGAAGGTGGATATGGAGAGAAGAAAGTCACGTTCAGTGCTCATGAAAAGCAGGGGAGGGAAAGCAAAGCCAGACAAGACCCAAAGGAGGCTTTAAACACTTCCGGATCGAGCACAGAGGCCTAACCTCGATCCAAACTGAAGAAGGCCAACCCCCTAAACTTCCTCCATTGTCGCCACCCCCTGGACATTATCCATCTCTGACCTCCCACACTCAGCCTACAGCTCTCGGGTCAACCAGTACTTCAGATGACGACAATCTGTCAATTCCAGAAATCACAGTTAGGCAATTAAAAAGTGGATCCATGTTTTTGGTACCAGTCCAAATCCAAGACCAGCACACAACTGCAGTGGTGGATACGGCGGCTGAGGTTACCATTATTTCGGACACTTTTTACAAAACACTCTCACAAAAGCCTGAGAAGAAGCAGGACATCAAGTTGAGAACTGCCGGCAGGGACTTCCATATGTCCTCATTTGTAACACAACCACTCCAGTTACAATTAGGGTCCAAAACCTATTCGATTCCTGTAGTAGTGGGCCCAATCCAAGATGATGTTCTTCTGGGACTGGACTTTTTAGTTCCCCAGGGGGCACATCTTGACTTGACTCAACAGTTACTACAGATTGGATCGGATACCATTGAAATGACTCTATGCCGTTCTCAAAAGGTACCGCAAGTATCCAGAATCTCGGTATGGAAGAAGACCATCATTCCGCCGAATTCGGTACAGCAACTTGAATGTCCTATATCAAAGCAACTCTCAGATTTCATTATAGAGCCACGCCTAACAAGTAATGATCTTCTGATGCCCAGGACTTATCAAACTGGAGGAAGCGTACCCATTGTGTGCCTTGTCAATCCTTCGGATCATCAAGTGGTGCTACAGCCTCGTCAAGTCTTAGGGGTTGCCATGGAAATACATCATGTCGAATCCCCCTCGGAACAATCTGCGGCTGTTAGAAGTGGTAATCAACCCAACATCCCTGCTCATCTGACAAGTCTGTTTGAAAGGTCATCAAAGCTACTGCAAGGTCATGAAGTGCATCAACTGGCACAACTTCTCACAGACTATCAAGATGTATTTGCCAAAGATGACTTGGATTTGGGGAACTTTACTGAACTTGAACATTCCATTGATACTGGAAACGCTAAACCGATTAAACAGCGTATGCGAAGAACACCACTTGGATTCGAGAAGGAGGAAGAGTCACATCTTAAGAAAATGTTAGATGCCGGAGTCATTCAACCTTCTGTATCAGAATGGGCTGCACCCCCTGTGTTAATACGCAAACACGATAACACAGTACGTTGGTGCATAGATTATCGCGGTCTGAATGACGTCACGAAAAAAGACGTATTTCCGTTGCCCCTGGTGGAAGATTGTCTTGACACGCTCGCCGGTAATCTCTGGTACTCTAAGCTAGATGCAAACTCAGCTTATTGGCAAGTGAAAATCTCTCCAAAGGATCGCGAAAAAACTGCTTTCATCACCAAGTATGGTCTATTCGAACATATTCGAATGGGATTTGGACTATGTAATGCTCCAGCAACATATTCGCGGGTAATGAACCTCGTGTTGAGAGGATTGACCTGGGATATCGCACTGGCATTCTTGGACGATATTTTGGTGATGGGTACCAAGGTTGAAGACCATCTGACTAATCTCCGATCCATCTTCGAGAGATTCCGAAGTTATCAACTCAAATTGAAACCTCGCAAATGTGAACTGTTTCAGCAGAGGGTTGAGTTTCTCGGTCGCGTAGTTAGCCAAGATGGCCTTGAGGCCAACAATGATGGCCTCAAAGTGGTACTTACCTGGCCCCACCCCACCTGTACCAAGGATGTTGAAAGGTTCCTTGGCTTTGCCAACTACCACAGGATGTTTATCAGGGACTACGCTTCTATAGCAGTCCCGTTGTATCGAATAACGGGTAAGAAGGCATTCCAATGGAATGATGAGCAGGAGCAATCTTTCTCGTCCTTGCGGCATGCTCTTACCCATACACCTGTGTTGGCATTACCTACCAAGGAGGACCCCTTCATCCTGGATACAGATGCTTCGGATGAAGCCATAGGAGCAGAACTGATCCAAGTTCAAAATGGAGAGGAGAGGGTAGTTTGTTTTGGCAGTTTTGGCCTGACCGCCGAGCAGAAACGATACTGCACAACCAGAAAAGAACTGTTGGCAGTAATCAGATTTACAAGGCAGTTTCGACACTATCTGCTGGGACGGCGTTTTACTGTTAGGACTGATCACAGCAGTCTCCAATGGCTGTTAAACTTCCGGAATCCAAATGGCCAATTGGCCAGGTGGCTGGAAGAATTGAGCCAATATGACTTGATTGTGAAACATCGCCCTGGAAAACTGCATGCCAATGCGGACGGTCTATCACGTATTCCACAAGGAGGCCACTGCCACAACTACAGACCAGAAGTAATGTTAAAAAGTTTGCCATGTGGAGGATGCAAATATTGCACTCGGGCTCATGAAAATTGGAGTAGGTTCTTCAGGGATGTGGATGACACCATTCCTCTGGCCCATGTTGGGCGGGATTGCCTCTCCGATGATGACTCACCTGATGATTGTGGCCTGCCGGTCTCCTGTCTTGAAATACAATCCATTGGGGATTCGGGTTTCCAAATGAACACCACCCCAGTGGCCGTAAGACTTGTTGTGACTGATGACGGGCAGAAAGAACAATTTGGGTATTCATCTGAAGAAATATGCAATCAGCAGAGATCTGATCCAGACTTAACCATTATAATGGATTGGATTCAAACTGCTGAGGAGCCGAGTGAATCAAGTCTCTTCTTGGCCAGTCCCGCAGCTAAACACTATTGGTTGAACCGAACTCTATTTCGGATTGACAAGCAGGGATTGTTACGTGTTGATCCTCTCATAAAAGAAAAGACAACACGAGGCATGGCATCCCTGGTGGTCCCGAAATCATTACAGCAAGAAGTGCTAAGGTTGAATCATGATGTCATGGCTGCGGCACATCTGGGAATGGAAAAAACAATCTATAGAGTTAAAACCCGATTCTACTGGCATGGCATGGTACAAGATATCAAGTTGTATGTAAGCACATGTTCAACATGTAGCCGAAACAAAGGACCTGTACGACATGCCCGGTCACCAATGATCAACTTTCATGCAGGGGCACCCATGGAAAGAGTTCATCTTGATTTCATTGGCCCTTTGCCCAAAAGCAAGTTGGGGAATCAATACATCTTGATGATGGTTGACCAATTCACCAAATGGGTGGAGTGCATAGCTTTGCCTACCCAAACGGCTGAGGTGACAGCCAAAGCTGCCGTAGATGGTTTTTTCTCTAGATTTGGTTGCCCTTTCCAAGTATTTACAGATCAAGGAAGAAACTTCGAGAGCAAATTGTTCACTGAACTTTGCACCCTACTACAGATACATAAAACCAGGACAACCCCATATCGTCCCTCTGCTAATGGACAAGTGGAGCGATTTAATCGCACCCTCCTGCAAGCCATTCGTTGCCACATAGATGCAAATCAATCCAGGTGGGATGAATTTTTACCACAACTGGCAGGAGCATTGAGGTCTGCAGTTAATCGGCAAACGGGATATACCGCCAACATGCTGATGCTTGGTAGGGAAATCAATCAACCTGCAGAGCTAGTCTTCAGCGCCACGCAGGAGGAATCTCCATCCTTGAACCCTGACACATATGTGCATCAGTTAGCCTCAGCTCTTGGTGAGGTACATCGCCTTGCCCGTAATAAATTGCAAACTACCCAGCTCCAAATGAAGAGGGATTACGATTTGAGGATTTTGTCCCGAAAGTTTGAAGAGGGGGAGATGGTGTATATACTGGACACTGCCTCCATACAAGGAAAGTGCAAGAAGTTGTCTCCATCCTGGAAAGGACCCGGGATAATCATTACTAGGATTTCCAATACACTGTATGAAGTCCGGACAAGGAAGACAACATCAGTACATCACCATGATCGCCTCAAGCCTTGTCGAGATCGCGTAATTCCAAGTTGGATCCAGAGGTTATCTAAGACAAAGAGTACTTCTGATACTCAAGAGGATCTCAACTTGGAGTGGCTCTTCAAGGACCAAACAAATTATTGTATCTGTAATAAACCCGATGATGGACGATTAATGATAGGCTGTGACCGATGTGACCAATGGTTTCATGGAGCCTGCGTTGGAATCACCAAGAGAACAGCAAACGCTCTGGATGAATACATCTGTCCTCACTGCACCACAGGAAAGGACAGAGTATCCTAGAGGGAAAACTCGAATGTTTCAGAAAAATGGTATTCCAAAGACGTGGACGCTCCAGCGAACGCCATGGAGCCAGGAGCAGGGAGGCCTCAACTTCCTACTGGGCTGGAGACTTGCTATCCACGTCTTCGGGCTCCCAGACCAGCCTAGGAGCTCCAACATCTCCAGGAAGAAGGTCCCCTGCCCCTCATCATGAACGATCAATGTCAGATCAATCCCTGGGACATGTACCAGACCTATCCAAAACGTCCAAGGATAGTGGATACCAGCTCCAGGCCGCACACTCAAGGAAAAGAAGCCCTGAGGATCTCATCATATCTTCCAGGAAGCGAGCCTGTCCGAGCCCGGATAGACGGCAGGTGGCCTCTGTCGTCTATCTTCCTGTTGCCAGCCGGGAGCGGAAAGTCCCACCACGCCCGTCTAACCGACAATCGCGCCGGCAATCACCCAGGCGATCACCCCGGCGTCAGGTGTCTGTGTATTACAACACTGCACGACACAGGCAGCACTCCTCCCCTGTAAGACGAACCGCTCCCAGAAAGGAACAGCGCTCTTCACCCCGGAGACATGTCTCTCCAAGACGGGAACGACGACCTTCGCCGCATAGACATATCTCAAGACGGGAAGTTCCCAGGCAGGAGCGACATGTCTCCCCCAGACGGGATCGACGCCCTAGGTCAAGGAGGCAAGCCCCAGAGCCAAGGCATCAGGCTTCTCCCTCCCGACAGGTCAGGTCAATTAACCAAGGGCTGAGCGTCTCTGTCATTAACAAGGCCGCCCCGAAAATAGCAGCTCGATTCCAGAGTAGTCATCCCCACGGAATGGGATCGAGCTGTCCAATACGGACGTGCGGTACAAGAACCAGGACGCTGCGCCACCATGCCTACGGAGCTCACCTCCCCCCCTGTTTCCGTGACTCCGTACCAGCATCACAAGAAACGGCAGTGGAAATGATATCGGCCATAGAAGACCTTGCCCGGCAGATTTTGGGAGCAGGAGCTACCTGGACGGAATTACACCAGTTCGTCCTAAGGAATAGCCTTGTTCCCAAAGACATACCCCTAAGAGGAAGCTGCTACGGGCTTATAAAAGAGTTATGTAACATCAAAGGATGGCCGTTACCATTGGATTCCGTCAACCTGTCGCCAGATAGCCCTGCCTGCCTAATACATTGGAGGATCTTGGTAGCCCTTCTGGATGTCACCTCGGATGGAGTCCGAAACCATTTCAGGAACTTCGGGAACCTTCTGCCACTGCCAGGACCATCGCCATCTGTGCAAGCCACGCCAATAGCAGAGCTTCCCGGAACATCCACTCGACCGACTCCATCCTCAGCGCCGCCGAATCCAGAGAGACTTCCCAGGGGTTTTGACACCCATTTCCACTCCGATAGGATGCGCAGCAGGCTCCATCTGGACGCTGCCACACCCCTGGAAGAGGTCCTGGACAAGGCCGGCCAGCCAAAAGAGGTAACCATCAACCTTCAGAAGGCGCTACAGATCTTTTGCGACCCAACAACCTGGCCCCAACAACCAACTTTCCATCAGTGTTGGAAGACAGCTGTCGGTTTCCACCCAAAGAATGTGCAGGCCATGGACCCCGACCAACTAGACAAGTTAAGGCACCTGCTATCATCCCAGGATGTAATCGCCTTCGGGGAAATTGGCCTGGACTTCACTGTGGGAAACTGGCAACGGCAAGGGCAAGTCCTAGGGCAGCTCTTCAAGCTGGCACCATCAACCAAGCCAATCATCCTCCACCTCAGGGGCACTACCGCAGACACCTATCAACAGGCTCCACTACAGGAATGCCTACAAATCGCCAAGACTGCGGGAGTACCGTCCACCCAGAGATTCCATCTCCATTGTTTCTCTGGGTCATTTAAAGAAGTGGCACTGTGGACCAAGCACTTCCCTGAGACGTGGTTTGGATACACCGGGATGGTGGCCAGCTTTGATGACCAACAAATATCAGCGTTGCGGTTCCTTAACGCCAAGCGCTTCCTTTTGGAGACGGATGCCCCATATCTGTGGCCTCGCCCAGGTCGCCGAGGAGTTAACAGCCCAAGACTACTGGGTGAAGTTGCAGCTATGGTGGCCACTGCCCGACAGAGCACCACCGCCAACATCCTGGAGCGTGCTTATATCAACGCAAGGCAGCTGTACAGGGTATAATTATTCCCGCCAGATGAATGGGATCTCTGAATCTGACTTGGTCAGGACTGGAACTGAGTCCACCGATCCGGTCTAGATTCTAGGATTCTCATAGAAACATTGTCCTAATCTGACTTGGTCAGGACTGGAACTGAGTCCACCGATCCGGTCTAGATTCTAGGATTCTCATAGAAACATTGTCCTAATCTGACTTGGTCAGGACTGGAACTGAGTCCACCGATCCGGTCTAGATTCTAGGATTTTCATAGTAGCTTTGTCGTCTATTTAAGTTACGTGAACCAACTCGGTTGCCACCAAACAATCTGGTTGGGGATTTTCTTATTTAAGGCGTATAACTAATCTTAACCATGAGTTACGCGAACTGTCTCGGTTGATAGCACAAACTGCTGCCCAACCCTGCAGGGATTTTCTCATGTTTTGGCAAGGTCACCTGTTAGATCCTCCATGTCCTCCTGAGACCACAATGGGGGGCAAGTCCAGAAAAGAGGGAGGAATGTAGTGATTGGTGCTTCCACACTCGTACATTGGGTTACATCGGATTGGCCACCCGATGTTACTCGTATGTTTCCGGGTGTGATCGAGGCACGTGATCAACTTACCCGCCAAATCTGACAGGTGACAATCGACAGATTGAGACTAGACAGCAGACCGAACGGACGAAAACCACAGAAGCTAACACGATCTCGATCTCCCCTTCACCAAGCTTACGCTGTAAGGTAAGCGCCTTTCCCTATCACTAGGCTTTCACAACAATACCTACACATCCTAGGAATACGTACAAACAATAAAATATCATCAAAAGACCAACCTTTAGAAGTGAATTCCAAAATGTCCAATAGATCAAACACCACAATTAGTCCAATTGTGTATTCCAAAATGTCCAATGCTATACATGTGTTTGACAGTAACATCAAATGTGCTCTAAACTGTAGTAAAACTAAACCCTTTAAAACTGGAGATAGTAAGCTAGAACCTGAAACACAAAGGGGCTGTGAGGGGCGCGCTTGGGCAGGCTATTGTGTGATAGTGCACTAGGTGATTGAGGCTGTGGCAAAGTACTCATGCAGTAAGCTGAAACAGAGAATTAGGAGAGCTGAAGTGTGAAATATATAATGTTTAAAACATACTTGACTGAATATTTAATTCAGTAAAAATCTAAACTAATAAAACTCTGAAAATATATACAATTATCTGATCCTGTCACAGTTGTCAATGGGGAGACCAGTTCCATCTCTGGGGGCGGTGAGTGTTGACAGGGGAGACCAGTACCATCTCTAGGGGCAGTGAGTGTTGACAGGGGAGACCAGTTCCATCTCTAGGGGCAGTGAGTGTTGACAGGGGAGACCAGTTCCATCTCTAGGGGCAGTGAGTGTTGACAGGGGAGACCAGTTCCATCTCTAGGGGCGGTGAGTGTTGACAGGGGGAGACGAGTTCCATCTCTAGGGGCAGTGAGTGTTGACAGGGGAGACCAGTTCCATCTCTAGGGGCAGTGAGTGTTGACAGGGGAGACCAGTTCCATCTCTAGGGGCAGTGAGTGTTGACAGGGGAGACCAGTTCCATCTCTAGGGGGAGTGAGTGTTGACAGGGGAGACCAGTTCCATCTCTAGGGGCAGTGAGTGTTGACAGGGGAGACCAGTTCCATCTCTAGGGGCAGTGAGTGTTGACAGGGGGAGACCAGTTCCATCTCTAGGGGCAGTGAGTGTTGACAGGGTCGACCAGTTCCATCTCTAGGGGCAGAGAGTGTTGACAGGGGAGACCAGTTCCATCTCTAGGGGCAGTGGGTGTTGACAGGGGGAGACCAGTTCCATCTCTAGGGGCAGTGAGTGTTGACAGGGGGAGACCAGTTCCATCTCTAGGGGCAGTGAGTGTTGACAGGGGGAGACCAGTTCCATCTCTAGGGGCAGTGAGTGTTGACAGGGGGAGACCAGTTCCATCTCTAGGGGCAGTGATTGTTGACAGGGGGAGACCAGTTCCATCTCTAGGGGCAGTGAGTGTTGACAGGGGAGACCAGTTCCATCTCTAGGGGCAGTGAGTGTTGACAGGGGAGACCAGTTCCATCTCTAGGGGCAGTGAGTGTTGACAGGGGGAGACCAGTTCCATCTCTAGGGGCAGTGAGTGTTGACAGGGGGAGACCAGTTCCATCTCTAGGGGCAGTGAGTGTTGACAGGGGGAGACCAGTTCCATCTCTAGGGGCAGTGAGTGTTGACAGGGGAGACCAGTTCCATCTCTAGGGGCAGTGAGTGTTGACAGGGGGAGACCAGTTCCATCTCTAGGGGCAGTGAGTGTTGACAGGGGAGACCAGTTCTATCTCTAGGGGCAGTGAGTGTTGACAGGGGAGACCAGTTCCATCTCTAGGGGCAGTGAGTGTTGACAGGGGAGACCAGTTCCATCTCTAGGGGCAGTGAGTGTTGACAGGGGAGACCAGTTCCATCTCTAGGGGCAGTGAGTGTTGACAGGGGGAGACCAGTTCCATCTCTAGGGGCAGTGAGTGTTGACAGGGGGAGACCAGTTCCATCTCTAGGGGCAGTGAGTGTTGACAGGGGGAGACCAGTTCCATCTCTAGGGGCAGTGAGTGTTGACAGGGGAGACCAGTTCCATCTCTAGGGGCAGTGAGTGTTGACAGGGGAGACCAGTTCCATCTCTAGGGGCGGTGAGTGTTGACAGGGGAGACCAGTTCCATCTCTAGGGGCAGTGAGTGTTGACAGGGGAGACCAGTTCCATCTCTAGGGGCGGTGAGTGTTGACAGGGGAGACCAGTTCCATCTCTAGGGGCAGTGAGTGTTGACAGGGGGAGACCAGTTCCATCTCTAGGGGCAGTGAGTGTTGACAGGGGGAGACCAGTTCCATCTCTAGGGGCAGTGAGTGTTGACAGGGGGAGACCAGTTCCATCTCTAGGGGCAGTGAGTGTTGACAGGGGAGACCAGTTCCATCTCTAGGGGCAGTGAGTGTTGACAGGGGGAGACCAGTTCCATCTCTAGGGGCAGTGAGTGTTGACAGGGGAGACCAGTTCCATCTCTAGGGGCAGTGAGTGTTGACAGGGGGAGACCAGTTCCATCTCTAGGGGCAGTGAGTGTTGACAGGGGGAGACCAGTTCCATCTCTAGGGGCAGTGAGTGTTGACAGGGGGAGACCAGTTCCATCTCTAGGGGCAGTGAGTGTTGACAGGGGAGACCAGTTCCATCTCTAGGGGCAGTGAGTGTTGACAGGGGGAGACCAGTTCCATCTCTAGGGGCAGTGAGTGTTGACAGGGGAGACCAGTTCCATCTCTAGGGGCAGTGAGTGTTGACAGGGGAGACCAGTTCCATCTCTAGGGGCAGTGAGTGTTGACAGGGGAGACCAGTTCCATCTCTAGGGGCAGTGAGTGTTGACAGGGGAGACCAGTTCCATCTCTAGGGGCAGTGAGTGTTGACAGGGGGAGACCAGTTCCATCTCTAGGGGCAGTGAGTGTTGACAGGGGGAGACCAGTTCCATCTCTAGGGGCAGTGAGTGTTGACAGGGGGAGACCAGTTCCATCTCTAGGGGCAGTGAGTGTTGACAGGGGAGACCAGTTCCATCTCTAGGGGCAGTGAGTGTTGACAGGGGAGACCAGTTCCATCTCTAGGGGCAGTGAGTGTTGACAGGGGGAGACCAGTTCCATCTCTAGGGGCAGTGAGTGTTGACAGGGGAGACCAGTTCCATCTCTAGGGGCAGTGAGTGTTGACAGGGGAGACCAGTTCCATCTCTAGGGGCAGTGAGTGTTGACAGGGGGAGACCAGTTCCATCTCTAGGGGCAGTGAGTGTTGACAGGGGAGACCAGTTCCATCTCTAGGGGCAGTGAGTGTTGACAGGGGAGACCAGTTCCATCTCTAGGGGCGGTGAGTGTTGACAGGGGAGACCAGTTCCATCTCTAGGGGCAGTGAGTGTTGACAGGGGAGACCAGTTCCATCTCTAGGGGCGGTGAGTGTTGACAGGGGAGACCAGTTCCATCTCTAGGGGCAGTGAGTGTTGTCAAGGGTCGACCAGTTCCATCTCTAGGGGCAGTGAGTGTTGACAGGGGAGACCAGTTCCATCTCTAGGGGCAGTGAGTGTTGACAGGGGGAGACCAGTTCCATCTCTAGGGGCAGTGAGTGTTGACAGGGGGAGACCAGTTCCATCTCTAGGGGCAGTGAGTGTTGACAGGGGAGACCAGTTCCATCTCTAGGGGCAGTGAGTGTTGACAGGGGGAGACCAGTTCCATCTCTAGGGGCAGTGAGTGTTGACAGGGGGAGACCAGTTCCATCTCTAGGGGCAGTGAGTGTTGACAGGGGAGACCAGTTCCATCTCTAGGGGCAGTGAGTGTTGACAGGGGAGACCAGTTCCATCTCTAGGGGCAGTGAGTGTTGACAGGGGGAGACCAGTTCCATCTCTAGGGGCAGTGAGTGTTGACAGGGGGAGACCAGTTCCATCTCTAGGGGCAGTGAGTGTTGACAGGGGGAGACCAGTTCCATCTCTAGGGGCGGTGAGTGTTGACAGGGGAGACCAGTTCCATCTCTAGGGGCAGTGAGTGTTGACAGGGGAGACCAGTTCCATCTCTAGGGGCAGTGAGTGTTGACAGGGGGAGACCAGTTCCATCTCTAGGGGCAGTGAGTGTTGACAGGGGAGACCAGTTCCATCTCTAGGGGCAGTGAGTGTTGACAGGGGGAGACCAGTTCCATCTCTAGGGGCAGTGAGTGTTGACAGGGGGAGACCAGTTCCATCTCTAGGGGCAGTGAGTGTTGACAGGGGGAGACCAGTTCCATCTCTAGGGGCAGTGAGTGTTGACAGGGGAGACCAGTTCCATCTCTAGGGGCAGTGAGTGTTGACAGGGGGAGACCAGTTCCATCTCTAGGGGCAGTGAGTGTTGACAGGGGAGACCAGTTCCATCTCTAGGGGCAGTGAGTGTTGACAGGGGAGACCAGTTCCATCTCTAGGGGCAGTGAGTGTTGACAGGGGAGACCAGTTCCATCTCTAGGGGCAGTGAGTGTTGACAGGGGAGACCAGTTCCATCTCTAGGGGCAGTGAGTGTTGACAGGGGGAGACCAGTTCCATCTCTAGGGGCAGTGAGTGTTGACAGGGGGAGACCAGTTCCATCTCTAGGGGCAGTGAGTGTTGACAGGGGGAGACCAGTTCCATCTCTAGGGGCAGTGAGTGTTGACAGGGGAGACCAGTTCCATCTCTAGGGGCAGTGAGTGTTGACAGGGGAGACCAGTTCCATCTCTAGGGGCGGTGAGTGTTGACAGGGGAGACCAGTTCCATCTCTAGGGGCAGTGAGTGTTGACAGGGGAGACCAGTTCCATCTCTAGGGGCGGTGAGTGTTGACAGGGGAGACCAGTTCCATCTCTAGGGGCGGTGAGTGTTGACAGGGGAGACCAGTTCCATCTCTAGGGGCGGTGAGTGTTGTCAGGGGAGACCAGTTCCATCTCTAGTGGCAGTGAGTGTTGTCAAGGGTCGACCAGTTCCATCTCTAGGGGCAGTGAGTGTTGACAGGGGAGACCAGTTCCATCTCTAGGGGCGGTGAGTGTTGACAGGGTAGACCAGTTCCATCTCTAGGGGCGGTGAGTGTTGTCAGGGGAGACCAGTTCCATCTCTAGTGGCGGTGAGTGTTGTCAAGGGTCGACCAGTTCCATCTCTGGGGGCAGTGAGTGTTGACAGGGGAGACCAGTTCCATCTCTAGGGGCAGTGAGTGTTAACAGGGGAGACCAGTTCCATCTCTAGGGGCAGTGAGTGTTGACAGGGGAGACCAGTTCCATCTCTAGGGGCGGTGTGTGTTGTCAGGGGGAGACCCGTTCCATCTCTCGGGGTAGTGTGTGTTGTCAAGGGTCAACCAGTTCCATCTCTGGGGGCGGTGAGTGTTGTCAGGGGAGACCAGTTCCATCTCTAGGGGCATTGAGTGTTGTCAGGGGAGACCAGTTCCATCTCTCGGGTTGGTGTGTGTTGTCAAGAGTCGACCAGTTCCATCTCTCGGGGTAGTGTGTGTTGTCAAGAGTCGACCAGTTCCATCTCTAGGGGTAGTGTGTGTTGTCAAGGGTCGACCAGTTCCATCTCTAGGGGTAGTGTGTGTTGTCAAGGGTCGACCAGTTCCATCTCTCGGGTGAGAGTGTGTTGTCAAGAGTCGACCAGTTCCATCTCTCAGGTTGGTGTGTGTTGTCAAGAGTCGACCAGTTCCATCTCTCGGGTTAGAGTGTGTTGTCAAGAGTCGACCAGTTCCATCTCTAGGGGTAGTGTGTGTTGTCAAGGGTCAACCAGTTCCATCTCTGGGGGCGGTGAGTGTTGTCAGGGGAGACCAGTTCCATCTCTAGGGGCATTGAGTGTTGTCAGGGGAGACCAGTTCCATCTCTCGGGTTGGTGTGTGTTGTCAAGAGTCGACCAGTTCCATCTCTAGGGGTAGTGTGTGTTGTCAAGAGTCGACCAGTTCCATCTCTCGGGGTAGTGTGTGTTGTCAAGGGTCGACCAGTTCCATCTCTGGGGGTAGTGTGTGTTGTCAAGGGTCGACCAGTTCCATCTCTCGGGGTAGTGTGTGTTGTCAAGGGTCGACCAGTTCCATCTCTGGGGGCGGTGAGTGTTGTCAGGGGAGACCAGTTCCATCTCTCGGGTTAGTGTGTGTTGTCAAGGGTTGACCAGTTCCATCTCTGGGGGTAGTGTGTGTTGTCAAGGGTCGACCAGTTCCATCTCTGGGTAGTGAGTGTTGTCAAGGGTCGACCAGTTCCATCTCTGGGGGTGGTGTGTGTTGTCAGGGGGAGACCCGTTCCATCTCTCGGGTTGGTGTGTGTTGTCAGGGGTCGACCAGTTCCATCTCTCGGGTTAGTGTGTGTTGTCAAGGGTCGACCAGTTCCATCTCTCGGGGTAGTGTGTGTTGTCAGGGGTCGACCAGTTCCATCTCTCGGGGTAGTGAGTGTTGTCAGGGATCGACCAGTTCCATCTCTCGGGGTGGTGTGTGTTGCCAAGGGTAGACCAGTTCCATCTCTCGGGTTGGTGTGTGTTGTCAGGGGTCGACCAGTTCCATCTCTCTGGGTAGTGTGTGTTGTCAAGGGTCGACCAGTTCCATCTCTCGGGGTAGTGTGTGTTGTACAAGGTTGTCACTATGATAAAATGGGATTTAACGTCAGAATCAAGATAAGCTCACTGATGTGACGTGTCAATGTTTCAGTCTGGTGCGCTGATGGCCGTGCTGGGAGCCGTGTGTCTGTCCTACCCGGACGCCAGGCTCAGCATCGCCTTCCTCGGGGAGATTGTCCCGCACTCATTCTCGGCCAGTAATGTAAGTACATGTACATCACACAGCATCAACATCCCGCTGTCTGTAACAGATAAAGAAGGACCTACACAAAGGAGTATAATGCTGTTGAATACTGTTGTTTGTGTTGCTGCTTCAGGCCCTAACCGGGATCATCGTCCTGGACGTTGTTGGCCTTGTGTTGGGATGGCGGATGTTTGACCATGCTGCACATCTGGGAGGAATGTTGTTTGGATTGTAAGTTACTTAATGACTACTGGTAAACATGATTCATCCTGTATGGGAGATGTGTGTTGTATTTAGTAGGGAGACATCTTCCTGAGCCAAGGGAGTTAACTGACTGAAAAAGTCCAGTTTCTACCCGTGCCAAACTAGCCTGGAATTTCTGGGCTCAATCGGAGTGCCGCTGCTAGCTATTACAAGTTATGTCCCTTCTATGTCCCTCCTAGTGACCAATCAGATTTTACCTCTCATATCACTTGCATTTGCTTCAAACAAAATGGTTGCATCCAGTCAAGACCATCTTATCAATAATCAAAATCTATAATATGTCTTGCAAAATCTGCAATCGATTGAAATCTGCATGGCAGTTTATGAACCAGACGTTTGTTCATTATGCGATATCGACTGGACTATGCATAGACTTGTTAGTCCAGCCAAAATATAGTCCAGAAGGGAAGATGTAATGAGATAAACAGTATACATGATGTGCTGTGTGTGCCAGTAAAGAGATGGTACACAACATAGTCTCTATGTCCTAACAGTAGGGAGGTACATGATGTATGTGCCATGTGGTATACATGATATATTGTATATTCCAGGAGGTACATGATGTATGTGTCATGTGGTATACATGATACATTGTATATTCCAGGAGGTACATGATGTATGTGCCATGTGGTATACATGATGTGCTGTGTGTGCCAGTATAGAGATGGTACACATCATATTCTCTATGTCCTAACAGTAGGGAGGTACATGATGTATGTGCCATGTGGTATACATGATGTGCTGTGTGTGCCAGTATAGAGATGGTACACATCATATTCTCTATGTCCTAACAGTAGGGAGGTACATGATGTATGTGCCATGTGGTATACATGATGTATATTCCAGGAGGTACATGATATATGTGCCATGTGGTATACATGATATATTGTATACTCCAGGAGGTACATGATGTATGTGCCATGAGGTATACATGATGTGCTGTGTGTGCCGGAATAGAGATGGTACACATCATATTCTCTATGTCCTAACAGTAGGGAGTACATGATGTATGTGCCATGTGGTATACATGATATATTGTATACTCCAGGAGGTACATGATGTATGTGCCATGAGGTATACATGATATATTGTATATTCCAGGAGGTACATGATGTATGTGCCATGTGGTATACATGATACATTTTATATTCCAGGAGGTACATGATGTATGTGCCATGTGGTATACATGATATATTGTATATTCCAGGAGGTACATGATATATGTGCCATGAGGTATACATGATATATTGTATATTCCAGGAGGTACATGATGTATGTGCCATGTGGTATACATGATATATTGCATATTCCAGGAGGTACATGATATATGTGCCATGAGGTATACATGATACATTGTATATTCCAGGAGGTACATGATGTATGTGCCATGTGGTATACATGATGTGCTGTGTGTGCCAGTATAGAGATGGTACACATCATATTCTCTATGTCCTAACAGTAGGGAGGTACATGATGTATGTGCCATGTGGTATACATGATATATTGTATATTCCAGGAGGTACATGATGTATGTGCCATGTGGTATACATGATATATTGCATATTCCAGGAGGTACATGATGTATGTGCCATGTGGTATACATGATATATGTGCCATGTGGTATACATGATATATTGTATACTCCAGGAGGTACATGATGTATGTGCCATGTGGTATACATGATATATTGTATAGTCCAGGAGGTACATGATGTATGTGCCATGTGGTATACATGATACATTGTATATTCCAGGAGGTACATGATGTATGTGCCATGAGGTATACATGATGTGCTGTGTGTGCCAGTATAGAGATGGTACACATCATATTCTCTATGTCCTAACAGTAGGGAGTACATGATGTATGTGCCATGTGGTATACATGATATATTGTATATTCCAGGAGGTACATGATGTATGTGCCATGTGGTATACATGATATATTGTATATTCCAGGAGGTACATGATGTATGTGCCATGTGGTATACATGATATATTGTATATTCCAGGAGGTACATGATGTATGTGCCATGAGGTATACATGATACATTGTATATTCCAGGAGGTACATGATGTATGTGCCATGTGGTATACATGATGTGCTGTGTGTGCCAGTATAGAGATGGTACACATCATATTCTCTATGTCCTAACAGTAGGGAGGTACATGATGTATGTGCCATGTGGTATACATGATATATTGTATATTCCAGGAGGTACATGATGTATGTGCCATATGGTATACATGATATATGTGCCATGTGGTATACATGATATATTGTATACTCCAGGAGGTACATGATGTATGTGCCATGTGGTATACATGATATATTGTATACTCCAGGAGGTACATGATGTATGTGCCATGTGGTATACATGATGTGCTGTGTGTGCCGGTATCGAGATGGTACACATCATATTCTCTATGTCCTAACAGTAGGGAGGTACATGATGTATGTGCCATGTGGTATATATGATATATTGTATATTCCAGGAGGTACATGATGTATGTGTCATGTGGTATACATGATACATTGTATATTCCAGGAGGTACATGATGTATGTGCCATGTGGTATACATGATATATTGTATATTCCAGGAGGTACATGATGTATGTGTCATGTGGTATACATGATAAATTGTATATTCCAGGAGGTACATGATGTATGTGCCATGTGGTATACATGATGTGCTGTGTGTGCCAGTATAGAGATGGTACACATCATATTCTCTATGTCCTAACAGTAGGGAGGACATGATGTATGTGCCATGTGGTATACATGATATATTGTATATTCCAGGAGGTACATGATGTATGTGTCATGTGGTATACATGATGTATGTGCCATGTGGTATACATGATATATGTGCCATGTGGTATACATGATATATTGTATATTCCAGGAGGTACATGATATATGTGCCATGAGGTATACATGATACATTGTATATTCCAGGAGGTACATGATATATGTGCCATGAGGTATACATGATACATTATATATTCCAGGAGGTACATGATGTATGTGCCATGTGGTATACATGATACATTGTATATTCCAGGAGGTACATGATGTATGTGCCATGTGGTATACATGATGTGCTGTGTGTGCCAGTATAGAGATGGTACACATCATATTCTCTATGTCCTAACAGTAGGGAGGTACATGATGTATGTGCCATGAGGTACATGATGTATGTGTCATGTGGTACATGATGTGCTGTGTGTGCCGGTATAGAGATGGTACACATCATATTCTCTATGTCCTAACAGTAGGGAGGTACATGATGTATGTGCCATGTGGTATACATGATACATTGTATCTTCCAGGAGGTACATGATGTATGTGCCATGAGGTATACATGATATATTGTATATTCCAGGAGGTACATGATGTATGTGCCATGAGGTATACATGATACATTGTATATTCCAGGAGGTACATGATGTATGTGCCATGTGGTATACATGATGTGCTGTGTGTGCCAGTATAGAGATGGTACACATCATATTCTCTATGTCCTAACAGTAGGGAGGTACATGATGTATGTGCCATGTGGTATACATGATATATTGTACACTCCAGGAGGTACATGATATATTGTATATTCCAGGAGGTACATGATGTATGTGCCATGAGGTATACATGATACATTGTATATTCCAGGAGGTACATGATGTATGTGCCATGTAATATACATGATGTGCTGTGTGTGCCAGTATAGAGATGGTACACATCATATTCTCTATGTCCTAACAGTAGGGAGGTACATGATGTATGTGCCATGTGGTATACATGATATATTGTACACTCCAGGAGGTACATGATATATTGTATATTCCAGGAGGTACATGATGTATGTGCCATGAGGTATACATGATATATGTGCCATGTGGTATACATGATGTATGTGCCATGTGGTATACATGATATATGTGCCATGTGGTATACATGATATATGTGCCATGTGGTATACATGATGTATGTGCCATGTGGTATACATGATGTATGTGCCATGTGGTATACATGATATATGTGCCATGTGGTATACATGATATATTCTATATTCCAGGAGGTACATGATGTATGTGCCATGAGGTATACATGATACATTGTATATTCCAGGAGGTACATGATGTATGTGCCATGAGGTATACATGATGTGCTGTGTGTGCCAGTATAGAGATGGTACACATCATATTCTCTATGTCCTAACAGTAGGGAGGACATGATGTATGTGCCATGTGGTATACATGATACATTGTATCTTCCAGGAGGTACATGATGTATGTGCCATGTGGTATACATGATATATTGTATATTCCAGGAGGTACATGATGTATGTGCCATGAGGTATACATGATATATTGTATATTCCAGGAGGTACATGATGTATGTGCCATGTGGTATACATGATACATTGTATATTCCAGGAGGTACATGATGTATGTGCCATGAGGTATACATGATATATTGTATATTCCAGGAGGTACATGATGTATGTGCCATGTGGTATACATGATACATTGTATATTCCAGGAGGTACATGATGTATGTGCCATGAGGTATACATGATATATTGTATATTCCAGGAGGTACATGATGTATGTGCCATGTGGTATACATGATACATTGTATCTTCCAGGAGGTACATGATGTATGTGCCATGTGGTATACATGATATATTGTATATTCCAGGAGGTACATGATGTATGTGCCATGAGGTATACATGATATATTGTATATTCCAGGAGGTACATGATGTATGTGCCATGTGGTATACATGATACATTGTATATTCCAGGAGGTACATGATGTATGTGCCATGAGGTATACATGATATATTGTATATTCCAGGAGGTACATGATGTATGTGCCATGAGGTATACATGATGTGCTGTGTGTGCCAGTATAGAGATGGTACACATCATATTCTCTATGTCCTAACAGTAGGGAGGTACATGATGTATGTGCCATGTGGTATACATGATATATTGTATATTCCAGGAGGTACATGATGTATGTGCCATGTGGTATACATGATATATGTGCCATGTGGTATACATGATATATTGTATATTCCAGGAGGTACATGATGTATGTCCCATGAGGTATACATGATGTGCTCTGTGTTCCGGTATGGAGATGGTACACATCATATTCTCTATGTCCTAACAGTAGGGAGGTACATGATGTATGTGCCATGTGGTGTACATGATATATTGTATACTCCAGGAGGTACATGATGTATGTGCCATGTGGTATACATGATATATTGTATACTCCAGGAGGTACATGATGTATGTGCCATGAGGTATACATGATGTGCTGTGTGTGCCAGTATAGAGATGGTACACATCATATTCTCTATGTCCTAACAGTAGGGAGGTACATGATGTATGTGCCATGTGGTATACATGATACATTGTATCTTCCAGGAGGTACATGATGTATGTGCCATGTGGTATACATGATATATTGTATATTCCAGGAGGTACATGATGAAAGTTCCATGAGGTATACATGATATATTGTATACTCCAGGAGGTACATGATGTATGTGCCATGAGGTATACATGATGTGCTGTGTGTGCCAGTATAGAGATGGTACACATCATATTCTCTATGTCCTAACAGTAGGGAGGTACATGATGTATGTGCCATGTGGTATACATGATACATTGTATCTTCCAGGAGGTACATGATGTATGTGCCATGTGGTATACATGATATATTGTATATTCCAGGAGGTACATGATGTATGTGCCATGAGGTATACATGAGACATTGTATATTCCAGGAGGTACATGTGATATGTACACTGTTACAGGTGGTACACACGCTACGGTATGGAGGTACATGATGTATGTGCCATGTGGTATACATGATACATTGTATCTTCCAGGAGGTACATGATGTATGTGCCATGTGGTATACATGATATATTGTATATTCCAGGAGGTACATGATGTATGTGCCATGTGGTATACATGAGACATTGTATATTCCAGGAGGTACATGTGATATGTACACTGTTACAGGTGGTACACACGCTACGGTATGGAGGTACATGATGTATGTGCCATGTGGTATACATGATACATTGTATATTCCAGGAGGTACATGATGTATGTGCCATGTGGTATACATGATACATTGTATATTCCAGTAGGTACATGATGTATGTGCCATGAGGTATACATGATACATTGTATATTCCAGTAGGTACATGATGTATGTGCCATGAGGTATACATGATACATTGTATATTCCAGTAGGTACATGATGTATGTGCCATGTGGTATACATGATATATTGTATATTCCAGTAGGTACATGATGTATGTGCCATGTGGTATACATGATATATTGTATATTCCAGGAGGTACATGATGTATGTGCCATGTGGTATACATGATATATTGTATATTCCAGGAGGTACATGATGTATGTGCCATGTGGTATACATGATATATTGTATATTCCAGGAGGTACATGATGTATGTGCCATGTGGTATACATGATATATTGTATCTTCCAGGAGGTACATCATGTATGTCCCATGTGGTATACATGATATATTGTATATTCCAGGAGGTACATGATGTATGTGCCATGAGGTATACATGATATATTGTATATTCCAGGAGGTACATGATGTATGTGCCATGTGGTATACATGAGACATTGTATATTCCAGGAGGTACATGTGATATGTACACTGTTACAGGTGGTACACACGCTACGGTACGGAGGTACATGATGTATGTGCCATGTGGTATACATGATACATTGTATATTCCAGGAGGTACATGATGTATGTGCCATGTGGTATACATGATACATTGTATATTCCAGTAGGTACATGATGTATGTGCCATGAGGTATACATGATACATTGTATATTCCAGTAGGTACATGATGTATGTGCCATGAGGTATACATGATACATTGTATATTCCAGTAGGTACATGATGTATGTGCCATGTGGTATACATGATATATTGTATATTCCAGTAGGTACATGATGTATGTGCCATGTGGTAAACATGATATATTGTATATTCCAGGAGGTACATGATGTATGTGCCATATGGTATACATGGTATATTGTATATTCCAGGAGGTACATGATGTATGTGCCATGTGGTATACATGATATATTGTATATTCCAGGAGGTACATGATGTATGTGCCATGTGGTATACATGATATATTGTATATTCCAGGAGGTACATGATGTATGTGCAATGTGGTATACATGATATATTGTATATTCCAGGAGGTACATCATGTATGTCCCATGTGGTATACATGATATATTGTATATTCCAGGAGGTACATGATGTATGTGCCATGAGGAATACATGATACATTGTATATTCCAGGAGGTACATGATGTATGTGCCATGTGGTATACATGATACATTGTATATTCCAGTAGGTACATGATGTATGTGCCATGAGGTATACATGATACATTGTATATTCCAGTAGGTACATGATGTATGTGCCATGTGGTATACATGATACATTGTATATTCCAGGAGGTACATGATGTATGTGCCATGTGGTATACATGATATATTGTATATTCCAAGAGGTACATGATGTATATTCCAGGAGGTACATGATGTATGTGCCATGTGGTATACATGATATATTGTATATTCCAGGAGGTACATGATGTATGTGCCATGTGGTATACATGATATATTGTATATTCCAGGAGGTACATGATGTATGTGCCATGTGGTATACATGATATATTGTATATTCCAGGAGGTACATGATGTATGTGCCATGAGGTATACATGATACATTGTATATTCCAGGAGGTACATGATGTATGTGCCATGTGGTATACATGATGTGCTGTGTGTGCCAGTATAGAGATGGTACACATCATATTCTCTATGTCCTAACAGTAGGGAGGTACATGATGTATGTGCCATGTGGTATACATGATATATTGTATATTCCAGGAGGTACATGATGTATGTGCCATATGGTATACATGATATATGTGCCATGTGGTATACATGATATATTGTATACTCCAGGAGGTACATGATGTATGTGCCATGTGGTATACATGATATATTGTATACTCCAGGAGGTACATGATGTATGTGCCATGTGGTATACATGATGTGCTGTGTGTGCCGGTATCGAGATGGTACACATCATATTCTCTATGTCCTAACAGTAGGGAGGTACATGATGTATGTGCCATGTGGTATATATGATATATTGTATATTCCAGGAGGTACATGATGTATGTGTCATGTGGTATACATGATACATTGTATATTCCAGGAGGTACATGATGTATGTGCCATGTGGTATACATGATATATTGTATATTCCAGGAGGTACATGATGTATGTGTCATGTGGTATACATGATACATTGTATATTCCAGGAGGTACATGATGTATGTGCCATGTGGTATACATGATGTGCTGTGTGTGCCAGTATAGAGATGGTACACATCATATTCTCTATGTCCTAACAGTAGGGAGGACATGATGTATGTGCCATGTGGTATACATGATATATTGTATATTCCAGGAGGTACATGATGTATGTGTCATGTGGTATACATGATGTATGTGCCATGTGGTATACATGATATATGTGCCATGTGGTATACATGATATATTGTATATTCCAGGAGGTACATGATATATGTGCCATGAGGTATACATGATACATTGTATATTCCAGGAGGTACATGATATATGTGCCATGAGGTATACATGATACATTATATATTCCAGGAGGTACATGATGTATGTGCCATGTGGTATACATGATACATTGTATATTCCAGGAGGTACATGATGTATGTGCCATGTGGTATACATGATGTGCTGTGTGTGCCAGTATAGAGATGGTACACATCATATTCTCTATGTCCTAACAGTAGGAAGGTACATGATGTATGTGCCATGAGGTACATGATGTATGTGTCATGTGGTACATGATGTGCTGTGTGTGCCGGTATAGAGATGGTACACATCATATTCTCTATGTCCTAACAGTAGGGAGGTACATGATGTATGTGCCATGTGGTATACATGATACATTGTATCTTCCAGGAGGTACATGATGTATGTGCCATGAGGTATACATGATATATTGTATATTCCAGGAGGTACATGATGTATGTGCCATGAGGTATACATGATATATTGTATATTCCAGGAGGTACATGATGTATGTGCCATGTGGTATACATGATATATTGTATATTCCAGGAGGTACATGATGTATGTGCCATGTGGTATACATGATATATTGTATATTCCAGGAGGTACATGATGTATGTGCCATATGGTATACATGATATATTGTATATTCCAGGAGGTACATGATGTATGTGCCATGTGGTATACATGATATATTGTATATTCCAGGAGGTACATGATGTATGTGCCATGTGGTATACATGATATATTGTATATTCCAGTAGGTACATGATGTATGTGCCATGTGGTATACATGATATATTGTATATTCCAGGAGGTACATCATGTATGTCCCATGTGGTATACATGATATATTGTATATTCCAGGAGGTACATGATGTATGTGCCATGAGGAATACACGATACATTGTATATTCCAGGAGGTACATGATGTATGTGCCATGTGGTATACATGATACATTGTATATTCCAGTAGGTACATGATGTATGTGCCATGAGGTATACATGATACATTGTATATTCCAGTAGGTACATGATGTATGTGCCATGTGGTATACATGATACATTGTATATTCCAGGAGGTACATGATGTATGTGCCATGAGGTATACATGATATATTGTATATTCCAAGAGGTACATGATGTATATTCCAGGAGGTACATGATGTATGTGCCATGTGGTATACATGATATATTGTATATTCCAGGAGGTACATGATGTATGTGCCATGTGGTATACATGATATATGTGCCATGTGGTATACATGATATATTGTATATTCCAGGAGGTACATGATGTATGTGCCATGAGGTATACATGATGTGCTGTGTGTGCCGGTATGGAGATGGTACACATCATATTCTCTATGTCCTAACAGTAGGGAGGTACATGATGTATGTGCCATGTGGTATACATGATATATTGTATACTCCAGGAGGTACATGATGTAGGTGCCATGTGGTATACATGATATATTGTATACTCCAGGAGGTACATGATGTATGTGCCATGAGGTATACATGATGTGCTGTGTGTGCCAGTATAGAGATGGTACACATCATATTCTCTATGTCCTAACAGTAGGGAGGTACATGATGTATGTGCCATGTGGTATACATGATACATTGTATCTTCCAGGAGGTACATGATGTATGTGCCATGTGGTATACATGATATATTGTATATTCCAGGAGGTACATGATGAAAGTTCCATGAGGTATACATGATATATTGTATACTCCAGGAGGTACATGATGTATGTGCCATGAGGTATACATGATGTGCTGTGTGTGTCAGTATAGAGATGGTACACATCATATTCTCTATGTCCTAACAGTAGGGAGGTACATGATGTATGTGCCATGTGGTATACATGATACATTGTATCTTCCAGGAGGTACATGATGTATGTGCCATGTGGTATACATGATATATTGTATATTCCAGGAGGTACATGATGTATGTGCCATGAGGTATACATGATATATTGTATATTCCAGGAGGTACATGATGTATGTGCCATGTGGTATACATGAGACATTGTATATTCCAGGAGGTACATGTGATATGTACACTGTTACAGGTGGTACACACGCTACGGTATGGAGGTACATGATGTATGTGCCATGTGGTATACATGATACATTGTATATTCCAGGAGGTACATGATGTATGTGCCATGTGGTATACATGATACATTGTATATTCCAGTAGGTACATGATGTATGTGCCATGAGGTATACATGATACATTGTATATTCCAGTAGGTACATGATGTATGTGCCATGAGGTATACATGATACATTGTATATTCCAGTAGGTACATGATGTATGTGCCATGTGGTATACATGATATATTGTATATTCCAGTAGGTACATGATGTATGTGCCATGTGGTAAACATGATATATTGTATATTCCAGGAGGTACATGATGTATGTGCCATATGGTATACATGATATATTGTATATTCCAGGAGGTACATGATGTATGTGCCATGTGGTATACATGATATATTGTATATTCCAGGAGGTACATGATGTATGTGCCATGTGGTATACATGATATATTGTATATTCCAGTAGGTACATGATGTATGTGCCATGTGGTATACATGATATATTGTATATTCCAGGAGGTACATGATGTATGTGCCATATGGTATACATGATATATTGTATATTCCAGGAGGTACATGTGATATGTACACTGTTACAGGTGGTACACACGCTACGGTATGGAGGTACATGATGTATGTGCCATGTGGTATACATGATACATTGTATATTCCAGTAGGTACATGATGTATGTGCCATGAGGTATACATGATATATTGTATATTCCAGGAGGTACATCATGTATGTCCCATGTGGTATACATGATATATTGTATATTCCAGGAGGTACATGATGTATGTGCCATGAGGAATACATGATACATTGTATATTCCAGGAGGTACATGATGTATGTGCCATGAGGTATACATGATACATTGTATATTCCAGGAGGTACATGATGTATGTGCCATGTGGTATACATGATACATTGTATATTCCAGTAGGTACATGATGTATGTGCCATGAGGTATACATGATACATTGTATATTCCAGGAGGTACATGATGTATGTGCCATGAGGTATACATGATATATTGTATATTCCAGGAGGTACATGATGTATGTGCCATGAGGTATACATGATACATTGTATATTCCAGGAGGTACATGATGTATGTGCCATGTGGTATACATGATACATTGTATATTCCAGGAGGTACATGATGTATGTGCCATGTGGTATACATGATACATTGTATATTCCAGGAGGTACATGATGTATGTGCCATGTGGTATACATGATACATTGTATATTCCAGGAGGTACATGATGTATGTGCCATGTGGTATACATGATATATTGTATATTCCAAGAGGTACATGATGTATATTCCAGGAGGTACATGATGTATGTGCCATGTGGTATACATGATATATTGTATATTCCAGGAGGTACATGATGTATGTGCCATGTGGTATACATGATATATGTGCCATGTGGTATACATGATATATTGTATATTCCAGGAGGTACATGATGTATGTGCCATGAGGTATACATGATGTGCTGTGTGTGCCGGTATGGAGATGGTACACATCATATTCTCTATGTCCTAACAGTAGGGAGGTACATGATGTATGTGCCATGTGGTATACATGATATATTGTATACTCCAGGAGGTACATGATGTATGTGCCATGTGGTATACATGATATATTGTATACTTCAGGAGGTACATGATGTATGTGCCATGAGGTATACATGATGTGCTGTGTGTGCCATTTTAGAGATGGTACACATCATATTCTCTATGTCCTAACAGTAGGGAGGTACATGATGTATGTGCCATGTGGTATACATGATACATTGTATCTTCCAGGAGGTACATGATGTATGTGCCATGTGGTATACATGATATATTGTATATTCCAGGAGGTACATGATGAAAGTTCCATGAGGTATACATGATATATTGTATACTCCAGGAGGTACATGATGTATGTGCCATGAGGTATACATGATGTGCTGTGTGTGTCAGTATAGAGATGGTACACATCATATTCTCTATGTCCTAACAGTAGGGAGGTACATGATGTATGTGCCATGTGGTATACATGATACATTGTATCTTCCAGGAGGTACATGATGTATGTGCCATGTGGTATACATGATATATTGTATATTCCAGGAGGTACATGATGTATGTGCCATGAGGTATACATGATATATTGTATATTCCAGGAGGTACATGATGTATGTGCCATGTGGTATACATGAGACATTGTATATTCCAGGAGGTACATGTGATATGTACACTGTTACAGGTGGTACACACGCTACGGTACGGAGGTACATGATGTATGTGCCATGTGGTATACATGATACATTGTATATTCCAGGAGGTACATGATGTATGTGCCATGTGGTATACATGATACATTGTATATTCCAGTAGGTACATGATGTATGTGCCATGAGGTATACATGATACATTGTATATTCCAGTAGGTACATGATGTATGTGCCATGAGGTATACATGATACATTGTATATTCCAGTAGGTACATGATGTATGTGCCATGTGGAATACATGATATATTGTATATTCCAGTAGGTACATGATGTATGTGCCATGTGGTAAACATGATATATTGTATATTCCAGGAGGCACATGATGTATGTGCCATATGGTATACATGATATATTGTATATTCCAGGAGGTACATGATGTATGTGCCATGTGGTATACATGATATATTGTATATTCCAGGAGGTACATGATGTATGTGCCATGTGGTATACATGATATATTGTATATTCCAGGAGGTACATGATGTATGTGCCATGTGGTATACATGATATATTGTATATTCCAGGAGGTACATGATGTATGTGCCATATGGTATACATGATATATTGTATATTCCAGGAGGTACATGTGATATGTACACTGTTACAGGTGGTACACACGCTACGGTATGGAGGTACATGATGTATGTGCCATGTGGTATACATGATACATTGTATATTCCAGTAGGTACATGATGTATGTGCCATGAGGTATACATGATATATTGTATATTCCAGGAGGTACATCATGTATGTCCCATGTGGTATACATGATATATTGTATATTCCAGTAGGTACATGATGTATGTGCCATGAGGAATACATGATACATTGTATATTCCGGGAGGTACATGATGTATGTGCCATGAGGTATACATGATACATTGTATATTCCAGGAGGTACATGATGTATGTGCCATGTGGTATACATGATACATTGTATATTCCAGTAGGTACATGATGTATGTGCCATGAGGTATACATGATACATTGTATATTCCAGGAGGTACATGATGTATGTGCCATGAGGTATACATGATATATTGTATATTCCAGGAGGTACATGATGTATGTGCCATGAGGCATACATGATACATTGTATATTCCAGGAGGTACATGATGTATGTGCCATGTGGTATACATGATACATTGTATATTCCAGGAGGTACATGATGTATGTGCCATGTGGTATACATGATACATTGTATATTCCAGGAGGTACATGTGATATGTACACTGTTACAGGTGGTACACACGCTACGGTACGGAGGTACATGATGTATGTGCCATGTGGTATACATGATACATTGTATATTCCAGGAGGTACATGATGTATGTGCCATGTGGTATACATGATACATTGTATATTCCAGTAGGTACATGATGTATGTGCCATGAGGTATACATGATACATTGTATATTCCAGTAGGTACATGATGTATGTGCCATGTGGTATACATGATACATTGTATATTCCAGGAGGTACATGATGTATGTGCCATGTGGTATACATGATATATTGTATATTCCAAGAGGTACATGATGTATATTCCAGGAGGTACATGATGTATGTGCCATGTGGTATACATGATACATTGTATATTCCAGGAGGTACATGATGTATGTGCCATGTGGTATACATGATACATTGTATATTCCAGTAGGTACATGATGTATGTGCCATGTGGTATACATGATGCATTGTATATTCCAGGAGGTACATGTGATATGTACACTGTTACAGGTGGTACACACGCTACGGTATGGAGGTACATGATGTATGTGCCATGTGGTATACATGATACATTGTATATTCCAGTAGGTACATGATGTATGTGCCATGTGGTATACATGATACATTGTATATTCCAGGAGGTACATGATGTATGTGCCATGTGGTATACATGATACATTGTATATTCCAGGAGGTACATGTGATATGTACACTGTTACAGGTGGTACACACGCTACGGTACGGTGGTACATGATGTATGTGCCATGTGGTATACATGATACATTGTATATTCCAGGAGGTACATGATGTATGTGCCATGTGGTATACATGATACATTGTATATTCCAGGAGGTACATGATGTATGTGCCATGTGGTATACATGATACATTGTATATTCCAGGAGGTACATGATGTATGTGCCATGTGGTATACATGATATATTGTATATTCCAGGAGGTACATGATGTATATTCCAGGAGGTACATGATGTATGTGCCATGAGGTATACATGATACATTGTATATTCCAGGAGGTACATGATGTATATTCCAGGAGGTACATGATGTATGTGTCATGAGGTATACATGATATATTGTATATTCCTGTAGGTACATGATGTATGTGCCATGAGGTATACATGATACATTGTATATTCCAGTAGGTACATGATGTATGTGCCATGAGGTATACATGATACATTGTATATTCCAGGAGGTAAATCATGTATGTCCCATGTGGTATACATGATATATTGTATATTCCAGGAGGTACATGATGTATGTGCCATGTGGTATACATGATATATTGTATATTCCAGGAGGTACATCATGTATGTCCCATGTGGTATACATGATATATTGTATATTCCAGGAGGTACATGATGTATGTGCCATTAGGTATACATGATACATTGTATATTCCAGGAGGTACATGATGTATGTGCCATATGGTATACATGATATATTGTATATTCCAGTAGGTACATGATGTATGTGCCATGAGGTATACATGATACATTGTATATTCCAGGAGGTACATCATGTATGTCCCATGTGGTATACATGATATATTGTATATTCCAGTAGGTACATGATGTATGTGCCATGAGGTATACATGATACATTGTATATTCCAGGAGGTACATCATGTATGTCCCATGTGGTATACATGATATATTGTATATTCCAGGAGGTACATGATGTATGTGCCATGTGGTATACATGATATATTGTATATTCCAGGAGGTACATCATGTATGTCCCATGTGGTATACATGATATATTGTATATTCCAGGAGGTACATGATGTATGTGCCATTAGGTATACATGATACATTGTATATTCCAGTAGGTACATGATGTATGTGCCATGAGGTATACATGATACATTGTATATTCCAGGAGGTACATGATGTATGTCCCATGTGGTATACATGATATATTGTATATTCCAGGAGGTACATCATGTATGTCCCATGTGGTATACATGATATATTGTATATTCCAGGAGGTACATGATGTATGTGCCATGTGGTATACATGATATATTGTATATTCCAGGAGGTACATGATGTATGTGCCATGAGGTATACATGATATATTGTATATTCCAGGAGGTACATGATGTATGTGCCATGAGGTATACATGATATATTGTATATTCCAGGAGGTACATGATGTATGTGCCATGTGGTATACATGATATATTGTATATTCCAGGAGGTACATGATGTATGTGCCATGAGGTATACATGATATATTGTATATTCCAGTAGGTACATGATGTATGTGCCATGAGGTATACATGATATATTGTATACTCCAGGAGGTACATGATGTATGTGCCATGAGGTATACATGATATATTGTATATTCCAGGAGGTACATGATGTATGTGCCATGTGGTATACATGATATATTGTATATTCCAGGAGGTACATGTAATATGGAACCGTGAAGAGTCCGGGGTAGAATTGGTTTGATTTAACATAGAATTTGACCACTAAAGGTAACACATACCTATCCTGATCATCTCTGAAAACATACTGTCACCTTCAGGAAAAAGTGCTGAGTCATGCCTTTAACACCCCCTAGTGGCAAAATGGTGAAGATGTATTTTGTAAGAAATATGTTTTTGAATAGCCCAGACATAATGCAAATGTTACAAGTATTCAAACCATATGGACCTTTTGGGGTAAATAAGCATACCCTATCTCTTGGACTAGGTCTTTAGCTATGTTACGGAGGTACATGATGTACAGCCGTGCCTGGTTTATACGGACACTTGCGTCATTTCACAATTCGTCCGTTTAAACGAATTTCCGTATAACAGAAACCGGTTTCTGACTGGAAGAGTTACTTCCCTTCAATTATGCAACTCATGACAGATGACAGAGCAAACAGATACATCCACTCAATCTTTATTCAAGACATACACGTTTCAAAAAGTCTGTCATGGAAGTTTGAACTTTACTACATTTTGAGGTTTGAATTTTAAAAAATAATTCCAAATTGTCCAGATCGCCTGTGTTCTCGATTTTCCAATGGTATGTCCAAATTCAGGGCTATAATGCTTACTGATGGTTTCAAACTTGTTGAAGGGTGTTTTTCCTTAAACAGACAAATTTCCCTTTTTTCGCGTGCTGTAACTGCGTGTCGCTCACGTTTTGCTGGTTTACAGGCCATACTCACAGTTTGAATTCACAACTTTGACCTCTGACCTCCACAGATGCCATATTTATCGAATGGGATTACATGTACAATAACATGAATGAAAATCGTCCAGGAAACGAGGTTTCCGGATATCTGAAGTTTGTATAAGCGGGGCATGACTGTATGTAGCATATGGTATGCTTGATACATTGTATATTTCAGGAGATACATGTGATATGTTCACTGTTACAGGTGGTACACACACTACGGTACGGAGGTACATGTGATATGTTCACTGTTACAGGTGGTACACACACTACGGTACGGAGGTACATGTGATATGTTCACTGTTACAGGTGGTACACACACTACGGTAGGGAGGTGGTCTGGAGGAGACGTCAAGCTGTGATGAAATTCTGGCATGATGTGAGAGGGAAGCCTTGATGTCCACTTCACTCGGCTGCCCATTGTGTGATGAAAACAGTGTGTGATGTGTACTGTGTAGACGGTGAAACTGTATCGGCTCGAAACAAGGAAAACTTATGTTGTACAATAAAGATGTCATTTCAAAGATGCCATTTTCCGTTTTCTCTTAAATGTACATAAATTATTGTTTGTTATAAAATCTTCAAGGACCTTGCCCTTAGCATTGGTGTGAACACTTCCCCACAGAGGGTTACCATTCAGGTCACGCATGATGACAGGGGGTTGAGGGAGTTGGTCAAATAAAGACTGAAGTTCAGCCTGCAGAAGAGGAGGAGAAGGTGGAATATTTCTGAAGAAGAGAAGTTCCTGGTTGTCTGTTTTCTATTTAGTTTTTTTAGTTTTTTTCTGGTCACATTGGCAATATTTCAGCCATATCGTGACTTGAACAAGTTATGCATTTATATTTTGTATAAAAAAACTGTCAACTGTACAACAACCAGCAATATATTACAGATTATAATTGTAAAACTTGTTTTAGAACAATAAAATGATCACATTATAACAGATGACACATTATAAACACGGGCTGTAGATTGCCAGCAACCAAAGTAAGGCCACCTTACTCGGGACCTTGGGGACTAACGGTACATCTGCTTCCTACATGGTACCCCAGCAGGATTTACACCATCCCTCTGGCTACTGGCGATGGTCAGAAAGATTAACCAAACAGTTAAAATCAACAAAAATACTGCGATTAAAATCACAGTGAAATGAAAAAATCCTCTGAATGATACCGGACTTACGTACCCTCTCATGTTGACGATTGTTTTACGATACTTCAACCCCCTGGGGAGACGGCCACTAACAATCTCAGGTAGGAATTCATTCTACCAAATAAAAGTATCACCTACTTTATACTATGTATATTATAATCATAATTATCTATGAATTCTATTTCTTTAAAAAAAAGACATGATTAAATGAGCACTTTTTCTACTAAAAAGATCCTAATTTCATTTAATTTATTGATACCTACTTGGGTGTCCCACTTCTTCTGCATCAGATCTCTGATGTAACATCTAATAACAGGCTTATAATCACTGTTTGGCATAAGAAGTGGTGTCACAGATATGTTGAGGGCAGCTTTATCAGAAAAAATGATAAACCTCTGATATTTTGACTGTTTACTGATATATTTGAGAGCTACTAGAATGGCATTGGCTTAAGCTGTAAAAATAGAACAGTTATCAGGTAATCTGGATGAGATAGTCTTGGATCCAATGACAGTGGCACTTGCAACGGTGTTACCATTTAGATCCATCTGTAAATATAGATTTGTAAGTATCATATGAGTTTCTTAATTCAGTATATTGTTGTTGATAAATCAGTTGATTTGTTTCAGATTTCTTTAGTTTAGTTAAGGTTAGGTCCACCTCAGGGTTCACTAACTGCCATGGTGGAGAAGACAAAAGCTGAGTGGGGGCTGTTTTCAAGATTTATTTTAGCAACAGAAATATGAGATTGTATTCTTATTCCAAGTGGTGGGATAGGAGATTATTTGTTACTGTAGAGATTTTGGTAAAGGGGATTAAAAACACAGTCATATGCTGGATTGGCGTTATTAGAATGTAATTTCGAGATATATTGATTGTCTCATGACAAGGGATACTAAATGGATGATCCTCCTCTTTCAACAAATATCATGTGTATACCTGCTATGTCCAGTACGACATCGTCGTGTTATGAACTCTTCAAATCTGGACTGACGGCCCAAGTAGTTGTTACCGATATTTGGTTTTATTTCATGTAATATATTGATATCTACTTGAGTGTCCCACTTCTTTTGCATCAGATCATGGATATAGGATCAGATCATGGATATAGGATCAGATCACGGATATAGGATCTGATCACTGGCTTGTAATCATAGTATGGGAGCAAAAGTGGTGTCACAGATTTGTTGAGTGCTGCTTTAGCTGCAGCATCAGCCGTTGTGTTACCATAGATTCCAACATGGCTGGGTAACCAACAAAAGACGATGTCGAATTGGCCAGTAGCAAGTTCATTACATAATTCAATAATTTTGATGAACAGTGGATGTTGACATGATAAGTTATGAATGGCCTGTAGGCAAGAAAAAGAATTGGAAAACACAATAAACTTCTTATATTTTGACTGTATACTAATATATTGTAAGGCTGTTTAAATGGCACTGGCCTCTGCTGTGAAAATAGAACTATTATTGGGTAACCTGGAGGAGATAGTCCTGGATCCAATGAGTGGGCGTTGCAACAACGTCACTATCCTTGGATCCATCTGTAAATATAGATTTGTAAGTATCATATGAGTTTCTTAATTCATTATATTGTTGTTGATAAATCAGTTGATTTGTTTCATATTTCTTTAGTTTAGTTAATGTTAGATCAACTTCTGGTTTTACTAACTGCCATGGTGGAGAAGACAAAAGGTGAGTGGGGGCTTTATTTTCAAGATTTATTTAAGCAGCAGAAATATCAGATTGCACCATAGATGATGGAGCCATAATCAAGTTTAGAGCGAATAAGTGCTCTGTACAGTTGAAGGAGGGTTTTCTGATCCCCTGCCCACTTGGAATTTGAACAACTTTCAGTAGGTCAAGGGCCTTCAGGCATTTATTTTTCAAATATTGTATTTGTGGTAAAATGGTTAAATGGTGGTAAAAAATAACGCCCAAGAACTCAGCCTCTTTTACAACTTTAATAGGAGTGCTATCTAAAATTAAATCAGGGTCTTTATGCGGTTTGCATTTCTTACAAAAGTGTAGACAATTTGTTTTGGTTTTCGTAAATGTAAAACCATTTTCTAACGACCATTTATTTATCTCATTTAGACACAGTTGTAATTGTCTTTCGATACTATGCATGTTTTTACAACATGATATGTTAAAATCATCCACAAAAAGTGATCCGTCAAATGAATGATTTAAAACCTTTGAAAGACTATTCATTTTAATACTGAACAACGTATCTGGGTCTAACAACCATTCACACCTGAGTGTAACAGTCATACACAACTACGTCTAACAGTAAATACACACCTGTCTATAACAGTCATATACACCTGACTCGAACAGTAAATACACACCTGGGTCTAACAGTAAATACACACCTGTCTATAACAGTCATATACACCTGGCTATAACAGTAAATACACACCTGGGTCTAACAGTAAATACACACCTGGGTCTAAGAATTATACACACCTGGGTCTAAGAATTATACACACCTGTCTATAACAGTCATAAACACCTGGCTATAACAGTAAATACACACCTGTCTATAACAGTCATACACAATTACGTCTAACAGTAAATACACACCTGTCTATAACAGTCATAAACACCTGGCTCTAACAGTAAATACACACCTGGGTCTAACAGTAAATACACACCTGTCTCTAACAGTAAATACACACCTGGGTCTAACAGTAAATACACACCTGTGTCTAACAGTAAATACACACCTGGGTCTAACAGTAAATACACACCTGGGTCTAAGAATTATACACACCTTTCTATAACAGTCATAAACACCTGGCTCTAAGAGTCATTTGCATCTTGGTCTTACAGTCATACACACATGGGAATAACAGTAATACACACCTGAGTCTAACAGTCATATACTCTTAGTCCAAACAGTCATATACACCTTGGTCTAACGGTAATACACACCTGGGCCAAACAGTCATATACTCTTAGTCCAAACAGTCATTAAACACCTGGGTCTAACAGTAATACTCACCTGGGCCAAACAGTCATACAGAGCCTTCCTTCCTCCGTAATATGTTCCGAACTAAGTGAACCTCCTTGGTCAATGATAGTCTTCAATGAAACTCCTTTTGTTTTAGTGATGCCTGCATCAACGCCTCGGAACAGATACCTGGCAACACTGATAGTTCAGTCACAGACAGCAATGGCAGTTCAGTTACAGACAGCAATGACAGCGACGGACAACACTCGTGTGCTGTTGTTGGTCAACTCCGCCTACATCCAGGCCTTTCGGGGCCTGAGCAACGACATGTGGGTGACCGTGTAACGTAAGGACGCAGTCCCGTGTTCTGCTATCCAGCTGTCAGCGGCAGACGTCAACGGCAACATGACGTCCCGGATGTTGTTGAGGGACGACGGTGGCATCCTGCTGTTCCCTGAGGGCGACGCTTCTCGCCAGGCCGTCTACCTCTCGACACAGGCGCACGTGGCCAGTGGGAGCCCCGGACGAAAGCTAGCTTCGGTAGGCATCAGCGGAAACGGTAGTGACCTTGATATGGCCCTTAACACGGAGATCGGGACCAGCAGACTCGCTGTTGCCATGGGAACAGTTCGGCCTCAAGTCATGATTTTTTATGCAATTGCGCCAATATTTTTCATGAGGGTCGACCATGTAAGAATGCATCCGAAACACCAAAGGTTTTAGTTCTGAAACTAATACTTTTGAAAATAGCTCTCATGGCGTAAAAGTCATGCATGTGAAAAAAATCGAATCACTGATGTATTTATAGTTCGGCCTCAAGTCATGATTTTTTATGCAATTGCGCCAATATTTTTCATGAGGGTCGACCATGTAAGAATACATCCACACACCAAATGTTTTAGTTCTGAAACTAATACTTTGGAGAATAGCTCTCATGGTGTAAAAGTCATGTATGTGAAAAAGTTCGACCAGGATAACCTTCTTTGGAACTCCTCTAGGGGGCATGACCCGCCTGAGTTCCCTGAGTTCCCTGTTCCTCCCATGTTGGAACCAGGAGGAGCTCGCCAGTGCCTTCGTCTCGGCAGACAACACAGAGTATATGTCCATGTTTGATACCTGGAGATCCTTCACTGGCAAGAGAATCACGCTCGTCACCACACTGGATTAGTCACTGTAGACACTGGATTAGTCACGATAGACACTGGATTAGTCACTGTGGACACTGGATTAGTCACTGTAGACACTGGATTAGTCACGGTAGACACTGAATTAGTCACGATAGACACTGGTTTAGTCACGACACTTCACTTCAGACGTCGCTACTAACGCAGAAGCAACATGTAGGTACACGCGTTGGCACACCAGATGAATCGCGGACAATTTGTTCAGCGTGGGAGTGGCATCAAAGTATACAAAGGACGGTATCATCAACGTGGCAGTGACCTCGGAGGTATCTTGAAGATGGAGTTGCCTTTCCTTAAATCTGCCGGAACATTGGTGCTGAAGATGGGTAAAAAGATCCTACCCGGGTTGGTGAGTGATGTGGTTGCAGGCAAACGCAAATGGTCAGAGAGTCTGAAACATCGTGGCACAGCAGCCCTGATGGATGTCTTGGAGGAACGTGAGGAGCCGAGACCCCCTAAAAGACGTCAAGTCGTTCCAACCACCACCACCCATCAGAAATAGCGTAAAAGGAAACGAAAAATGGTTTAAAGGTCAGTCCTCATCAGACTTTCAACCTGATCAGACGTCATTCAAGGCCGAGAAAAGGGAGAACCATCCATCATCATGATGCGCCAAGATGCTTGTGAATGTTCAAAGGCCCAGTTGGATCTCTTTACAGGGTCAGTGGATTTGCTATAGTCCCTTGGCGCCACGCTCTGTGGCAGGACCACTCCATTTTAACATTTCCAATCCCGTGAACACTTACATTGATTTGAACATATCAACAGTCAACAACGTGATGCATTCCCTGTTTCGTGAAGTGCCGCTGCAAGTGGGACACAATCAGTTGGAGATCACATCCTCCATGGGCACTTACCCTTACAGAGCCTACTTGGAAACCCCTCTGAGTTATGGTACAGGAGCCAAAACATCTCACCTTCGATGTCCTGGATGGTTTGACCACGATGTTGGTAAAATGGACGTCTTCAATCCTGATGCAGATGCGAACGCAAGAAACACAGGCGTTAGAACGCGACGTGATCTTATCGTGCCCACCAAAGAAGTGGAACTGACTACACTGTGGTCTGTTTCTTCAAGACCGTTTTCTGCTGGATGTCGTTCCTATGAAACTGGAATTGCTAGGAAGTACCGATGAGTTCTTCTTCATGAGTGCTGCTGATGGCGTCTACAAACTAGCAAAGCCGAATTTTATGTCTGTCAACTCAACATCGATCCCGCTGTCCGAGAAACACACGTGTCCAGTGTGAACGCTGGCGTGACTGAAAAGTATCCCCTTTCCCGTGTGCAAGTGACCGCTGATGACATCCCCAGAGGAGGTAGAGACTTTCACAAAGATCAGCTCATCGGTGGCCAATTACTAAAACGCTTGGTCCTGGGACTGGTGGACAATAGTGCCTACGCAGGAAGCAACGAGAAGAATGCATACAACTTCACACACAATCATGTCACCATGATGAAGCTGAAAGTCAATGTCAGGAAGTCCATGGCACGGAAATGAAAAGCAACTTCAGCCCATTTGAAACAAGTCTACATGAACACGGGACAACTGTTGCGACCTGAGACCTTTACTCATGGTTACATCTTGTGGGTGGTGGATCCCACCCCAGACCTTGGTGCTAATGAAGGCATCAACTACCCTCGACACACTGGCAAGTTGGGTTTGGAAATCCAGTTTGGACAAGCTCTCGAGAACCCAGTCACCCTCATCTGCTATGATGAATACAAACATGTTCTGGAAATAGATCGTTTCCGGAATGCGATGAATGTATAAAAAGAGCGTCGACAGACAGTCATGCCACACTTTTTTCTCCTCCTACAAGGATGAACCACTCGGGTTGAGCACCTTGGATTTAGAAGCCCTCGTGGCTGATGACGAACCACTTCATGCCATCTACCGACGCACCCTGGCCAGAGATGACTTTGCCAGACTGGGATGGCAACAGGATGACCCCTTTTACCCCAAAGCCTACGTGGTCAACACAGATTCAAGCGATCAACATGGCACACACTAGGTGAGCATCTATCGTCCAGCTCCTGGATCCGTGGAAATGATGGATAGCTATGGACTGTATTCATTACCCCTGTTTAAAGAGACTTTGAATCGCATGGGTCAGATTCAACAACGATGGAATACACACCCCTCACAACATGGATACAGCACGTTGTTTGGGGGGTGTACTGTCTCTGCATGCTGACCTATCGCGTGCGTGGGTGGACTTTTAATCAAGTGTTAGATACGTTGGACTGGAAGGACACCACCAAGAATGATGCCACGGTATTAGCATTGTTTCATACCAAAGTGTCTACCTCCGTTCCTGTGGATGAGATGCCTGCCTTTCGACTGAATGCCCAGACGCGTACCCTACATCAAAAGAACCAACCTTTCTGCCCTTATTGACCTGACACTTGTTCACTGAACCTACGATCACTTAACTGTCAACATTCCTGTTAGAGCAGTGTACATACGTTCAATGCATGGTAGGAATGTACATACGTCCCCACCCAAGTGACAAAGTTCCTGTTCACTGCGTTTAGGAGTGTACATACGTTCACACCCTAGTGGTAAAAAAGAAAACGTTCATGTTCACAAAAATCACAGAGACGCCCCTAATCCTGTGGCTTTTGTTTTGTTGTGTTGGTTCATGTGAGCGGGGTATTAAAAAGTTGAAAAAAAGTGTTGTGTTGTCTTTTTTTAGAATGGGAATCGCTACACCACAACCTCCCTCCACCATCATGCCTCCCGGAAACGGATGTGCCGCCATTTTGGATGCGTACGCATGCGCAGATCCCAAAGTGGTCCTGTAGTCATGCCACCAATTACTGTCACACTGTAGACACTGGTTCAGTCACGACAGACACTGGATTAGTCACTGTAGACACTGGATTAGTCACAGTAGACACTGGATTAGTCACTGTAGACTACCATCTGATCTTACGCTGTCGCCATCGCTTGCATCCTTCAAGAACGGGGGTTCGGACAACTTGGTACCTGGGATGGAAGCGTGACATTTCGAAAACCAGGTCCACATATTTGCCATGTTCCTCCTCAATCTTGTCAAAGAGGACAGAAAGTTCAATGATATAAATGATTTCATTGGATTTATCAAGAAGGACAAGATCAGGTTTGTTGGCCTGGATACTTCCGAGGCTGTAAATGGGCCTATTCCAAAGAATTTTGTATTTATCATTTTCCATGGCGCTCTCAACATAGTCCGGGTCATACCATGTCAAAACCACAAGCATGGCGAAGACGGTTATAAAATGATCGAGCTACACCATCATGTCATTTAAGATACTGTATTATTATGTTCTCCACATAAAGTAGGGGAACATGAAATATAAATGTATGGATAGATTGTCAAAGGAATTACCAGCACTGAAAACTGACTGCGAGAGATAGAATGGTTCCAGAACCAAAACATAACGCTAAAACACACCCAACACATTGCACGCGGACCAGGCAATCCCTGCAGTAGGTGTTTTATGTGATTTTCTGGAACAAAATATTTATGCTCCGACCATTTGAATGATCGGCACCGCACAGGGCGCCCTAGTTCAACAACACAAGAACAGGATCGATTAATCACGAGCCATTCTTTAAGAATCGAACCTAAACAGCCAATCAGATCCCTGTGGTCTTGCGTCAGACCAGTGGAGTCCACATTATTGACAAGGCAACTACATTCAAGGATAAGAAATCTTAAGTTTAATATAAGATACATTTTCGAAACCATTTTAAATAAGACGGAGATCGCACAAAGTTACGACACCTATGGTAACTCTGACAGAGAACTCATTGTGTTAGAAACTGAAATAGCGGGGTGTTTCCCAAAGACGTCAAGGGGATTTCCTAGCCGCTGACAACACAATTTCAACATGGAGAAGTGACAAGGAATTCCTGATCACAATGTCAGGGCACATTGTTTAACACGCATCTGTTTGAGTGACACTGCGTACAATCCTACACATGTCCTAAAAGTAGACGTTTTGTTAAAATATGCCAAGACTACCCGAACACAAATACCAGTCGTGTGCCATGCAAAGGCATTTTTCAAACCCAATATATGTTATATAATCAATAAGTGTAGTGTTACCACACTGAAGCTATTCGAATTGAAATAATTTGCAAAAAGATTTTTCAGTATTTTCTCTTCAATTAGTCCTCTCTCTCGAGCGCGCATGACTTTGTGTAAAGACAACGTGTGCACAGTCAAGGACGAAATTGAGGGACGTTATTCTAAATGACAACGACGCGGCCTTTGAACGTCCAGCATTTGCGTCTATTTTATCTTCTCTTTTTATATATTTTTCAACGGTAATTGACATTCAATTAACATTTACGGTTGAAAAATAACGGTTGGACAATGTGTAAGAATTATTGTTCAACAGAAAATATTTAATCACTTCTAATCAAATATTTGTCTTTCATTAAATCAACGTATATCGGACACGTATATCGATATCGGTCATGTATATCAAACCCATATATCGGCCATGTTTATCAAACACGTATATCAGCCATGTTTATCAAAAACGTATGTCGGTCATGTTTATCAAACACGTATATAAGTCATGTTTATCAGACACACTCACAGTCCATGAGTAAACGGTTCATCATCTTTTCAAATTCCCTTTCTTGTCTACAGCCAATAAAATTTAGCTCTTCCATTTATTTTAGATATTTTAGAACTATATAATGACCTTGCTACTGGCCAATACGACATCGTCTTTTGCTGGTTGCCTAGTCATGTAGGAATCACGGGTAACACTATGGCTGATGCTGCAGCAAAAGCAGCTCTCAACAAATCTGTGACACCACGTGCACTTCTTCTACCATACAGTTGTAACCGGGGTTTGTGATGGCAAATACAAGGTCCAACACAGGCTACGGGTGTGAGTCTTTATTGCCTTATTAGTAGATAACAATGACACCCTGTAATGTACAAACAATAAGATTGTAAAAACAGTAGTACACAGGTTTCATACACACATATATTAATACAATACAAAGCAACCTTTCATTTAATATAAACATAGTCTATATTCATTACATCAACATGAACTTAATAATCAATGATATATAAAATCATTACCTTACCCTGAAGTAAACAAACGATTGATCAAGGGCGATAACTCGATCCCGACATTACTGATAAGATTACAATATATATATGGTCCACGGTTCCAACATACAATGAACATTACAAATTCAATTACCACTTTGTTGAAACTACTATATTAATTCATTACCTGATCATACATTTGGTATGATACACTATTTACAAAATATACTTCATGACACAACAAACATGTAAATTATGCGTACCCTGTGGGTGACACTGGGGTGTTTGTCCTCTCTAGGCAGCCGCCTTGTGTGGTAGCTTTGTAGCTGTCAGCACGCTCCTAATTACAGAATCAACTATGAATAAATGTAACATACAGAATACAATTTAGGAAATATAACTAACTACTAACTACCATACAATGATTGACATTGCATACAAATTCAGTATTTACACAATGATAAAAATCAACGCATTCACTCAAACATTCACACACAGGAAGAAGAAGGATAACAAGCATTTATAGTGTTTACTTAGCCTTATTTAATTATTAACTTAGTAATATGGTGACACAATCACCATACCAAAGATAAGCATGTTAATAATACTGAAATTACATTCCACATAACTTAGATAACATAAGTTATATTATTATACAAATACATAGATATTAGCTAGCAATTTTATAGATTACTAACCTTAATAATCGAATTATTTATCCCAGATCTGTCCGAGTCCAAATTGTTGACTGACTTCTGAATTGATGTATTGTCAAGTGCAAGATGGATGAAAAGTGCACAGTTTGAACAAGCCAATGAAAACAAGGCTTGGGTTAGAACAAAGAGAAGAAACAATGACACAAACATAGACTAACCCAACCACCCTTTACATTATAAGTAAACTAATCCAGAAGCCCATAATAGATATTGAACTAAGAACCTACTTTCCTAACAACTTAAAATAATATTACAAACCTAAAGGACCTCAAATAGATAAAACATATATACAACAAAACTGTATGTTAATACTTGTGTCTGCCACATACTTCCCCCCACAGGAAAATGATGTCTCATCATTTGACCTTGCCGCTAACAAGATCGAGAAGAGTATCAGCCACTCGGTGTCGCTGATCCCGGAATCTATCATCAGCTAGCAGAGAATTGAGATAGTTGGCTCTGGCAAGCCATTCTGGATTTCCAGGATCACTTATGGCAGAAAGAACATATTCTCCACTTCTCATCCAGTTGGGCTGTGACCTGGTTCTGGTTGACCGCCGTGGCTGAGAAGCAACTTCTGGCTGCAAATTGGGTTGTTCTTCTCTGTCATCCTCACTACCTGTGGCCCCAGTCTCAGATCTGTCTTCATCTTGCTCGTTCTGGTGAACAGTATTATCAGTTGGCTCTTCTTCTTCCCTCCCTTCTTCAGTAGGAGTCTCATCTCCTTCTAAAGCTTCTTCTGACTCTCCTTCAGTTGGCCTTTCCACTGTGATCTCAGTAGGAACTGAAGGTTCTGAAGAACGGGTATAGCCAATTGCTGATTCCTCATCAGACAGATCTTCACTTGTTTCGACAGCCGTGTTCTTCCTCGGCTTAGGCACAGGTATTGGTACTTGTCGTCGTCTGGGTTTAATGGCTGGTGGCATTTTGACTGGCAAAGAACTAACTGGCAGCAAGAGGTTACGATGTAGCACTCTATTTCTTCCCTCTCCATTCTCCTTTCCAACCTCAAAGACAGGTATCGATGGATTGGGATGGCGCAGCACAACATATACATCTTCCTCCCATCTGTTAGCTAATTTATGTCTTCCATCAAAGGCCACAATCTTTACAAGGACTCGATCTCCTGGTTCCAACATTGCAGCTCTGGCCCTCTGGTCATAGTAAGTCTTCTGCTTGGCCTGAGATTTCTGAGATGCTGATGAAGCTATGTCATAAGCTTGCTTCAAACGGTCCTTCAAGGATTTGGTGTACTCTGTTATGGACTTGCTTTCCTGAATTTCCATGTCCAATCCAAAAACAAGGTCAACTGGAAGTCTTGGATGTCTTCCAAACATCAAGAAGAAGGGAGCTACAGATGTTGACTCATGGCGGGTACAGTTGTAGGCGTGGACGAGTGGACCTACATGCGCCTTCCAGTTCTTCTTTTCATTTGGTTCCAAAGTACCAAGCATGTTACAAAGAGTACGGTTGAACCGTTCTGTCATCCCATTGCCCATTGGATGGTATGGCGTTGTCCGGGACTTTTCTATTTTCAGAAGCTGGCACAATTCCTGCATCACCTTCCCTGTAAAATTGGCTCCTTGATCAGAATGGATTCTTTTTGGAAGACCATAATGGATGACAAAATTGCTGAAAAAGGCTTCTGCTGTTGTTTTTGCTGACATGTTCTTGGTTGGGTAGGCTTGGGCGTAGCGAGTGAAGTGATCTGTCACAACCAAGACATGTTCTATTCCTCCTTTAGAGGGTTCTAGGGAAAGGAAGTCCATGCATACAAGCTCTAGTGGCTCGGAAGTCTTGATGCTGATTAAGGGAGCTTTGATGTTGGTTGCAGTTTTCCTCCTTAGACAACGCTCACAATGTTTTAGGTGGGTCTCCACGTCACGTGTTATCCCTGGCCAGTAGAATCTGTCCTGTAGAAGTGATACAGTCCTGTCTCTTCCAGGGTGTCCAACATTGTCATGGAGGCTCCTCATTGCCGCAGTTCTTAATCGAGAGGGTAGAACTAGCTGTTCCCGGTCTACGCCATTAACACTGGCGACTCTGTATAGAACTCCTCGCTTGAGTTTGAACTGACTGTAGTTCTTCATCAATGATGTCATTTCAGGATCCTTCAGGTAGTTCATCCGGTCTGGTCTTGCTCCATTCCTCAAGTGTGTGATAATTTCTACTAGGGCTTGATCTTTAGCCTGTGATCGTCTCCAGTCTCTGGCATTCTGTTCACATCTGTCCTCAGTTAAGTCAAGGTCTTCATCTTCAACCACATCTGCAGAGAGGCACAAACTTTCCACAAGATTCGTCACATGGGTTGAATGACAAATAGCTGTGACATAATCTTTGGCAATCTCATCCATGTCATCAGGGTCTTCCTTGACTGGTAACCTAGACAGAGCATCGGCATCACTGTTGGATTTCCCTGGGCGGTACTTAATGCTGAAATTATAGCTGGAGAGAGCAGCAAGCCATCTATGACCTGTGGCGTCTAATCGAGCACTTGTCAGCACATACGTCAATGGATTGTTGTCGGTAATAACCACAAAGTCATGACCCCACAAGTAGTCATGAAACTTCTCTGAGATAGACCATTTCAGACACAAAAACTCCAGCTTGTGTGCTGAATAATTTCTCTCAGAACGACTGAGTCCTCTACTTGCATAAGCTATTACTCGTGGCTGTCCGTCCTGCACCTGGTAGAGTACTGCACCTAATCCATGACCACTGGCATCTGTATGTAGTTCAAAGGGCTTGGTACAGTCAGCATATCCCAGAATTGGTGGCATGGAGAGTCGCTGCTTTAGTTCGTTGAAAGCACTCTGTTGGGCTTCCCCCCACATCCAGTTAACGTCCTTGGGTTGCTTTGACTTCTTTGAAGCTGACTTTGGCATTAACTCTGAAAGTGGTTTGGCAATTTTGGCAAAATCTTTGATGAATTTTCTGTAATAGCCAGCGAATCCTAGAAATTTCCTGACTTGTTCCGGGCTGGAAGGAGTTGGCCAATGTTGCACTTTGTCAATTTTCTCAGGGTCAGCTTCAATTCCATTTTCGGAAACAATGTACCCCACATACCGAACTTTTCTTTTGAAGAACTTGCACTTCTTGGTGGCTAGTTTGAGCCCACATTCTTGTATCAGCTGGAAAACTTGTTTGAGTCGTTCAATATGTTCTTCATACGTGTTAGAGAATATGATCAAATCATCGAGATAGATCAAACAGATGTTAAGGTGTAGGCCTTCAAGGCATCGTTCCATGAGACGCTGGTAAGTGGCTGGGGCGTTGGTAAGTCCAAATGGCATACGATTGTACTCGTAGAATCCTAGAGGTCCTACAGTGAAGGCAGTTCTTTCTTTATGAGCTTCCTCGATCTCCACCTGGTGATAACCACTTTTCATGTCAAGGACTGAGAAGAACTTGTTTCCACCCAAACAATCCAGTAAGTCTTCAATCCTCGGCAGAGCGTAGGAATCTTTAATGGTTCGGTCATTAAGCTGGCGAAAATCTGCACACATCCTGAGACGCCCATCTTTCCTTCTGGCAAGTACAATATTGGATGCCCAAGGACTGTGTGACTTCCTGATTACTTCAGCTGAGAGTAGTGTTTGAAGATGGTTTCGAACTTCATCATACATTGCAGGTGGTATTCGGCGATGTCTCTGTTTGAAGGGAACTTCATCAACAATATCTATCCGATGATGCACCATGTTGCTACATCCAATGTCATCATCATGTTTGGAGAAGATGTCTGTGAACTTCATGATGATGTCAAGTCCCATCTGTATCTCTTCCCTTGTCAGGTCAGTGTCATCAACATCGACTTGGTTGATGATGTCATCTGGGTCACCTTGTTCTCCAGTGGGTAGCTCCGGAATAGATACAGGCTGAATCTCACACAACAGAGCTCTAGGAGGGACAACTACTGTTCTAGTTGTAATGTTAGAGATGTGCACATCCACTGGGTTCCGACTGTCATAGTTGTAAGATATAAGCGTAGGTGCTATGTCCAAATCCCGTGGTAATGAAGCAAAGCTGGTAGGTTGGAGTAAAGCACATATGACTGGTGAATTGAACCCCTTGGTTACTTGTCCTTTGATAACCATGTTGGTGTTGGGTGGAATGATGAGGTTCTTGTTCTCTGTGCTGCGAACAAATCCAAGGCAGTGTCCTCGTCGCTCCAGTTCTTTATCCCGTAATGCTAAAGTCCTGTAGGCTAAGTACCAAGGAGTGTGGAGATTGGCCTTCTGAAGAAAACGTGCTCCGTGTTGTAACTTACACTCATTCAAGAAATGCTGCAACACATTAGTTCCAAGTAAAGCGGGTACCTTGGCATTGTATCTTGTTTCAGGAACAATTAACATGAGGCATGAATCCGAAGTTTTGCTTATTCCTCCACCAATGATATTGAGTCTTACACTCACATATCCAAGATATGGAAGCTGTTCCCCTCCGGCACACTCAATATCCAAGATATCACTGATTGGTTCCAAGGGCAAAGACTGTAAATTATTCTTGTAAAATGTCTCAGATATGATAGAGACTGTAGCACCAGTGTCCAACAGAGCACGAACAGGAAATCCTTCAATGCTGATCTCAACTTCTGTGGCATCTCCTACTAGTCCGTCTGGAATCTCTTTATACTTGGGGCGCCCAATAAAGCCTAATGGTTGCCCCCTCCCATAGGCCTGGCCAAGTTTAAAGGGCGTCGAAGATGGTCCAGTCTCACTCTACACCCAACTGCAATATGTCCAGGGTATCCACAGCGGTAACAATAGATGGGTTCCTGGGGTTCTGGCGGCAATCCATACCCATCAACTTGAGGGGGTTGTGGTGGTGGAATATGCTGGGGCATATATGGCGCTTGTGGCCTTGGAGGCGCAGGCTGACTGTAAGAATGCTGTTGCTGAGGCATAACAGATGGCATCTGGGACTGGAACGAGCTTGTCGGATGTGATGGTCCATTCCGTTTCCCATAATGTTTGCTGTTCCTCCTCCAGGAAGTCTGAGGAGTACCTTGAGAGGCTGGTGATGGTTGATGAGGCTGTTGAAAAAATACTTGAGCTGAATGTTGACGTTGCTCCTTTAGGTCAGCTAGCTCTGTCTGGATATCCCTCATCATGGCTTTAAGATCCATCACTTCTTCCTTAGTAGCAACAGCAGAAGAAGAGTCAGAGGTAGAGGCCATCTTTATGGTTGCTGTCTTCTTTCCTGTGCTGTGACTTTGATCCCGCTTCATGTCAAACTCAACTTCCCTTAAACATAGTCGAAGCTCATCAAAGTTGAAGATGTTATCATACTTGTGGGCAGCAAGGCTCTTCAGTTCAGGCTTAAGGCCATCCCACATCTTGCTTCGGAGCATTTCATCCTGTTCCTCAAAGTTCATCTGACGTTGGGAGGCTATCTGGTACATGAGGTTCTCCAGCCGGCAACCCCATGCTGTAACATCTTCCTTGTCTCCTTGGAAAGTACCATAAAACTGTGACATCAGGGTCTCCTTCCTTCTCAAAGTTCCAAAAGCAGAATGGATCTTGAACAAGAGGTCCTCTACTGTGGCAGTGTGTCCAAGCTTCATGGCAACCAGTGCGGCTTCTCCCTTCAAAGATTTTCTGATAACCTGGAGTATAACATCTAGAGAATGAGTCTTTGACTGTAGAAGACAGTCAACTTCATATTTCCACAAGTCATATGGAGTGTCCTTTCCAGTCTCTCCGCTAAAGAATGGTATCTTGGGAAAGTGGTGATATGTTACGCCAGAGGTTGAAGGTGGAGCAGCAAGTTCAGGATTAGTGGCTGAGAAGGCGCCTTTGACATCAGGCTCTGTCTTTATAATAGGTCCTTCCTGTTGTGCCATTCCTTGAATCCAGGCTTTAAAGTCATCCGGATTCTCAACCTTTGGAGACAGTCCCATCTTTGTAAATATTGTTAACAAACTTTTCATCTCCTCTTCTTCAAGATTCATGATGTAAGAGTATGATGCAGTCGAGTGGAAGGATTACAAAATCCAAATAAAGATCACAAAAGCCTGTGAAGAAGATGTGCAACGACTATAAAAAGTCACAGAAGTTTTGAAAGATGTTGATAACTGAAATCTAAAAATTAATAGTGATGATCACAGAGTCACAACTGCAATCAGAAAGAAAAACAGCTGCAATGGAATATAAAAAAATGGATTGCAACACTATTGCCTAGAAACAAAAAATAACCTCAGTGAAAAATAAAAGTAGATACTAAAATGCTACATAATGAAATAAAGTACCTAAGATAACTAATACCCGGTGTGAATATAAGACCCACAAAACAACACGAAGGAATAGATCAAGGCATGCTGTTATGTAAATGTGAAAAAAAAAGAAGAAGTGCAGATGGGGAAAATGATTTCAAACTAAGCCAGTCTGTGGTAGGGCAGTCAGAAAAAAACAACAACCCAAAGTAATTCTAATCTGATTATTATTATTATTTAATACCTATCCAAGTTTATTTGCATACGTGTAGAAAGGTGAAAGAAGCAAATAGAACTGATTCAAACACACACACTCACCTGGTTATAATTAAATATGATACTTTATTGAAACTAACTAAACAGCTAATCTAAAAGTCTAACTAAATACTAACTAAACCAATCTCAGTAAACCAAGTCTATGTAAGGTAGGCAAATATTTCAAACTTTATTGAAACTAGCAAAACAGTTAATCTAATAGTCCAACTAAACTAAGCTAAGCTAAACTAAACTAAACTAAACTAAACTAACCTAAACTAAACTAAATTATGCAAACATGCCGTAAGCAAATATACACAATACCAAAGTATACAAACTGGGTGATCACCGAAAAAATGTTTTCACAAGTTGTGAAATGCTACATAACAAGGTTTACTGGCCAGATAAATATCTTTAATTACAAAAATAGAGAAAGGTTGAATGTAATTACAATTACGAAAACCTTACATAAATGCAGATAATTGAAATATATGTACAATAATGAAAAACTTAAGCCGGCAAAGACAAATAGATACTATGAAGTAAAATATATTACATGATTGATGGCAAAGGGAAGTAATTTACAAATTACCAGATATGAGAAATATGCTACGTGTACGAGAATAACGTAAAGTTACATTTACTACATAGGAAACAAAATACACAAAGTTGTATACACAAATGTCAATACACAGAAGTCAGTCACAGATACCGTGAAAGTGAAGGGAATCACATGGCTTGGCAGATCACATGGCTTGGCAGATCTCAGTACATGTGCCTGTACACAGAATGGAAGGGGAGCTGTCTATCCCACGAAGAGGCTGGCTGACATTTCTTAGGCAAATATCCTCACTGGGGGCTCCATTTTGTAACCGGGGTTTGTGATGGCAAATACAAGGTCCAACACAGGCTACGGGTGTGAGTCTTTATTGCCTTATTAGTAGATAACAATGACACCCTGTAATGTACAAACAATAAGATTATAAAAACAGTAGTACACAGGTTTCATACACACATATATTAATACAATACAAAGCAACCTTTCATTTAATATAAACATAGTCTATATTCATTACATCAACATGAACTTAATAATCAATGATATATAAAATCATTACCTTACCCTGAAGTAAACAAACGATTGATCAAGGGCGATAACTCGATCCCGACATTACTGATAAGATTACAATATATATATGGTCCACGGTTCCAACATACAATGAACATTACAAATTCAATTACCACTTTGTTGAAACTACTATATTAATTCATTACCTGATCATACATTTGGTATGATACACTATTTACAAAATATACTTCATGACACAACAAACATGTAAATTATGCGTACCCTGTGGGTGACACTGGGGTGTTTGTCCTCTCTAGGCAGCCGCCTTGTGTGGTAGCTTTGTAGCTGTCAGCACGCTCCTAATTACAGAATCAACTATGAATAAATGTAACATACAGAATACAATTTAGGAAATATAACTAACTACTAACTACCATACAATGATTGACATTGCATACAAATTCAGTATTTACACAATGATAAAAATCAACGCATTCACTCAAACATTCACACACAGGAAGAAGAAGGATAACAAGCATTTATAGTGTTTACTTAGCCTTATTTAATTATTAACTTAGTAATATGGTGACACAATCACCATACCAAAGATAAGCATGTTAATAATACTGAAATTACATTCCACATAACTTAGATAACATAAGTTATATTATTATACAAATACATAGATATTAGCTAGCAATTTTATAGATTACTAACCTTAATAATCGAATTATTTATCCCAGATCTGTCCGAGTCCAAATTGTTGACTGACTTCTGAATTGATGTATTGTCAAGTGCAAGATGGATGAAAAGTGCACAGTTTGAACAAGCCAATGAAAACAAGGCTTGGGTTAGAACAAAGAGAAGAAACAATGACACAAACATAGACTAACCCAACCACCCTTTACATTATAAGTAAACTAATCCAGAAGCCCATAATAGATATTGAACTAAGAACCTACTTTCCTAACAACTTAAAATAATATTACAAACCTAAAGGACCTCAAATAGATAAAACATATATACAACAAAACTGTATGTTAATACTTGTGTCTGCCACACAGTGACTATAAACCAGTTATTAGATCCTATATCAAAGACCTAATGCAGACGAAGTGGGAAACTCAAGTGGGTATAAATAAATTACATACAATAAAAGCAAATATCGGTTATACCTACTTAGGTTGTCAGTCCAGATTTGAAGAGGTCATCATGCGTCGATGTCGTATTGGCCATTCACGTTATACACATGAGTATTTATTGAAAGGTGAGGATCCTCCATTCTGTGTCCCTTGTGATGAAAGAATCACAGTTAAGCATGTCCTGCTTGACTGTATCGATTTTTCCATCACAAGGGATATTTATTTTCAGGTTTCATCAATCAAGGATCTTTGTAATCAGGTAAGTACTCATTTAGTTCTTGTTTTTTTCAAAAGTAATTGAACTGATTGATAAATTTTGATTTGTGTAAATAGCTATATTTTATATTGGTAATGTATACTTTGTAACTTAGATTGTTAGTGGCTATATTCTCAAAGGGGGGTGAAGTAGCGTAAAATTATTGTCCCCCTGAGAGGAATGTAAGACCACATCATTCAAAGTACATTTATTCTTACCACAGTTTTAAACGTAGTCTTTTTGTTTATTTTAATTGTTGGCTAAATTGCGTATTGTATCGTAAGTCCCCACGGTCCCCAGCAAGGTGGCCTGTCTTAGGTTGATGGTGATCTGTAGCCCATTTGTATATTGTATTGTTGATTGAAAATGTTTTCTTTTTAATGTTCTCAACTAGTTTTAAAATCGAAACTGTGATACTCTAGTTATTTTTACTGTCCTTCGATGACAGATATATATTCCATTCAAATATATGAATTTTATGTCAGTTCTCGTGACGATATGGCTGAAATACTGCCAATGTGACGTTAAATATTTAATCACTCACTCACTCACTCAGACACGTATAACGGCCATGTATATTAGACACGTATATCGGCCATGTATATCAGACAGTTATATCGGCCATGTATATCAGACACGTATATCGGCCATGTATATCAGACAGTTATATCGGCCATGTATATCAGACACGTATATCGGCCATGTATATCAGACACGTATATCGGCCATGTATATCAGACACGTATATCGGCCATGTATATCAGACACGTATAACGGCCATGTATATCAGACACGTATATCGGCCATGTATATCAGACAGTTATATCGGCCATGTATATCAGACACGTATATCGGCCATGTATATCAGACACGTATATCGGCCATGTACATCAGACACGTATATCGGCCATGTATATCAGACACGTATATCGGCCATGTACATCAGACACGTATATCGGCCATGTACATCAGACACGTATACTGGCCATGTATATCAGACACGTATATCGGCCATGTTTATCAGACACGTACATCAGACACGTATATCGGCCATGTACATCAGACACGTATATCGGCCATGTACATCAGACACGTATATCGGCCATGTTTATCAGACACGTATATCGGCCATGTATATCAGACACGTACATCAGACACGTATATCGGCCATGTATATCAGACACGTATATCGGCCATGTATATCAGACACGTACATCAGACACGTATATCGGCCATGTTTATCAGACACGTATATCGGCCATGTATATCAGACACGTACATCAGACACGTATATCGGCCATGTACATCAGACACGTATATCGGCCATGTATATCAGACACGTACATCAGACACGTATATCGGCCATGTATATCAGACACGTATATCGGCCATGTATATCAGACACGTACATCAGACACGTATATCGGCCATGTTTATCAGACACGTATATCGGCCATGTATATCAGACACGTACATCAGACACGTATATCGGCCATGTATATCAGACACGTATATCGGCCATGTATATCAGACACGTACATCAGACACGTATATCGGCCATGTTTATCAGACACGTATATCGGCCATGTATATCAGACACGTACATCAGACACGTATATCGGCCATGTATATCAGACACGTATATCGGCCATGTATATCAGACACGTATAACGGCCATGTGTATCAGAAAGTTTGTTGTTGGGTAGATTTCTGTGTACAGGGACCATGGGCGAGTGACCGAGCAATCAATCAGCCACGGATATCAGCTACGTATATCATCCAAGTATATCATACACGTATATCATACACGTATATCATACACTTATTAGGTATTCAATACACACAAATGGAAAGTAGTTACTTGTGCCACATTTGTGCTGGCATTCAAACCGTTGACAACAAACCAAGTGTGCAACTCTGACTTCAAAGGTAATTTCAACATCATTTTAAGTTCAAACCTATAACCAAGTTTGTGAGAGATTCTAATCTGCCTTTGTTGGTGGGAACCTAACGGACATGTTCTCCTGGCACGTGACCCTCCTCTGTCAGCTTGCAACTGTTTCCTGTGATAACGGGGAAGTCTGGAGCAGGAGGGGGAGGGGGACTGGGGCAGGAGGAGGAGACTAGGGCAGGAGGGGTGAGTCTGGGGCAGGAGGGGGGACTTGATCAGGAGGGGTGAGTCTGGGGCAGGAGGGGGGACTTGATCAGGAGGGGTGAGTCTGGGGCAGGAGGGGGGAGACTGGGACAGGAGGGGTGAGTCTGGGACAGGAGGGGGGAGTCTGGGGCAGGAGGGGAGACTTGATCAGGAGGGGTGAGTCTGGGGCAGGAGGGGGGAGAATGAGGCAAGAGGGGTGAGTCTGGGGCAGGAGGGGGGACTTGATCAGGAGGGGTGAGTCTGGGGCAGGAGGGGGGAGACTGGGGCAGGAGGGGTGAGTCTGGGACAGGAGGGGGGAGTCTGGGGCAGGAGGGGAGACTTGATCAGGAGGGGTGAGTCTGGGGCAGGAGGGGGGAGAATGAGGCAAGAGGGGTGAGTCTGGGGCAGGAGGGGGGACTTGATCAGGAGGGGTGAGTCTGGGGCAGGAGGGGGGAGACTGGGGCAGGAGGGGTGAGTCTGGGGCAGGAGGTGGGAGTCTGGGGCAGGAGGGGGGAGACTGGGACAGGAGGGGTGAGTCTGGGGCAGGAGGGGAGACTTGATCAGGAGGGGTGAGTCTGGGGCAGGAGGGGGGAGAATGAGGCAAGAGGGGTGAGTCTGGGGCAGGAGGGGGGACTTGATCAGGAGGGGTGAGTCTGGGGCAGGAGGGGGGAGTCTAGGACAGGAGGGGTGAGTCTGGGGCAGGAGGGGTGAGTCTGGGGCAGGAGGGGGGACTTGATCAGGAGGGGTGAGTCTGGGACAGGAGGGGTGAGTCTGGGACAGGAGGGGGGAGTCTGGGGCAGGAGGGGAGACTTGATCAGGAGGGGTGAGTCCGGGGCAGGAGGGGGGAGAATGAGGCAAGAGGGGTGAGTCTGGGGCAGGAGGGGGGACTTGATCAGGAGGGGTGAGTCTGGGGCAGGAGGGGGGAGACTGGGGCAGGAGGGGTGAGTCTGGGGCAGGAGGGGGGACTTGATCAGGAGGGGTGAGTCTGGGGCAGGAGGGGGGACTTGATCAGGAGGGGTGAGTCTGGGGCAGGAGGGGGGATTGGATCAGGAGGGGTGAGTCTAGGGCAGGAGGGGGGAGACTGGGGCAGGAGGGGGGAGACTGGGGCAGGAGGGGAAGACTTGGGCAGGGGGGGAGACTGGGGCAGGAGGGGAGACTGGAGCAGGAGGGGGAGACTGGGGCAGGAGGGGAGACTGGGGCAGGGGGGGGGAGACTGGAGCAGGAGGGGGAGACTGGGGCAGGAGGGGGACACTGGGACAGGAGGGTGAGACTTGGTGCAGGAGGGGTGAGTCTGGGGCAGGGGGGTGAGTCTGGGGCAGGAGGGTGAGTCTGGGGCAGGAGGGGAAGACTGGGGCAGGAGGGGAAGACTGGGGCAGGAGGGGAAGACTGGGGCAGGAGGGGTGGGTCAGGTGCAGGAGGGTTGAGTCTGGGGCAGGGGGTGAGTCTGGGGCAGGAGGGGTGAGTCTGGGGCAGGAGGGGAAGACTGGGGCAGGAGCGGTGAGTCTGGGGCAGAAATGGAAGACTGGGACAGGAGGGGAAGACTCGGGCAGGAGGGGGAGACTGGGGCAGGAGGGGTGGGTCTGGGGCAGGAGGGGTGAGTCTGGAGCAGGGGGGGAGACTCGGGCAGGAGGGGGAGACTTGGGCAGGATGGGGGAAACTGGGGCAGGAGGGGAGTCTGGAGCAGGGGGGGAGACTGGGGCAGGAGGGGGGAGTCTGAAGCAGAAGGTGGAAGTCGAGTGCGTTTCGCTGTTGGCAGTAGTACAAATTGAAGGAAAAGATACTACGCCTCAGTACAAGTGTTCATAATATCTGGTGCAGAATCAAATTAAGGTCAAGCAGCGACATTACTGACATTCCCACCTATCTCCAGTAGTGCAGAGGCTCAGTCCACGCTCGGCGACTCAAGCCTTATCAGAATCCAATACTTAAAGTAAGAATGATTGTAGCATGAGGAAGTATAGACTGACATATACCTTATAAACTGTGTGTCAAGTTGCCTGATAGTTGTGAAGTACCACGTTTTCAGTTATATGTGTCATGTGTTGTGTGTCAAGCTGTGGTGTATTTGTTTTTTTCATAGTGAGTGAATATGGTTTTAGCAATATTACGGCAATATCACGTCTGGGGACACCAGAAATGGGCTTCACACATTGTATCCATGTCGGGCATCGAACCCGGGTCTTCAGCGTGACGAGCGACCGCTTTAACCATTAGGCTACCCGACCGCCCCTGTTTTTATAGTGTGTAACATTGACCTATATTTGTAAGTCGGTGTGTGTCATATTGACGTATATTTGTGATATGTTGTGTGTCAAGCACTCGTCTATTGGTCCTTTTTGTTGTGTAATATTGACGTATATTTGTGATATGTTGTGTATCAAGCTCTCGTATAATAGTTCTTTTTGATGTGTAATATTGACGTATATTTGTCATATGTTGTGTGTCAAACACTCGTCTATTTGTTTGGTGTGTATTATTGACGTATATTTGTCATATGTTGTGTGTCAAGCTCTCGTATATTAGTTCTTTTTGGTGTGTAATATTGACGTATATTTGTGATATGTTGTGTGTCAAGCACTCGTCTATTGGTCCTTTTTGTTGTGTAATATTGACGTATATTTGTGATATGTTGTGTATCAAGCTCTCGTATAATAGTTCTTTTTGATGTGTTATATTGACGTATATTTGTGATATGTTGTGTATCAAGCTCTCGTATAATAGTTCTTTTTGATGTGTAATATTGACGTATATTTGTGATATGTTGTGTATCAAGCTCTCGTATAATAGTTCTTTTTGATGTGTAATATTGACGTATATTTGTGATATGTTGTGTATCAAGCTCTCGTATAATAGTTCTTTTTGATGTGTAATATTGACGTATATTTGTCATATGTTGTGTGTCAAACACTCGTCTATTTGTTTGGTGTGTAATATTGACGTATATTTGTGATATGTTTTGTGTCAAGCTCTCGTATATTAGTTCTTTTTGGTGTGTAATATTGACGTATATTTGTGATATGTTGTGTGTCAAGCTCTCGTCTATTGGTCCTTTTTGTTGTGTAATATTGACGTATATTTGTGATATGTTGTGTATCAAGCTCTCGTATAATAGTTCTTTTTGGTGTGTAATATTGACGTATATTTGTGATATGTTGTGTGTCAAGCACTCGTCTATTGGTTCTTTTTGGTGTGTAATATTGACGTATATTTGTAATGTGTTGTGCATAAAGCACCGTATATTGTTTTTTTGTAGTTTGTAATATCGACGTATATTTGTAATGTGTTGTTTATTAAGCTGTCGTATATTGGTTTTTTAAAGTGTTTAGTATTGACAGATATTTGTTATGTGTTGTGTGTCAAGTTGTAAGGTTTTTGTAATTTGTGGTGTGTAATATTGACGTATAATTTCAATGTGTTTTGATCATTTTGTCGTATATTGGTTTTTGAAGTGTGTATTAATATCCTATATTTGTTATATGTTGTGTGTCAAGCAGTAGTGTATCCGTTTGATACCGTTGGGCAACTTGTATATCTGGCATATACTGTGAGTCAAAGCGTCGTATGTCTGGGTGATTGATTTCCTTGTAAACCGACCACAATAATAATTTCACGTGCACGGATCCCGCTCGTGTCTTGGTCACGTGTCAACGAGGGATCCACAAGGTTGCGTTATGTCCCCTATAGTATTGACTTCAAACACAGACAATTGTACATACAACTCCGATCCGATCCTTTACGGAATGGGATGAATCGAATTTCTGGTTTCCAAATGTTAAAAGTTCTAAGGCAATGATTGTCGACTTCCGAGGAAAAGAGTCCAAATCAAACCCACGCATAATAATGAGGAACTTAAAAATATTAACGAGTACAAATAACCAAGCACCATTATTTGCTCTAAACGTTCGTTGAATGCGAATACAGAATTTATTTAAAAAAAACGGCCCTCAAAGACTTCATTTATTCGCTGCTTGAGATTTTGTAATATTGATCCAACTTTCATGTCCTTGTTTTATAAAACCATTCAGTTTCCACCGCTAATATGGGTCTTCTGTGTGTTCTATTCGAACATAAAATACACACAAATGTAACTAATGCCAACAAAACATCAGCATGTGTTACGAACAGCAACTTGTTAAAAGGGCTAACAATATTTTAATTGACAGTTTGCAAATCTTGTTTTCGGAGCATAAGCTTTTACCTTATAGGGCACTCGTAGATCCAAAGACGGTGGTGTTATAGTGTATACACAGCTAACAGAGTACTCTGAAGTGACTTGCTGCACGTGGTGCTTTAGTGTATACATAGCTAACAGAGTAGTCTGAAGTCACTTGCTGCACGTGGTGTTATAGTGTATACACAGCTAACACAGTAGTGAGAAGTGACTTGCTGCACGTGGTGTTATAGTGTATACATAGCTAACACAGCAGTGAGAAGTGTCTTGCTGCACGTGGTGTTATAGTGTATACCCAGCTAACACAGCAGTGAGAAGTGTCTTGCTGCACGTAGTGTTATAGTGTATACACAGCTAACACAGCAGTGAGAAGTGTCTTGCTGTACGTGGTGTTATAGTGTATACACAGCTAACACAGCAGTGAGAAGTGTCTTGCTGTACGTGGTGTTATAGTGTATACACAGCTAACACAGTAGTGAGAAGTGCCTTTCTGCACGTGGTGTTATAGTGTATACACACCTAACACAGTAGTGAGAAGTGCCTTGCTGCACGTGGTGTTATAGTGTATACACAGGTAACATAGTAGTGAGAAGCGTATTGCTGCACGTGGTGTTATAGTGTATACACAGCTAACATAGTAGTGAGAAGCGTATTGTTGCACGTGGTGTTATAGTGTATACACAGCTAACACAGTAGTGAAAAGCGTATTGCTGCACGTGGAGTTATAGTGTATACACAGCTAACACAGTAGTGAGAAGTGCTTTGCTGCACGTGGTGCTATAGTGTATACACAGCTAACACAGTAGTGAGAAGTGACTTGCTGCACGTGGTGTTATAGTGTATACACAGCTAACATAGTAGTGAGAAGCGTATTGCTGCACGTGGTGTTATAGTGTGTACACAGCTAAGATAGTTGTGAGTTTCGGGGGATGTACTCAGGTCCCACGCCGGTCGTCGTCATCCTGAGAAAGGTCGGAGGTTAAGATGGTGACGTAAAGACATTCTGCATATACGTAATGACATATCTGGTGATATCAACATTTCGCTGTCCATTTGTCAGTAATGCATTGGTGTAGATTCTCTATCATGATGTCAGGACTAAATGTTTGACAGACAGACAATCCTTGTGCCCTTGTATGATCCGTGTACCCTCTCACGACAAGCAGATTAACGTCCGCCATGAAAATCCAAGAAGAATGTCGGAAGTTCAATTAATCGTTGTGAGACGATCCTGTCGGTGGCTAATGACACGTGACCCGCAGATGTATCAGTAGTTATTGGTGTCTTGCGTCTGTTGAGACTGGCCTCTACACTCTCCACCATGAACTACAGCGCGCTGATGTTAACGTTGGTTCTCATGTCTGCGCTGGAAGCATCTTCGTCAGAGTTTGTTTTTGAGCTTGAGCAAGTGGCTAGTCACGTGAAACCGTGCCGCATCCATCATCGAGCTAATGCGTCCGGCAACCGAGTGGTGTGGATGTTTGCAGGGGAATACCTCAATATCAACTTTTGTATAGATCAGCCACGAAATGTTTCTATCCGTGATTTCATGCATTCGAACGATGGTGGAAGTGACGTCATTTCGGTACTGCTTGATGGAATATCAGTCGGAGAGATTACAACCCTTGAAAGATCCAACAGCGGCGCATATTGGGATGAATTTCTTGGGTCAGGTCAAGTCGGAGAAAGGAGCCAACTTGACCCTGGACAGCACACTGTGACCTTGATCGTTGCCCGTGCTGACATGTATGGTGTGGAGGTTGACTCGGTGGTTGTGGACATGGCTGCCGTCAACCTGACAAAAGACGACATCCGGTGCACGGCATCGCCCTTGATGAGGGGAGACAACTCCGGCATAGGTGGCAGCTGTAAACCCTGGGAGGTGAAGGCAGACAAAACAACAGCAAGGAAAGGTTTGAGATTAATACTTCCCCACAAAAGGCGGAAACACAAACAAACACTGTGCATCATACAAACGTTACATCAAGTATTAATAGAGACACAAGACAAGCAGAGTGCATCATAACAAACGTTACTTCATATATATTAAGACACAAGACAAGCACAGTGCACCACACAAACGTTACTTCATGTATCTATAGACACAAGACAAGCAGAGTGCACCACACAAACGTTACATCATATATATATATATATATATATAGAGAGAGAGAGAGAGAGAGACACACGACAAGCACAGTGCATCACACAAACGTTACATCATATATATATATATATATATAGACACAAGACAAGCACAGTGCATCACACAAACGTTACATCATATATATATATATATATAGACACAAGACAAGCACAGTGCATCACACAAACGTTACATCATATATATATATATATATAGACACAAGACAAGCACAGTGCATCACACAAACGTTACATCATATATATATATATATATATATATATATATACACAAGACAAGCAGAGTGCATTACACAAACGTTGCATCATATATATATATATATATAGAGAGAGAGAGAGAGACACACAAGACAAGCAGAGTGCATCATACAAACGTTACATCAAGTATTAATAGAGACACAAGACAAGCAGAGTGCATCACACAAACGTTACCTCATATATATATAAACACAAGACAAGCACAGTGCACCACACAAACGTTACTCCATATATATATAGACACAAGACAAGCACAGTGCATCACACAAACGTTACTCCATATATATATAGACACAAGACAAGCACAGTGCACCACACAAACGTTACTTCATATATATATAGACACAAGACAAGCACAGTGCACCACACAAACGTTACTCCATATATATATAGACACAAGACAAGCACAGTGCACCACACAAACGTTACTCCATATATATATAGACACAAGACAAGCACAGTGCATCACACAAACGTTACTCCATATATATATAGACACACGACAAGCACAGTGCACTACACAAACGTTACTTCATATATATATATATATAGACACAAGACAAGCACAGTGCATCACACAAACGTTACATCATGTATTAATAGACTCAAGACAAGCCCCGTGTATCATAAAAAACCCGTTACATCATGTTTTTACTAGCCCAGGTTAAGCTCTGAAAATTACCCAAAACGTTACATCATACAAATGCAGACACCAGACAAGCACATCGCCGCAAAACGTTACATGATGTTTTCACTGATTCAAGTTAAAGCTCAATCTGCGGTAGGAACTACTGCACTCTAGTGGGCGGAGCTTATACGAGTCATCTGACGGGTCAATATGACGTCATGATAACACATGAATGTCATTGGTTAATGGGACGTTGGCCGTTTGACAACAAGGACGTAAGTTTCAATGGTTATAAATATCCATCAAACGTTTGTCGTGATGAATAAGAGCAGTGTAATTGAACAAAAAAACATACAATATGTCACCGCACCAATCGTAATCCAGTGGTGTACGGTATATCTGCAGTTTATGAATAGCATTTCTAAAAATATATACGGCAATCGGTGATGTCAACAGTGTTTTTTTCCGTTGTGTTCGTCTTGCTTTCATCTGGATTCTGGATGTAAAAAAACCTGGTGATGGTCTGGAATATTGTCAAGTGATGACAATAGTTTTTGTCGTTTCCGTCACACGTTTCCATTGCCCAGCAGCAAAGTCTTACTTGTCCGAGGCGCCTCAGGCCGAAGTCTCGAGATCCGTGAAACTTTGGCGGGTCCCATACAGTGACCCAGAGTCCCCGTTGATTGGCATACCAAGTGTCATTTGCATAAGGCCATCCATATTTCTTGTATGTGTTTCTCCCCAAAAGCCTCAACTAACAAGAGTGCGGGCGGACGAAATAAAATATATTAATTATAAAAAATGTCTATCAATAATTGTGTAAGTTACTTTATGACATTTTAAAAAGATTTACACACTTGGTACTAGAATCTAAACTGACGGCCAAAAGAAACGTTACCAACGATATTTCTAGGATAAAATATGACCAACACAATTTGAAGCAGTAATAACAATTGTATTGTAGAAATTCATCATTCACAACAGTAAAATTCGAATTTGCTAATTCAACAACAAAGTCCTTGACCTCCATCAGAGACATTTCTTGACATTGGGTCATTCGTCCAGTATTCGATCAACAACATTGGTTACAACTTTAAGGTGACGACGGCACACACCGTTCAATACGGGACATGACCTCCATGAGCGGCAATGCATCTTCGAATGCGGCGTCGAACTGAGTAGACAAGCGTCCTCACATCGACTGCAGGTATCCGATTCCATTCCTCACGGAGGGCAACGATCAACGCTTGTCTCGTGAAGGGAGGATGTTGACGTTTCCGAAGACGACGCCCCAGCTGGTCCCAGAGATGTTCTATGGGTGACAGATCTGGTGATCGAGCTGGCAACGGCAGGACAGTCACGTCGTTGGCGTTGATGTAGTCTCTAGTAATACGGGCTTTATGGGGTGTGGCGTTATCTTGTTGGAACACCGTCCGTTGTTGACGCTGGATGAAAGGAAGAACCACTGGCCGTAAGATATTGTCAGTGTAGCGTTGTGCTGTCAGATTGCCATTGATGAAGACAAGTTCCGTCTTCTCGTCCCCGCAAATGCCGCCCCAGACCATCACACTTCCGCCCCCGTAAGGTTCCACCTTCTGGACACTACAAGGAGCCGTACGTTCACCACGTCGTCACTAAACAGCACTCGCCGCCATTCCCTTTGTTGCCATCGCTGAATTTGCCTGCACCACGTCAATCTGGCACGTCGATGTTGACGGGTCAAGGTCATGCCCTTCAAAGGGCGATAAGTCCGGAGACCATAATGTCGTAGTCGTCTGGTCACTGTTTGTCTTCTGACTGGATGTCCTAAGCTGTTGGCAGCTGATGACGTCACTGTAAGAAGTCTGTTCCTCAGATGAAATACCTGTAAAAAGCGGTCATCCTGCGGGGTCGTGACCGCAAAGCACGTGCAAAGAACGACAGAGAACATGAAGGCTGTATTCGTGAGATGTGTTCTTTACTGTTTTTTAACAGGTTGGCATCTTTGTTTCAAAGTGGCAAATCAGTTAATGTTGGTAACGTTTCCTTTGGCCCTCAGTTTAGTCTATGAATTAATTTATAACGTAGATCGGGTCGCTTTGCTTCGGAAACGAATTTTTAATTAACAACTAAAGAAAGGTAAAGTTGCCCTGGTGACGTATAGTAGCAATGGTGTGTATAGTAGCAATGGTGTGTATAGTAGCAATGGTGTGTATAGTAGCAATGTTGACGTATAGTAGCAATGGCGACGTATAGTAGCAATGGTGACGTATAGTAGCAATGGTGTGTATAGTAGCAATGGTGTGAATAGTAGCAATGGTGTGTATAGTAGCAATGGTGACGTATAGTAGCAATGGTGTGAATTGTAGCAATGGTGTGTATAGTAGCAATGGTGTGTATAGTAGCAATGATGTGTATAGTAGCAATGGTGCCGTATAGTAGCAATGGTGCCGTATAGTAGCAATGGTGTGTATACTAGCAATGGTGTGTATAGTAGCAACGGTGTGTATAGTAGCAATGGTGTGTATACTAGCAATGGTGTGTATAGTAGCAATGGTGACGTATAGAAGCAATGGTGACGTATAGTAGCAATGGTGTGTATAGTAGCAATGGTGTGTATAGTAGCAATGGTGTGTATAGTAGCAATGGTGTGTATAGTAGCAATGGTGACGTATAGTAGCAAAGGTGACGTATAGTAGCAATGGTGTGTATAGTAGCAATGGTGTGTATAGCAGCAGTGGTGTGTATAGTAGCAATGGTGTGTATAGTAGCAATGGTGTGTGTAGTAGCAATGGTGTGTATAGTAGCAGTGCTGTGTATAGTAGCAATGGTGTGTATAGTAGCAATGGTGACGTATAGTAGCAATGGTGTGTATAGTAGCAATGGTGTGTATAGTAGCAATGGTGTGTATGGTAGCAATGGTGTGTATAGTAGCAATTGTGTGTATAGTAGCAATGGTGACGTATAGTAGCAATGGTGTGTATAGTAGCAATGGTGTGTATAGTAGCAATGGTGCCGTATAGTAGCAATGGTGTGTATAGTAGCAATGGTGTGTATAGTAGCAACGGTGTGTATAGTAGCAATGGTGTGTATACTAGCAATGGTGTGTATAGTAGCAATGGTGACGTATAGTAGCAATGGTGACGTATAGTAGCAATGGTGTGTATAGTAGCAATGGTGTGTATAGTAGCAATGGTGTGTATAGTAGCAATGGTGTGTATAGTAGCAATGGTGACGTATAGTAGCAAAGGTGACGTATAGTAGCAATGGTGTGTATAGTAGCAATGGTGTGTATAGTAGCAGTGGTGTGTATAGTAGCAATGGTGTGTATAGTAGCAATGGTGTGTGTAGTAGCAATGGTGTGTGTAGTAGCAGTGGTGTGTATAGTAGCAATGGTGTGTATAGTAGCAATGGTGACGTATAGTAGCAATGGTGTGTATAGTAGCAGTGGTGTATATAGTAGCAATGGTGTGTATAGTAGCAATGGTGTGTATAGTAGCAATTGTGTGTATAGTAGCAATGGTGACGTATAGTAGCAATGGTGTGTATAGTAGCAATGGTGTGTATAGTAGCAATGGTGACGTATAGTAGCAATGGTGACGTATAGTAGCAATGGTGACGTATAGTAGCAATGGTGTGTATAGTAGCAATGGTGTGTATAGTAGTAATGGTGTGTATAGTAGCAATGGTGACGTATAGTAGCAATGGTGTGAATTGTAGCAATGGTGTGTATAGTAGCAATGGTGTGTATAGTAGCAATGATGTGTATAGTAGCAATGGTGCCGTATAGTAGCAATGGTGCCGTATAGTAGCAATGGTGTGTATAGTAGCAATGGTGTGTATAGTAGCAACGGTGTGTATAGTAGCAATGGTGTGTATAGTAGCAATGGTGTGTATAGTAGTAATGGTGTGTATAGTAGCAATGGTGACGTATAGTAGCAATGGTGTGAATTGTAGCAATGGTGTGTATAGTAGCAATGGTGTGTATAGTAGCAATGATGTGTATAGTAGCAATGGTGCCGTATAGTAGCAATGGTGCCGTATAGTAGCAATGGTGTGTATAGTAGCAACGGTGTGTATAGTAGCAATGGTGTGTATACTAGCAATGGTGTGTATAGTAGCAATGGTGACGTATAGTAGCAATGGTGTGTATAGTAGCAATGGTGTGTATAGTAGCAATGGTGACGCATAGTAGCAATGGTGTGTATAGTAGCAATGGTGTGTATAGTAGCAGTGGTGTGTATGGTAGCAATGGTGTGTATAGTAGCAATGGTGTGTGTAGTAGCAATGGTGTGTGTTGTAGCAGTGGTGTGTATAGTAGCAATGGTGTGTATAGTAGCAATGGTGACGTATAGTAGCAATGGTGTGTATAGTAGCAGTGGTGTGTATAGTAGCAATGGTGTGTATGGTAGCAATGGTGTGTATAGTAGCAATGGTGTGTATAGTAGCAATGGTGACGTATAGTAGCAATGGTGTGTATAGTAGCAATGGTGTGTATAGTAGCAATGGTGACGTATAGTAGCAATGGTGTGTATAGTAGCAATGGTGTGTATAGTAGCAATGGTGTGTATAGTAGTAATGGTGTGTATAGTAGCAATTGTGACGTATAGTAGCAATGGTGTGAATTGTAGCAATGGTGTGTATAGTAGCAATGGTGTGTATAGTAGCAATGGTGTGTATAGTAGCAATGGTGTGTGTAGTAGCAATGGTGACGTATAGTAGCAATGGTGACGTATAGTAGCAATGGTGTGTGTAGTAGCAATGGTGTGTGTAGTAGCAATTGTGACCTATAGTAGCAATGGTGACGTATAGTAGCAATGGTGACGTATAGTAGCAATGGTGACGTATAGTAGCAATGGTGACGTATAGTAGCAATGGTGACGTATAGTAGCAATGGTGTGTATAGTAGCAGTGGTGTGTATAGTAGCAATGGTGTGTATGGTAGCAATGGTGTGTATAGTAGCAATGGTGTGTATAGTAGCAATGGTGACGTATAGTAGCAATGGTGTGTATAGTAGCAATGGTGTGTATAGTAGCAATGGTGACGTATAGTAGCAGTGGTGTGTATAGTAGCAATGGTGTGTATAGTAGTAATGGTGTGTATAGTAGCAATTGTGACCTATAGTAGCAATGGTGTGAATTGTAGCAATGGTGTGTATAGTAGCAATGGTGTGTATAGTAGCAATGGTGTGTATAGTAGCAATGGTGTGTGTAGTAGCAATGGTGACGTATAGTAGCAATGGTGACGTATAGTAGCAATGGTGTGTGTAGTAGCAATGGTGTGTATAGTAGCAATGGTGTGTATAGTAGCAATGGTGTGTGTAGTAGCAATGGTGACGTATAGTAGCAAAGGTGACGTATAGTAGCAATGGTGTGTATAGTAGCAATGGTGTGTATAGTAGCAGTGGTGTGTATAGTAGCAATGGTGTGTATAGTAGCAATGGTGTGTGTAGTAGCAATGGTGTGTGTAGCAGCAGTGGTGTGTATAGTAGCAATGGTGTGTATAGTAGCAATGGTGACGTATAGTAGCAATGGTGTGTATAGTAGCAGTGGTGTGTATAGTAGCAATGGTGTGTATGGTAGCAATGGTGTGTATAGTAGCAATGGTGTGTATAGTAGCAATGGTGTGTATAGTAGCAATGATGTGTATAGTAGCAATGGTGTGTATAGTAGCAATGGTGTGTATAGTAGCAGTGGTGTGTATAGTAGCAATGGTGTGTATAGTAGCAATGGTGTGTATAGTAGCAATGGTGTGTATAGTAGTATTTCTGTTATTAGATCGGGGCGCAATTTTTTCACAGCGGGAGAAAAAAATTGAGACACGAAATTAAAGTTTATATTATTTCACGTCGGAATGGAGATAAGACACGGACAGCCTCAAATACTTCGAAACGATGTTCAAATAAATAATTGTTCACATTAATTCATTCTGTCATGTGCTTGAACCTGGATTTCAACATTATTTTCATCAATATTATTCTGGTCGCTGGCCATGGCTACACATATCATCCTCACTTGTAAACAACTTCGACATGAACACGTTTGGTCTCGAAGCTCAAAGCAACAACGTTTCTCTCGAATGCATTTTTTCTCCATCCATGACGAGCATCTGCCATAATGTCAATGCCCCGACAATCTTCCTGGTCAGTTGATTTCAACAATGTAATACACACAGCCTCATTCACGTCGCCATCGCAAGATTATTTCCAAATACCCACCACGTGATCAGGGTTACGACCTTGGGATCAATCAATAAATTAATTTGCATGTTTAGAAAAGAGTGTTTTCGTGAATATTTTTTTTTTTTTAAAACATCCAGTACTTGGCACTTTTGGATTGCACTGCGGATTTCTTTTATTTATTTCTAAAACTTTTCGTTTTCCCCTCTTTCTGACCGCGCGATCTCCTAGCAACCACTCCCCATGAGCGCATCAAACTTTGCAAGTTCGCTTGTATTCCATATGAGCGACAAAACAATTTCACGTGACGCTTAATTTGATGGAGAGTTGTTAGAGATGATCAGGGAGCCTTTGGTCATTTCGATTATGACATTGGTGACTTTGTCGTGGAGAAAGTTCCAATTCAAGATGACATGATTTCGACCGCCAACTCGAATCGACAAGATGGCGCCTCGCTTCCCGCCCTTGCAAGTGAAACAGAAACTTTGACAAATTCTGTGCCGATTCTTGGGATTAGTGAATCAGTGTCACAGCGATATTTCATTGTGGATCCAGCTAAAGCCGAATATGTATGTTCACACTTCTTATGTCAACCATGCGTGACACGGCAAAGGCAATCGTAGTTCAGGAAGGGTGCGGCCACCATGTTGCAGAATCCGTCGATCGGACCAAACTTCTGGACTGAGCTGAGCTAAATAACGGAGTGTTTGGAGAGTTCGTAGATACTCGGACTTGAAGAATCGGATATTAAACGTTGCAGCAGATGAAGGATTGGTGTGGACCAAACGGGAAAGGGATCCCAGATTGTATTATTAAACTTGTGCGCGATGTGTATCCAAATCCCCCGAACAATAAATACATGAGACAAGTGTGGATCCAATGATCAAACTCAGTTTTGTGTGTGAAAATGCTGTGAAAGGAAGGGCAATCCATAATTAAAGTTGTGTTTGAATATGGGTATTGGATGTTTCGTTTATCGTAAGTACAATATTATCCAGATAGATCTAGGCCTAATGTAGGTCAAAACATCACGTGTATTTCGTTAGGTATATATTAGTTGCTCATGTGCATTGTTATGTTGATCCACGTGACATATTCACATATTGTAGTCAAGCTAAGAAATATTGGTTCAACTTCTTGTGCTTCAAATTAGGCCACTTCCTAAACACTTGTTGAAAAATCCGTGTAATAATTTAAGTTTTATCAATCTAATCTGATCACTGTATGGTATAGGTCTAACTGTGGAATCTAAATGACCTAAACTAAACAAATATCTGCATTATTCGGATTGAACTGAAAGAATCTTGTCGTCAAATTCGTATTTATGTATCGCATTAACCGAAACTTTTGTTCTGCTGCTGTTCTGAGGTACAAATATACAAAACAATTCACTTTGAGCACAAATGCATCGAATGTGTCACATGTACACATGACCACGTGCTTTATAAATATTATTTGCAGTTGTCAGGAATCATCTCAATAATTGTTACAGGTTATGACGGCGTTTCTCCCGATCTTGTGACTGCTGAAGGGACAACGAGGCTGTTTGCTGATGGAGACAAGGGTGAACTCACAACGAGGCCGTTTGCTGAAGGGGACAAGGGTGAACTCACAACGAGGCTGTTTGCTGAAGGGGACAAGGGTGAACTCACAACGAGGCTGTTTGCTGATGGAGACAAGGGTGAACTCACAACGAGGCCGTTTGCTGAAGGGGACAAGGGTGAACTCACAACGAGGCTGTTTGCTGATGGAGACAAGGGTGAACTCACAACGAGGCCGTTTGCTGAAGGGGACAAGGGTGAACTCACAACGAGGCCGTTTGCTGAAGGGGACATGGGTGAACTCACAACGAGGCTGTTTGCTGATGGAGATAAGGGTGAACTCACAACGAGGCCGTTTGCTGAAGGGGACATGGGTGAACTCACAACGAGGCCGTTTGCTGAAGGGGACATGGGTGAACTCACAACGAGGCTGTTTCCTGAAGGGGACAAGGGTGAACTCACAACGAGGCTGTTTGTTGATGGGGACATGGGTGAACTCACAACGAGGCTGTTTCCTGAAGGGGACAAGGGTGAACTCACAACGAGGCTGTTTCCTGAAGGGGACAAGGGTGAACTCACAACGAGGCTGTTTCCTGAAGGGTACAAGGGTGAACTCACAACGAGGCTGTTTGTTGATGGGGACATGGGTGAACTCACAACGAGGCTGTTTCCTGAAGGGGACAAGGGTGAACTCACAACGAGGCTGTTTCCTGAAGGGTACATGGGTGAACTCACAACGAGGCTGTTTCCTGAAGGGTACATGGGTGAACTCACAACGAGGCTCTTTGTTGATGGGGATAAGGATGAATTGACAACGAGGCTGTTTGGTGATGTAGACAAGAATAGATTGACAACGAGGCTGTTTGGTGATGTAGACAAGAATAGATTGACAACGAGGCTGTTTGGTGATGTAGACAAGAATAGATTGACAACGAGGCTGTTTGGTGATGGAGACGAGGGTGGACGCACAACGAGGCAGCTAACCAATAGTGACAGTGACACCTCCGTCGTTGCCTCTGCTCCTACTGCTACTGAAACATCTACGGCAACCTCACCACCGTCACCAGCTGCCTCATCGCCAAAGAGTAAAGAACCTTATAACTGCAGCGGCCGGACCCCATGCGCACACGTGTTACTCGTATTCAGTCACATGATCATGTTTCTTCAAACTTTAATTAATCAGATCATCACCTGAACAATTCACACCTTTAATTATCTCACCGCTGTATAGAAAGGTTAATTCAGGATGCCACCTTGAATAATAAAATTGCATTATGAACTAGACAACGCACTTTGAATTATCTTATCGCTCTGTAATCATTTCACAATGCAGCCTTGAAATACTAGTATCTCACGATTATGTAATCTGATTAAGTCATAGTGCAGGGGGCACGGGTGGCCCAGTCGTCTAAGGCGCCGCAATTCGCTGTGCAGAGTTGCGTCCCTTAGGCACGCCAGAAACCTATGATCGTGGGTTCGAATCCCGGTTCACCCCGATTATGTTTCTAGGTTTGTCAGCACCATAGCCGTGCTCGTGGGTTTCACCGAAGTGGTAAACGTCTGAGACCTGCATCACTTCGGGCTTTCTTCCCATATTAAGCTGACACGCCGCGATATAACTGGAATACTGTTAAAAGCGGCGTTAAACCCAACTCACTCACTCACTCACTCATAGTGCAACCTTGATTTACTTATAACCTGGACATTTCACACTGCAGCCTTGACATACAAGTATCTCACCATTATGTAATCTGATTAATTGACAATGCAACCTTGAACTATCTCACTGCTATGTATCCTGGATACAAGAAACAAGACAAGAAACTTGTAATCACATGACATTTGTTCCACTGTGTTGAATATTTGTTTTACATATGTCTGATCTGGTGTTCCTGGAACAGAAACAGTGTTACATATGTGTCTGATCTGTTGTTCCTGGAACAGAAACAGTGTTACAAATGTGTCTGATCTGGTGTTCCTGGAAAAGAAAAATTGTCACATATGTGTCTGATCTGTTGTTCCTGGAACAGAAACAGTGTTACATATGTGTCTGATCTGTTGTTCCTGGAAAAGAAACAGTGTTACATATGTGTCTGATCTGTTGTTCCTGGAACAGAAACAGTGTTACATATGTGTCTGATCTGTTGTTCCTGGAACAGAAACAGAGTTACATGTGTGTCTGATCTGTTGTTCCTAGAACAGAAACAGAGTTACATATGTGTCTGATCTGTTGTTCCTGGAACAGAAACAGTGTTACATATGTGTCTGATCTGTTCCTAGAACAGAAACAGTCTTACATATGTGTCTGATAGGTTGTTCCTGGAACAGAAACAGTGTTACATATGTGTCTGATCTGTACCTAGAACAGAAACAGAGTTGCATATGTGTGTGATCTGTTGTTCCTGGTACAGAAACAGAGTTACATATGTGTCTGATCTGTTGTTCCTGGAACAGAAACAGTGTTACATATGTGTCTGATCTGTACCTAGAACAGAAACAGAGTTACATATGTGTGTGATCTGTTGTTCCTGGAACAGAAACAGAGTTATATATGTGTCTGATCTGTTGTTCCTGGAACAGAAACAGAGTTACATATGTGTCTGATCTGTTGTTCCTAGAACAGAAACAGTGTTACATATGTGTCTGATCTGTTGTTCCTGGAACAGAAACAGAGTGACATATGTGTCTGATCTGGTGTTCCTAGAACAGAAACAGTTTTACATATGTGTCTGATCTGTTGTTCCTGGAAGAGAAACAGAGTTACATATGTGTCTGATCTGTTGTTCCTGGAACAGAAACAGTGTTACATATGTGTCTGATCTGTTGTTCCTGGAACAGAAACATATTTACATATGTGTCTGATCTGTTGTTCCTGGAACAGAAACAGTGTTACATATGTGTCTGATCTGTTGTTCCTGGAACAGAAAGAGTGTCACATATGTGTCTGATCTGTTGTTCCTGGAACAGAAACAGTGTTGCATATGTGTCTGATCTGTTGTTCCTAGAACAGAAACAGTTTTACACATGTGTCTGATCTGTTGTTCCTGGAACAGAAACAGAGTTACATATGTGTCTGATCTGTTGTTCCTGGAACAGAAACAGTGTTACATATGTGTCTGATCTGTTGTTCCTGGAACAGAAACAGTTTTACACATGTGTCTGAGACGGTGAATAGAGACGATGAATAGAGTCAGTGAATAGAGACGGTTAATAGAGGCGGCGAGTAGAGTCAGTGAATAGAGACGGTAATATGAGACTGTGAATAGAGACGGTGAATAGAGTCAGTGAATAGAGACGGTAAATAGAGGCGGCGAGTAGAGTCAGTGAATAGAGACGGTAATGTGAGACTGTGAATAGAGACGATGAATAGAGTCAGTGAATAGAGACGGTTAATAGAGGCGGCGAGTAGAGTCAGTGAATAGAGACGATAATATGAGACTGAATAGAGACGGCGAATAGAGTCATTGAATAGCGACGGTTAATAGAGACAGTGAATAGAGACGATGAATAGAGTCAGTGAATAGAGATGGTTAATAGAGACTGTGAATAGAGAAGGTGAATAGAGTCAGTGAATAGAGACGGTTAATAGAGGCGGCGAGTAGAGTCAGTGAATAGAAACGGAAATATGAGACTGTGAATAGAGAAGGTGAATAGAGACGGTAATATGAGACTGAATAGAGACGATGAATAGTCAGTGAATAGAGACAGTTAATAGAGGCGGCGAGTAGAGTCAGTTAATAGAGACGGTTAATAGAGGTGGCGAATAGAGTCAGTGAATAGAGACGGTTAATAGAGGCGGCGAGTAGAGTCAGTGAATAGAGACGGTAATATGAGACTGAATAGAGACGATGAATAGAGTCTGTGAATAGAGACGGCGAATAGAGTCAGTGAATAGAGACGGTTAATAGAGGCGGCGAGTAGAGTCAGTGAATAGAGACGGTAATATGAGACTGTGAATAGAGACAATGAATAGAGTCAGTGAATAGAGACGGTTAAAAGAGGCGGCGAGAAGAGTCAGTGAATAGAGACGGCGAATATTGTAATTGAATAGCGACGGTTAATAGAGACTGTGAATATAGACGATGAATAGAGTCAGTGAATAGAGATGGTTAATAGAGACTGTGAATAGAGACGATGAATAGAGTCAGTGAATAGAGATGGTTAATAGAGACTGTGAATAGAGACGGTAAATAGAGACGGTAATATGAGACTGTGAATAGAGACGGTGAATAGAGTCAGTGAATAGAGATGGTTAATAGAGGTGGCGAGTAGAGTCAGTGAATAGAGACGGTAATATGAGACTGTGAATAGAGACGATGGATAGAGTCAGTGAATAGAGACGGTTAATAGAGGCGGCGAGTAGAGTCAGTGAATAGAGACGGTAATATGAGACTGTGAATAGAGACGGTGAATAGAGTCAGTGAATAGAGACGGTAAATAGAGGCGGCGAGTAGAGTCAGTGAATAGAGATGGTAATATGAGACTGTGAATAGAGACGATGAATAGAGTCAGTGAATAGAGACGGTTAATAGAGGCGGCGAGTAGAGTCAGTGAATAGAGACGATAATATGAGACTGAATAGAGACGGCGAATAGAGTCATTGAATAGCGACGGTTAATAGAGACAGTGAATAGAGACGGTGAATAGACTCAGTGAATAGAGACGGTAATATGAGACAGTGAATTGAGGCGGTAAAATGAGACTGTGAATAGAGACCGTAAGTAGACAGCACTGTTTCAAACATCAAGTTTTGTGTCTTCACCTCGGCGCTTGGCCCTGTGTGTAAAGTGCAAGGGGCCGAGAAGATGGTTTATATAACACCACAGATCAATGAAGATAAATATGCATCTTTCAAAACACTATCGAGGTTAATGCAACAGGTTTAAAATGATAAAGTTCAGTGGAATGTATGGTGTAATTGGCACAGAGATGATCTGAGAGATCTTCCATATTGATGGTAATCACATGTAACGTGATGAAGCCTACTGTATACATGGCAGCACTGTCTACACCTTCAACACAATGACATCTAAACCAGGTCTTCCATATTGATGATAATCACATGTAACGTGAAGCCTACTGTATACATGGCACCAGTGTCTACACCTTCAACACAATGACATCTAAACCAGGTCTTCCATATTGATGGTAGTCACATGTAACGTGATGAAGCCTACTGTATACATGGTAGCACTGTCTACACCTTCAACACTATGACATCTAATCCAGGTCTTCCATATTGATGGTAATCACATGTAACTTGAAGCCTACTGTATACATGGCACCAGTGTCTACACCTTCAACACCATGACATCTAAACCAGGTCTTCTATATTGATGGTAATCACAAGTAACTTGAAGCCTACTGTATACATGGCACCACTGTCTACACCTTCAACACTATGACATCTAATCCAGGTCTTCCATATTGATGGTAATCACATGTAACGTGATGAAGCCTACTGTATACATGGCACCAGTGTCTACACCTTCAACACCATGACATCTAAACCAGGTCTTCCATATTGATGGTAATCACATGTAACGTGAAGCCTACTGTATACATGGCAGCACTGTCTACTCCTTCAACACAATGACATCTAAACCAGGTTTTCCATATTGATGGTAGTCACATGTAACGTGGTGAAGCCTACTGTATACATGGCACCACTGTCTACACCTTCAACACCATGACATCTAAACCAGGTCTTCCATATTGATGGTAATCACATGTAACGTGAAGCCTACTGTATACATGGCACCAGTGTCTACATCTTCAACACAATGACATCTAAACCAGGTCTTCCATATTGATGGTAATCACATGTAACGTGATGAAGCCTACTGTATACATGACACCACTGTCTACACCTTCAAGACTATGACATCTAAACCAGGTCTTCCATATTGATGGTAATCACATGTAACGTGGTGAAGCCTACTGTATACATGGCACCACTGTCTACACCTTCAACACCATGACATCTAATCCAGGTCTTCCATATTGATGGTAATCACATGTAACGTGATGAAGCCTACTGTATACATGGCACCAGTGTCTACACCTTCAACACCATGACATCTAATCCAGGTCTTCCATATTGATGGTAATCACATGTAACATGAAGCCTACTGTATACATGGCACCAGTGTCTACACCTTCAACACCATGACATCTAATCCAGGTCTTCAATATTGATGGTAATAACATGTAACGTGATGAAGCCTACTGTATACATGGCACCAGTGTCTACACCTTCAACACCATGACATCTAATCCAGGTCTTCCATATTGATGGTAATCACATGTAACATGAAGCCTACTGTATACATGGCACCAGTGTCTACATCTTTAACACCATGACATCTAATCCAGGTCTTCCATATTGATGGTAATCACATGTAACATGAAGCCTACTGTATACATGGCACCAGTGTCTACAGCTTCAACACCATGACATCTAATCCAGGTCTTCCATATTGATGGTAATCACATGTAACGCGATGAAGCCTACTGTATACATGGCACCAGTGTCTACACCTTCAACACCATGCCATCTAATCCAGGTCTTCCATATTGATGGTAATCACATGTAACATTAAGCCTACTGTATACATGGCACCAGTGTCTACACCTTCAACACCATGACATCTAAACCAGGTCTTCCATATTGATGGTAATCACATGTAACGTGATGAAGCCTACTGCATACATGGCAGCACTGTCTACACCTTCAACACCATGACATCTAAACCAGGTCTTCCATATTGATGGTAATCACATGTAACGTGATGAAGCTTACTGTATACATGGCACCAGTGTCTACTCCTTCAACACAATGACATCTAATCCAGGTCTTCCATATTGATGGTAATCACATGTAACTTCAAGCCTACTGTATACATGGCACCACAGTCTACACCTTCAACACCATGACATCTAATCCAGGTCTTCCATATTGATGGTAATCACATGTAACGTGAAGCCTACTGTATACATGGCACCAGTGTCTACACCTTCAACACCATGACATCTAAACCAGGTCTTCCATATTGATGGTAGTCACATGTTACGTGATGAAGCCTACTGTATACATGGTAGCACTGTCTACACCTTCAACACCATGACATCTAAACCAGGTCTTCCATATTGATGGTAATCACATGTAACGTGAAGCCTACTGTATACATGGCACCAGTGTCTACTCCTTCAACACCATGACATCTAAACCAGGTCTTCCATATTGATGGTAATCACATGTAACGTGAAGCCTGCTGTATACATGGCACCACTGTCTACACCTTCAACACCATGACATCTAAACCAGCTCTTCCATATTGATGGTAATCACATGTAACGTGAAGCCTACTGTATACATGGCACCAGTGTCTACACCTTCAACACCATGACATCTAAACCAGGTCTTCCATATTGATGGTAATCACATGTAACTTGAAGCCTACTGTATACATGGCAGCAGTGTCTACACCTTCAACACTATGACATCTAAACAAGGTCTTCCATATTGATGGTAATCACATGTAACGTGAAGCCTACTGTATACATGGCACCAGTGTCTACTCCTTCAACACCATGACATCTAAACCAGGTCTACCATATTGATGGTAATCACATGTAACGTGATGAAGCCTACTGTATACATGGCACCACTGTCTACACCTTCAACACCATGAAATCTAATCCAGGTCTTCCATATTGATGGTACTCACATGTAACATGAAGCCTACTGTATACATGGCACCAGTGTCTACACCTTCAACACCATGACATCTAATCCAGGTCTTCCATATTGATGGTAATCACATGTAACGTGATGAAGCCTGCTGTATACATGGCACCAGTGTCTACACCTTCAACACCATTACATCTAAACCAGGTCTTCCATATTGATGGTAATCACATGTAACTTCAAGCCTACTGTATACATGGCACCACTGTCTACACCTTCAACACCATGACATCTAATCCAGGTCTTCCATATTGATGGTAATCACATGTAACGTGAAGCCTACTGTATACATGGCACCAGTGTCTACACCTTCAACACCATGACATCTAAACCAGGTCTTCCATATTGATGGTAGTCACATGTAACGTGATGAAGCCTACTGTATACATGGCAGCACTGTCTACACCTTCAACACCATGACATCTAAACCAGGTCTTCCATATTGATGGTAGTCACATGTAACGTGAAGCCTACTGTATACATGGCACCAGTGTCTACTCCTTCAACACCATGACATCTAAACCAGGTCTTCCATATTGATGGTAATCACATGTAACGTGAAGCCTGCTGTATACATGGCACCAGTGTCTACACCTTCAAAGCTATGACATCTAAACCAGGTCTTCCATATTGATGGTAATCACATGTAACTTGAAGCCTACTGTATACATGGCAGCACTGTCTACCACTTCAACACCATGACATCTAAACCAGGTCTTCCATATTGATGGTAATCACATGTAACGTGAAGCCTACTGTATACATGGCACCACTGTCTACACCTTCAACACAATGCCATCTAAACCAGGTCTTCCATATTGATGGTAATCACATGTAACGTGGTGAAGCCTACTGTATACATGGCACCACTGTCTACTCCTTCAACACCATGACATCTAAACCAGGTCTTCCATATTGATGGTAATCACATGTAACTTGAAGCCTACTGTATACATGGCAGCACTGTCTACACCTTCAACACCATGACATCTAAACCAGGTCTTCCATATTGATGGTAATCACATGTAATGTGAAGCCTACTGTATACATGGCACCAGTGTCTACACCTTCAACACCATGACATCCAAACCAGGTCTTCCATATTGATGGTAATCACATGTAACGTGATGAAGCCTACTGTAGACATGGCACCACTGTCTACACCTTCAACACCATGACATCTAAACCAGGTCTTCCATATTGATGGTAATCACATGTAACGTGAAGCCTACTGTATACATGGCACCACTGTCTACTCCTTCAACACAATGCCATCTAAACCAGGTCTTCCATGTTGATGGTAGTCACATGTAACATGAAGCCTACTGTATACACGGCACCAGTGTCTACACCTTCAACACCATGACATCTAAACCAGGTCTTCCATATTGATGGTAATCACATTTAACGTGGTGAAGCCTACTGTAGACATGGCACCACTGTCTACACCTTCAACACTATAACATCTAAACAAGGTCTTCCATATTGATGGTAATCACATGTAACGTGATCAAGCCTACTGTATACATGGCAGCACTGTCTACACCTTCAAAACCATGACATCTAAACCAGGTCTTCCATATTGATGATAATCACATGTAACGTGAAGCCTACTGTATACATGGCACCAGTGTCTACACCTTCAACACCATGACATCTAAACCAGGTCTTCCATATTGATGGTAATCACATGTAACGTGATCAAGCCTACTGTATACATGGCAGCACTGTCTACACCTTCAACACAATGACATCTAAACCAGGTCTTCCATATTGATGGTAATCACATGTAACGTGATGAAGCCTACTGTATACATGGCAGCACTGTCTACACCTTCAAAACCATGACATCTAAACCAGGTCTTCCATATTGATGATAATCACATGTAACGTGAAGCCTACTGTATACATGGCACCAGTGTCTACACCTTCAACACAATGACATCTAAACCAGGTCTTCCATATTGATGGTAGTCACATGTAACGTGATGAAGCCTACTGTATACATGGCACCACTGTCTACACCTTCAAAACCATGAAATCTAAACCAGGTCTTCCATATTGATGATAATCACATGTAACGTGAAGCCTACTGTATACATGGCACCAGTGTCTACACCTTCAACACAATGACATCTAAACCAGGTCTTCCATGTTGATGGTAGTCACATGTAACGTGAAGCCTACTGTATACATGGCAGCAGTGTCAACACCTTCAACACCATGACATCTAAACCAGGTTTTCCATATTGATGGTAATCACATGTAACGTGAAGCCTGCTGTATACATGACACCACTGTCTACACCTTCAAAACCATGACATCTAAACCAGGTCTTCCATATTGATGATAATCACATGTAACGTGAAGCCTACTGTATACATGGCACCAGTGTCTACACCTTCAACACCATGAAATCTAAACCAGGTCTTCCATATTGATGGTAATCACATGTAACGTGATCAAGCCTACTGTATACATGGCACCAGTGTCTACACCTTCAACACAATGACATCTAAACCAGGTCTTCCATATTGATAGTAATCACATGTAACGTGATGAAGCCTACTGTATACATGGCACCAGTGTCTACACCTTCAACACCATGACATCTAAACCAGGTCTTCCATATTGATGGTAATCACATGTAACGTGATGAAGCCTACTGTATACATGGCAGCACTGTCTACACCTTCAAAACCATGACATCTAAACCAGGTCTTCCATATTGATGATAATCACATGTAACGTGAAGCCTACTGTATACATGGCACCAGTGTCTACACCTTCAACACAATGACATCTAAACCAGGTCTTCCATATTGATGGTAGTCACATGTAACGTGATGAAGCCTACTGTATACATGGCAGCAGTGTCTACACCTTCAACACTATGACATCTAAACCAGGTCTTCCATATTGATGGTAATCACATGTAACGTGATGAAGCCTACTGTATACATGGCACCAGTGTCTACACCTTCAAAACCATGACATCTAAACCAGGTCTTCCATATTGATGATAATCACATGTAACGTGAAGCCTACTGTATACATGGCACCAGTGTCTACACCTTCAACACCATGACATCTAAACCAGGTCTTCCATATTGATGGTAGTTACATGGAACGTGATGAAGCCTACTGTATACATGGCACCAGTGTCTACACCTTCAACACAATGACATCTAAACCAGGTCTTCCATATTGATGGTAGTCACATGTAACGTGATGAAGCCTACTGTATACATGGCAGCAGTGTCTACACCTTCAACACTATGACATCTAAACAAGGTCTTCCATATTGATGGTAATCACATATAACGTGATGAAGCCTACTTTATACATGGCAGCACTGTCTACACCTTCAAAACCATGACATCTAAACCAGGTCTTCCATATTGATGATAATCACATGTAACGTGAAGCCTACTGTATACATGGCACCAGTGTCTACACCTTCAACACCATGACATCTAAACCAGGTCTTCCATATTGATGGTAATCACATGTAACGTGATGAAGCCTACTGTATACATGGCACCAGTGTCTACACCTTCAACACAATGACATCTAAACCAGGTCTTCCATATTGATAGTAATCACATGTAACGTGATGAAGCCTACTGTATACATGGCACCAGTGTCTACACCTTCAACACCATGACATCTAAACCAGGTCTTCCATATTGATGGTAGTCACATGTAACGTGATTAAGCCTACTGTATACATGGCACCAGTGTCTACACCTTCAACACCATGACATCTAAACCAGGTCTTCCATGTTGATGGTAGTCACATGTAACGTGAAGCCTACTGTATACATGGCACCAGTGTCTACACCTTCAACACCATGACATCTAAACCAGGTCTTCCATATTGATGGTAATCACATGTAACGTGAAGCCTGCTGTATACATGGCACCACTGTCTACACCTTCAACACAATGACATCTAATCCAGGTCTTCCATATTGATGGTAATCACATGTAACGTGAAGCCTACTGTATACATGGCACCAGTGTCTACTCCTTCAACACCATGACATCTAAACCAGGTCTTCCATATTTATGGTAATCACATGTAACGTGATGAAGCCTACTGTATACATGGCACCAGTGTCTACACCTTCAACACTATGACATCTAAACAAGGTCTTCCATATTGATGGTAATCACATGTAACGTGATGAAGCCTACTGTATACATGGCAGCACTGTCTACACCTTCAAAACCATGACATCTAAACCAGGTCTTCCATATTGATGATAATCACATGTAACGTGAAGCCTACTGTATACATGGCACCAGTGTCTACACCTTCAACACCATGACATCTAAACCAGGTCTTCCATATTGATGGTAATCACATGTAACGTGATGAAGCCTACTGTATACATGGCACCAGTGTCTACACCTTCAACACAATGACATCTAAACCAGGTCTTCCATATTGATAGTAATCACATGTAACGTGATGAAGCCTACTGTATACATGGCACCAGTGTCTACACCTTCAACACAATGACATCTAAACCAGGTCTTCCATATTGATGGTAGTCACATGTAACGTGATTAAGCCTACTGTATACATGGCACCAGTGTCTACACCTTCAACACCATGACATCTAAACCAGGTCTTCCATGTTGATGGTAGTCACATGTAACGTGAAGCCTACTGTATACATGGCACCAGTGTCTACACCTTCAACACCATGACATCTAAACCAGGTCTTCCATATTGATGGTAATCACATGTAACGTGAAGCCTGCTGTATACATGGCACCACTGTCTACACCTTCAACACAATGACATCTAATCCAGGTCTTCCATATTGATGATAATCACATGTAACGTGAAGCCTACTGTATACATGGCACCAGTGTCTACTCCTTCAACACCATGACATCTAAACCAGGTCTTCCATATTGATGGTAATCACATGTAACGTGATGAAGCCTACTGTATACATGGCACCACTGTCTACACCTTCAACACTATGACATCTAAACAAGGTCTTCCATATTGATGGTAATCACATGTAACGTGATGAAGCCTACTGTATACATGGCAGCACTGTCTACACCTTCAAAACCATGACATCTAAACCAGGTCTTCCATATTGATGATAATCACATGTAACGTGAAGCCTACTGTATACATGGCACCAGTGTCTACACCTTCAACACAATGGCATCTAAACCAGGTCTTCAATATTGATGGTAGTCACATGTAACGTGATGAAGCCTACTGTATACATGGCAGCAGTGTCTACACCTTCAACACCATGACATCTAAACCAGGTCTTCCATATTGATGGTAATCACATGTAACGTGAAGCCTACTGTATACATGGCACCAGTGTCTACACCTTCAACACAATGACATCTAAACCAGGTCTTCCATATTGATGGTAGTCACATGTAACGTGATGAAGCCTACTGTATACATGGCAGCAGTGTCTACACCTTCAACACTATGACATCTAAACAAGGTCTTCCATATTGATGGTAATCACATGTAACGTGATCAAGCCTACTGTATACATGGCAGCACTGTCTACACCTTCAAAACCATGACATCTAAACCAGGTCTTCCATATTGATGATAATCACATGTAACGTGAAGCCTACTGTATACAGGCACCAGTGTCTACACCTTCAACACAATGACATCTAAACCAGGTCTTCCATATTGATGGTAATCACATGAAACGTGATGAAGCCTACTGTATACATGGCACCAGTGTCTACACCTTCAACACCATGACATCTAAACCAGGTCTTCCATATTGATGGTAATCACATGTAACGTGATGAAGCCTACTGTATACATGGCACCAGTGTCTACACCTTCAACACCATGACATCTAAACCAGGTCTTCCATATTGATGATAATCACATGTAACGTGAAGCCTACTGTATACATGGCACCAGTGTCTACACCTTCAACGCCATGACATCTAATCCAGGTCTTCTATATTGATGGTAATCACATGTAACGTGAAGCCTGCTGTATACATGGCAGCACTGTCTACACCTTCAACACAATGACATCTAAACCATCGTAACAGATGCTGTTCGGCTGCTGTTTATTCACTGTCTCTGCTGTGATCCTGTCAACGACGCAGGATATATTTGATTTTAAATATTTATGTTTAAGTTATTTTAATATTCCATGACTTACCCTATTTGCCTTTACGTACGCTTCTTCTCTCACTCTTACTCCTGGTTGTCGTACCAGCAGTATCTCTTACACATACCTGGGGTGTGACGTGGACACTTTCAAATGCCACTTTTTGTCACGCCAAACGCCATTCAATTAATATTGATGCTATTTAAACATTTTACAGAGAATAAATCGTTTTAAACCGTCGTCACTTGCTCAGTCCATTTAGTTACATCGTCTGCGAGGACCCGCGACATCACCGACACGTTTCGTGCTCACTACCGACCACCGGGAACGCATCAACACCCTTTCCATGTCCAATTTAAATCCCAAAGCAGAGTCGATTGAACAGTACCGACTATATCATGAGCATGGGTTAATGATTCACTATCAAATAGTAATATTATGATACCAGGTGTTCGCGAGAAGGTGAGTGTACTCTGCCCCACCAGTGGCACACGGGAACACAGGGAATAAGTGAAAATAGGGAATTGCACTGGACATCATTTGTCACTAATGCGTCAAATGTGGAAATGTTCTCCGCATGTTTATCATAAAAGCTTTACTGAGGCCTTGAATGTTGTAACCTTGATCAAACAACTTCTGAGCAAGAGTCGTATGATGCTTTCTGAAATCTTGGTAGAAACAGCATCCTCGATTGTATCGCAAAATTCGTAAAATCTCAACACCAAAGGCAGGAGCTGCTGGAGGAGGTAGGAGGAGAGAGGAGGAGGAGAAGGGAGGAGGGTGTGCAGGGTGTGTGCCGATTGCGTGTGGAGATGATAGATCACTGAGACGAGCTTATACACAGTCGATGACCCAGCAACTTTGTTGCTAGGTTGACGTCACATCGCCGAAGGATCTTGCAACAAAATTCCACAAATGACATCATCGGGTATTATGACGTGATTGTAAACTTTGAGGTGCAAGGTCTCGTTCTTCCACAAGGCGATCGTATTGTAGCACAATGACAGTCGTTCGTCTAAGTTAAAGTATGTGAGTTGCGACCACCTTACCGCTACGATCATGTTGTGGGACGGACGCCTGAATTCTAAAGGTGAAAGGTCGACCAATCAGACGCTTGGGTTTTGGACCAATCAGAGGGCGGGCTCGCCCTGTTGTGGCCTCTGATTGGTCAAACCGGGGTTGTGCTTTCTCTCCCATGGTAAAATCAATTTCGTATGGAAAAGAAACACAAGGGTCGGGTCGGTTTGGAAAACAAGGGTTCAGGCTGGGCGGCAGAACGGTCTAATCAGCACACCGCGTCTTGGACTAATCAGTGACCCGAACCTTCTTGTTTGACTAATTAAAGGAGGGCAGACGTTCATCAGGCACTCATAGCCATCTTAAATTGACGGGCAAACAGAGTACACCGTATCGTTTGGAGAGGGCAGACACGACTCGATTCAGAAGGTTACGAAGCGCTAACCATACCTAGCATTTGACATTGAAACTAGACTACTTGGAAACCATACCGCCGTACCGCCTTCCCATAGAGCTACCCCCTTTATTTGACACAGCGATCGAAGACTTTTTTCAACAGATGTCAGGCCAGAGGGGATCGTATTGGTCTCTGTATCCAACACCCCGCTTTCAACACTGCCATACCGATTCCATTTCGCCGCTTTGAACACCGCCATGCGGATTCCATTTCGCCGCTTTGAACACCGCCATGCGGATTCCATTTCGCCGCTTTGAAGATCTCCATGGCCAAGATATCTTGCATGCCGTGGAAAAAGTTCAACAGTCCAACCAAGACCTTACCATCGATGCCACCATGGTTGTGACCTAAGTACACGTAGCAGATCCCGACAAGGCTAGGATCAGGCATCTGGAAAACGTGGTTGGAGTGAAATCGTGGTTAGAAGGTAAAAGTGGTTTGTACGAATCATGAACCAAGATCAATCCTGTTTGGCAAGGGCCCTTGTGGTGGCACGGCATTATGACAAGAAGCCCAAACCTCTGACCCAAGAATTGGACAGCCAGAGAAATAGACTGATGAGAACAGATCGAGCTGTTGCTCAAGGCAAACAGGCACGGGCCTTGTTTTGACGCCTTGGCATCCTTGAAGGTCCCTGTCAGGGCCTGGACGACCTTGCACGTTTGGGACGTACTACAACCAAGTCTGACAAGACAACGTCAAATATCTCAACGGACGATGACCAACTACACGGCAGTGGGAGGAGAATAGAAAATGCCAGCGAGGGTGTTACTATACAGATAACGATGCTCCAGGAATCAGCTGGTAAATTAAACATATATTTGTATGTGATTATGGATGCGCAACTTCATATACAGAATGGAAGATTCGTGCAAGCAATCTGTTAATAATCTTGTACCGCACTGCGCTATCATCTGCGGGGAAACGGGTTGTGGAAAAACAGCTAATATTCTACATATTTTACAAAGTCATTATCTGGACGTTTTCGATCATATATTATTCTGTGCCAGACTATAAGCGTTAATAAAACATATCTATCTAGAGATTGGGTAATGAATGACGATGGGGTACACAGGTCCGGGCGGTCGTTTACAAGACTGTTTACAAGTAAAGTAGTAAGACGAGTTCTATGGATGAACAACTTCTTTATTAACACCATGACATCTAAACCAGGTCTTCCATATTGCTTGATAAAGGTGTTAGGATCTACACCGAAACGTCGCACTAATTGTAATAAAGAAGTTGTTCATCCATAGAACTCGTCTTACTTCATCACTCCAACTTCTAAATGCCACTCTAAATGCCAAAGATGTTTACAAGTATGTCACGATAAATACAAAGGAGAATCAACCCTTTTCGTAATAGACGATTGTAGTGCGAGTAAAGAACTCACCAAAAAGAAAGATATGCTTTCATATTTAACATTCTCCGGTCGGCATACTCAGCATAACATTTGGGTACTTACTCAAAAATACAACTCTGTCCAGAAACATCTTAGATAGCAGACCAAATGGGTTGCCTTGTTTCATTGCAAAGATCGAGATTCATTTGAGGAATGTTTACACAAAAATGATGTTATTTATACCAAGCTCGAACGAGATAAAGTCAGTAAACTAGTACTGTTAGCTTCAACGAAGCATTGTAAACGCGTATTAAAAACCGATCAACCAGCTGCTTATGCAATTGCTTAGCAAAATGTAGCACGATTATTGCAAAATTAGCAAAATTATAGCACAAGTATTGCAAAAATAGCAGAAATATAGCAAATATAGCAAAAAGATAGCAAAAATAGCAAAAAAATACGATAAATTGAACATTAGCGGTTATTATGACATAATGTGGCTTGAAATCTTCATTCTTTCGCAACAGTTTATTATTACGGGCTGTATTGGATATGCCATATTTTATTATGTTAGACTTAAATATCTCCTTAGGTATTACATTATGGAATGCGACGAACTCATCGAACAAATGCTCAAAGATGAGCCAGAACCTATGACAGATAAATCTTTAGATAAACATAGAGAAACACTCGCCGGTTTGGCAGCCGGTGGTAAATGTTTCGAATATTTTGGGGAAAATTATACCATCGAAAAAAAACTGTACGCGCGTTACGAGTCTAGACTGGGAGCTACCATGACTAAAACAATAGGGTCGGCTATATTACAACTATACACGGTCATAGCTAGTACGTTTCTTCCTATACCGGCAGAACATTGCATGTATTTATGCGAATCTCTCGAGAAAGACCCATTCATTGAACACGCTCTTCGCTCAGTAAGCTGTGAGTTTTATCATAGATACGGAAACTTCTTAGCTCCACTCACCACAGCTATAATAACGGCTAGGTATTGTCAATTTAAACATACGTGCCCACTTAGTAATAATGGAGACTCAAGTGACACCACCACAGATTGTACAAGTGACACCACAGATTGTGGAGACACAACAAAAGGTGAACGAGGATGCACACAGGGTAAAGAGAGAGGGGATGGGATACTTAAACCTTGCGTCACACAGGGTAAAGAGAGAGGGGATGGGATACTTAAACCTTACGTCACACAGGGTAAAGAGAGAGGGGATGGGATACTTAAACCTTACGTCACACAGGGTGAAGAGAGAGGGGATGAGATACTTACCCAACCTTACGTCACACAGGGTAAAGAGAGAGGGGATGGGATACTTAAACCTTACGTCACACAGGGTGAAGAGAGAGGGGATGGGATACTTAAACCTTACGTCACACAGGGTAAAGAGAGAGGGGATGGGATACTTAAACCTTACGTCACACAGGGTGAAGAGAGAGGAGATGAGATACTTACCCAACCTTACGTCACACAGGGTAAAGAGAGAGGGGATGGGATACTTAAACCTTACGTCACACAGGGTGAAGAGAGAGGGGATGAGATAATTAAACCCTACGTCACACAGGGTGAAGAGAGAGGGGATGGGATACTTAAACCTTACGTCACACAGGGTGAAGAGAGAGGGGATGAGATACTTACCCAACCTTACGTCACACAGGGTAAAGAGAGAGGGGATGAGATACTTAAACCTTACGTCACACAGGGTGAAGAGAGAGGGGATGAGAAACTTACCCAACCTTACGTCACACAGGGTAAAGAGAGAGGGGATGGGATACTTAAACCTTACGTCACACAGGGTAAAGAGAGAGGGGATGAGATACTTAAACCTTACGTCACACAGGGTGAAGAGAGAGGGGATGAGATACTTACCCAACCTTACGTCACACAGGGTGAAGAGAGAGGGGATGAGATACTTAAACCTTACGTCACACAGGGTGAAGAGAGAGGGGATGAGATACTTAACCAACCTTACGTCACACAGGGTAAAGAGAGAGGGGATGGGATAATTAAACCTTACGTCACACAGGGTGAAGAGAGAGGGGATCGGATACTTAAACCTTACGTCACACAGGGTGAAGAGAGAGGGGATGAATAACTTTAACCTTACGTCACACAGGGTAAAGAGAGAGGGGATGAGATACTTAAACCTTACGTCACACAGGGTGAAGAGAGAGGGGATGGGATACTTAAACCTTACGTCACACAGGGTGAAGAGAGAGGTGATATGATACTTAAACCCTACGTCACACAGGGTGAAGAGAGAGGGGATGAGATAATTAAACCTTACGTCACACAGGGTGAAGAGAGAGGGGATGAGATACTTAAACCTTACGTCACACAGGGTGAAGAGAGAAGGGATGAGATACATAAACCTTACGTCACACAGGGTGAAAAGAGAGGGTATGAGATACTTAAACCTTACGTCACACAGGGTGAAGAGAGAGGGGATGGGATACTTAAACCTTACGTCACACAGGGTGAAGAGAGAAGGAATGAGATACTTAAACCTTACGTCACACAGGGTGAAAAGAGAGGGGATGGGATACTTAAACCTTACGTCACACAGGGTGAAGAGAGAGGGGATGGGATACTTAAACCTTACGTCACACAGGGTGAAGAGAGAGGGGATGAGATACATAAACCTTGCGTGACACAGGGTGAAGAGAGAGGGGATGAGATACTTAAACCTTACGTCACACAGGGTGAAGAGAGAGGGGATGGAATACTTAATCCTTACGTCACACAGGGTGAAGAGAGAGGGGATAGGATACTTAAACCTTACGTCACATAGGGTGAAGAGAGAGGGGATGAGATACTTAAACCTTACGTCACACAGGGTGAAGAGAGAGGTGATAGGATACTTAAACCTTGCGTGACACAGGGTGAAGAGAGGGGGGATGAGATACTTAAACCTTACGTCACACAGGGTGAAGAGAGAGGGGATAGGATACTTAAACCTTACGTCACACAGGGTAAATAGAGAGGGGATGAGATACTTAAACCTTACGTCACACAGGGTGAAGAGAGAGGGGATGGGATACTTAAACCTTACGTCACACAGGGTGAAGAGAGAGGGGATGAGATACTTAAACCTTACGTCACACAGGGTGAAGAGAGAGGGGATGAGATACTTAAACCTTACGTCACTCAGGGTAAATAGAGAGGGGATGAGATACTTAAACCTTACGTCACACAGGGTGAAGAGAGAGGGGATGGGATACTTAAACCTTACGTCACACAGGGTGAAGAGAGAGGGGATGGGATACTTAAACCTTACCTCACACAGGGTGAAGAGAGAGGGGATGAGATACTTAAACCTTACGTCACACAGGGTAAAGAGAGGGTATGAGATACTTAAACCTTACGTCACACAGGGTAAAGAGAGAAGGGATGAGATAATTAAACCTTACGTCACACAGGGTGAAGAGAGACGGATGAGATACTTAAACCCTACGTCACACAGGGTGAAGAGAGAGGGGATGAAATACTTAAACCTTACGTCACACAGGGTGAAGAGAGAGGGGATGAGATACTTAAACCTTACGTCACAGAGGGTAAATAGAGAGGGGATGAGATACTTAAACCTTACGTCACACAGGGTGAAGAGAGAGGCGATGGGATACTTAAACCTTACGTCACACAGGGTGAAGAGAGAGAGGATGAGATACTTAAACCTTACGTCACACAGGGTGAAGAGAGAGGGGATGGGATACTTAAACCTTACGTCACACAGGGTGAAGAGAGAGGGGATGGGATACTTAAACCTTACGTCACACAGGGTGAAGAGAGAGGGGATGGGATACTTAAACCTTACGTCACACAGGGTGAAGAGAGAGGGGATGGGATACTTAAACCTTACGTCACACAGGGTGAAGAGAGAGGGGATGGGATACTTAAACCTTACGTCACACAGGGTGAAGAGAGAGGGGATGGGATACTTAAACCTTACGTCACACAGGGTGAAGAGAGAGGGGATGGGATACTTAAACCTTACGTCACACAGGGTGAAGAGAGAGGGGATGAGATACTTAAACCTTACGTCACACAGGGTGAAGAGAGAAGGGATGAGATACATAAACCTTACGTCACACAGGGTGAAAAGAGAGGGTATGAGATACTTAAACCTTACGTCACACAGGGTGAAGAGAGAGGGGATGGGATACTTAAACCTTACGTCACACAGGGTGAAGAGAGAAGGAATGAGATACTTAAACCTTACGTCACACAGGGTGAAAAGAGAGGGGATGGGATACTTAAACCTTACGTCACACAGGGTGAAGAGAGAGGGGATGGGATACTTAAACCTTACCCCCACAGGGTGAAGAGAGAGGGGATGAGATACTTAAACCTTACGTCACACAGGGTAAAGAGAGGGTATGAGATACTTAAACCTTACGTCACACAGGGTAAAGAGAGAAGGGATGAGATAATTAAACCTTACGTCACACAGGGTGAAGAGAGACGGATGAGATACTTAAACCCTACGTCACACAGGGTGAAGAGAGAGGGGATGAAATACTTAAACCTTACGTCACACAGGGTGAAGAGAGAGGGGATGAGATACTTAAACCTTACGTCACAGAGGGTAAATAGAGAGGGGATGAGATACTTAAACCTTACGTCACACAGGGTGAAGAGAGAGGGGATGGGATACTTAAACCTTACGTCACACAGGGTGAAGAGAGAGGGGATGGGATACTTAAACCTTACGTCACACAGGGTGAAGAGAGAGAGGATGAGATACTTAAACCTTACGTCACACAGGATGAAGAGAGAGGGGATGGGATACTTAAACCTTACGTCACACAGGGTGAAGAGAGAGGGGATGGGATACTTAAAACTTACGTCACACAGGGTGAAGAGAGAGGGGATGGGATACTTAAACCTTACGTCACACAGGGTGAAGAGAGAGGGGATGGGATACTTAAACCTTACGTCACACAGGGTGAAGAGAGAGGGGATGGGATACTTAAACCTTACCCCCACAGGGTGAAGAGAGAGGGGATGAGATACTTAAACCTTACGTCACACAGGGTGAAGAGAGAGGGGATGGGATACTTAAACCTTACGTCACACAGGGTGAAGAGAGAGGGGATGGGATACTTAAACCTTACGTCACACAGGGTGAAGAGAGAGGGGATGGGATACTTAAACCTTACGTCACACAGGGTGAAGAGAGAGGGGATGAGATACTTAAACCTTACGTCACACAGGGTGAAGAGAGAAGGGATGAGATACATAAACCTTACGTCACACAGGGTGAAAAGAGAGGGTATGAGATACTTAAACCTTACGTCACACAGGGTGAAGAGAGAGGGGATGGGATACTTAAACCTTACGTCACACAGGGTGAAGAGAGAAGGAATGAGATACTTAAACCTTACGTCACACAGGGTGAAAAGACAGGGGATGAGATACTTAAACCTTACGTCACACAGGGTGAAGAGAGAGGGGATGGGATACTTAAACCTTACCCCCACAGGGTGAAGAGAGAGGGGATGAGATACTTAAACCTTACGTCACACAGGGTGAAGAGAGAGGGGATGAGATACTTAAACCTTACGTCACTTAGGGTAAAGAGAGAAGGGATGAGATAATTAAACCTTACGTCACACAGGGTGAAGAGAGAGGGGATGAGATACTTTACCAACCTTACGTCACACAGGGTAAAGAGAGAGGGGATGGGATAATTAAACCTTACGTCACACAGGGTGAAGAGAGAGGGGATGGGATACTTAAACCTTACGTCACACAGGGTAAATAGAGAGGGGATGAGATACTTAAACCTTACGTCACACAGGGTGAAGAGAGAGGGGATGGGATACTTAAACCTTACGTCACACAGGGTGAAGAGAGAGGGGATGGGATACTTAAACCTTACCTCACACAGGGTGAAGAGAGAGGGGATGAGATACTTAAACCTTACGTCACACAGGGTAAAGAGAGGGTATGAGATACTTAAACCTTACGTCACACAGGGTAAAGAGAGAAGGGATGAGATAATTAAACCTTACGTCACACAGGGTGAAGAGAGACGGATGAGATACTTAAACCTTACGTCACACAGGGTGAAGAGAGAGAGGATGAGATACTTAAACCTTACGTCACACAGGATGAAGAGAGAGGGGATGGGATACTTAAACCTTACGTCACACAGGGTGAAGAGAGAGGGGATGGGATACTTAAACCTTACGTCACACAGGGTGAAGAGAGAGGGGATGGGATACTTAAACCTTACGTCACACAGGGTGAAGAGAGAGGGGATGGGATACTTAAACCTTACGTCACAGAGGGTGAAGAGAGAGGGGATGGGATACTTAAACCTTACCCCCACAGGGTGAAGAGAGAGGGGATGAGATACTTAAACCTTACGTCACACAGGGTGAAGAGAGAGGGGATGGGATACTTAAACCTTACGTCACACAGGGTGAAGAGAGAGGGGATGGGATACTTAAACCTTACGTCACACAGGGTGAAGAGAGAGGGGATGGGATACTTAAACCTTACGTCACACAGGGTGAAGAGAGAGGGGATGAGATACTTAAACCTTACGTCACACAGGGTGAAGAGAGAAGGGATGAGATACATAAACCTTACGTCACACAGGGTGAAAAGAGAGGGTATGAGATACTTAAACCTTACGTCACACAGGGTGAAGAGAGAGGGGATGGGATACTTAAACCTTACGTCACACAGGGTGAAGAGAGAAGGAATGAGATACCTAAACCTTACGTCACACAGGGTGAAAAGACAGGGGATGAGATACTTAAACCTTACGTCACACAGGGTGAAGAGAGAGGGGATGGGATACTTAAACCTTACCCCCACAGGGTGAAGAGAGAGGGGATGAGATACTTAAACCTTACATCACACAGGGTGAAGAGAGAGGGGATGAGATACTTAAACCTTACGTCACTTAGGGTAAAGAGAGAAGGGATGAGATAATTAAACCTTACGTCACACAGGGTGAAGAGAGAGGGGATGAGATACTTTACCAACCTTACGTCACACAGGGTAAAGAGAGAGGGGATGGGATAATTAAACCTTACGTCACACAGGGTGAAGAGAGAGGGGATGAGATACTTAAACCTTACGTCACACAGGGTGAAGAGAGAGGGGATGAATAACTTAAACCTTACGTCACACAGGGTAAAGAGAGAGGGGATGAGATACTTAAACCTTACGTCACACAGGGTGAAGAGAGAGGGGATGGGATACTTAAACCTTACGTCACACAGGGTGAAGAGAGAGGTGATATGATACTTAAACCCTACGTCACACAGGGTGAAGAGAGAGGGGATGAGATAATTAAACCTTACGTCACACAGGGTGAAGAGAGAGGGGATGAGATACTTAAACCTTACGTCACACAGGGTGAAGAGAGAAGGGATGAGATACATAAACCTTACGTCACACAGGGTGAAAAGAGAGGGTATGAGATACTTAAACCTTACGTCACACAGGGTGAAGAGAGAGGGGATGGGATACTTAAACCTTACGTCACACAGGGTGAAGAGAGAAGGAATGAGATACTTAAACCTTACGTCACACAGGGTGAAAAGAGAGGGGATGAGATACTTAAACCTTACGTCACACAGGGTGAAGAGAGAGGGGATGGGATACTTAAACCTTACGTCACACAGGGTGAAGAGAGAGGGGATGAGATACTTAAACCTTACGTCACACAGGGTGAAGAGAGAGGGGATGAGATACTTAAACCTTACGTCACACAGGGTAAAGAGAGAAGGGATGAGATAATTAAACCTTACGTCACACAGGGTGAAGAGAGGCGGATGAGATACTAAAACCCTACGTCACACAGGGTGAAGAGAGAGGGGATGAGATACTTAAACCTTACGTCACACAGGGTGAAGAGAGAGGGGATGAGATACTTAAACCTTACGTCACACAGGGTAAATAGAGAGGGGATGAGATACTTAAACCTTACGTCACACAGGGTGAAGAGAGAGGGGATGAGATACTTAAACCTTACGTCACACAGGGTGAAGAGAGAGAGGATGAGATACTTAAACCTTACGTCACACAGGGTGAAGAGAGAGGGGATGGGATACTTAAACCTTACGTCACACAGGGTGAAGAGAGAGGGGATGGGATACTTAAACCTTACGTCACACAGGGTGAAGAGAGAGGGGATGGGATACTTAAACCTTACGTCACACAGGGTGAAGAGAGAGGGGATTGGATACTTAAACCTTACGTCACACAGGGTGAAGAGAGAGGGGATGGGATACTTAACCCTTACGTCACACAGGGTGAAGAGAGAGGGGATAGGATACGTAAACCTTACGTCACACAGCGTGAAGAGAGAGGGGATGGGATACTTAAACCTTACGTCACATAGGGTGAAGAGAGAGGGGATGAGATACTTAAACCTTACGTCACACAGGGTAAAGAGAGAGGGGATGAGATACTTAAACCTTACGTCACACAGGGTAAAGAGAGAGGGGATGAGATACTTAAACCTTATGTCAAACAGGGTGAAGAGAGAGGGGATGGGATACTTAAACCTTACCCCCACAGGGTGAAGAGAGAGGGGATGAGATACTTAAACCTTACGTCACACAGGGTGAAGAGAGAGGGGATGAGATACTTAAACCTTACGTCACTTAGGGTAAAGAGAGAAGGGATGAGATAATTAAACCTTACGTCACACAGGGTGAAGAGAGAGGTGATAGGATACTTAAACCTTACGTCACACAGGGTAAAGAGAGAAGGGATGAGATAATTAAACCTTACGTCACACAGGGTGAAGAGAGAGGTGATGAAATACTTAAACCTTACGTCACACAGGGTGAAGAGAGAGGGGATGAGATACTTAAACCTTACGTCACAGAGGGTAAATAGAGAGGGGATGAGATACTTAAACCTTACGTCACACAGGGTGAAGAGAGAGGGGATGGGATACTTAAACCTTACGTCACACAGGGTGAAGAGAGACAGGATGAGATACTTAAACCTTACGTCACACAGGGTGAAGAGAGAGGGGATGGGATACTTAAACCTTACGTCACACAGGGTGAAGAGAGAGGGGATGGGATACTTAAACCTTACGTCACACAGGGTGAAGAGAGAGGGGATGGGATACTTAAACCTTACGTCACACAGGGTGAAGAGAGAGGGGATGGGATACTTAAACCTTACGTCACACAGGGTGAAGAGAGAGGGGATGGGATACTTAAACCTTACGTCACACAGGGTGAAGAGAGAGGGGATGGGATACTTAAACCTTACGTCACACAGGGTGAAGAGAGAGGGGATGGGATACTTAAACCTTACGTCACACAGGGTGAAGAGAGAGGTGATAGGATACTTAAACCTTACGTCACACAGCGTGAAGAGAGAGGGGATGGGATACTTAAACCTTACGTCACATAGGGTGAAGAGAGAGGGGATGAGATACTTAAACCTTACGTCACACAGGGTGAAGAGAGAGGGGATGAGATACTTAAACCTTACGTCACACAGGGTAAAGAGAGAGGGGATGAGATACTTAAACCTTATGTCAAACAGGGTGAAGAGAGAGGGGATGGGATACTTAAACCTTACCCCCACAGGGTGAAGAGAGAGGGGATGAGATACTTAAACCTTACGTCACACAGGGTGAAGAGAGAGGGGATGAGATACTTAAACCTTACGTCACTTAGGGTAAAGAGAGAAGGGATGAGATAATTAAACCTTACGTCACACAGGGTGAAGAGAGAGGTGATAGGATACTTAAACCTTACGTCACACAGGGTAAAGAGAGAAGGGATGAGATAATTAAACCTTACGTCACACAGGGTGAAGAGAGAGGTGATAGGATACTTAAACCTTACGTCACACAGGGTAAAGAGAGAAGGGATGAGATAATTAAACCTTACGTCACACAGGGTGAAGAGAGAGGTGATAGGATACTTAAACCTTACGTCACACAGCGTGAAGAGAGAGGGGATGGGATACTTAAACCTTACGTCACACAGGGTGAAGAGAGAGGGGATGGGATACTTAAACCTTACGTCACACAGGGTGAAGAAAGAGGGGATGAGATACTTAAACCTTACGTCACACAGGGTAAAGAGAGAGGGGATGAGATACTTAAACCTTACGTCACACAGGGTGAAGAGAGAGGGTATGGGATACTTAAACCTTACGTCACACAGGGTGAAGAGAGAGGGGATGAGATCCTTAAACCTTACGTCACACAGGATGAAGAGAGAGGGGATGAGATACTTAAACCTTACGTCACACAGTGTGAAGAGAGAGAGGGGATGAGATACTTAAACCTTACGTCACACAGGGTAAAGAGAGAGGGGATGAGATACTTAAACCTTACGTCACACAGGGTGAAGAGAGAGGTGATAGGATACTTAAACCTTACGTCACACAGGGTGAAGAGAGAGAGGATGAGATACTTAAACCTTACGTCACACAGGGTAAAGAGAGAGGGGATGAGATACTTAAACCTTACGTCACACAGGGTGAAGAGAGAGGTGATAGGATACTTAAACCCTACGTAACACAGGGTGAAGAGAGAGGGGATGGGATACTTAATCCTTACGTCACACAGGGTGAAGAGAGAGAGGATGGGATACTTAAACCTTACGTCACACAGGGTGAAGAGAGAGGGGATGGGATACTTAATCCTTACGTCACACAGGGTGAAGAGAGAGGGGATAGGATACTTAAACCTTACGTCACATAGGTGGAAGAGAGAGGGGATGAGATACTTAAACCTTACGTCACACAGTTTGAAGAGAGAGGTGATAGGATACTTAAACCTTGCGTGACACAGGGTGAAGAGAGGGGGGATGAGATACTTAAACCTTACGTCACACAGGGTGAAGAGAGAGGGGATAGGATACTTAAACCTTACGTCACACAGGGTGAAGAGAGAGGGGATGAGATACTTAAACCTTACGTCACACAGGGTGAAGAGAGAGAGGATGAGATAATTAAACCTTACGTCACACAGGGTAAAGAGAGAAGGGATGAGATAATTAAACCTTACGTCACACAGGGTGAAGAGAGAGGTGATAGGATACTTAAACCTTACGTCACACAGCGTGAAGAGAGAGGGGATGGGATACTTAAACCTTACGTCACACAGGGTGAAGAGAGAGGGGATGAGATACTTAAACCTTACGTCACACAGGGTAAAGAGAGAGGGGATGAGATACTTAAACCTTACGTCACACAGGGTAAAGAGAGAGGGGATGAGATACTTAAACCTTATGTCAAACAGGGAGAAGAGAGAGGGGATGGGATACTTAAACCTTACCCCCACAGGGTGAAGAGAGAGGGGATGAGATAATTAAACCTTACGGCACACAGGGTGAAGAGAGAGGTGATAGGATACTTAAACCTTACGTCACACAGGGTAAAGAGAGAAGGGATGAGATAATTAAACCTTACGTCACACAGGGTGAAGAGAGAGGTGATAGGATACTTAAACCTTACATCACACAGGGTAAAGAGAGAAGGGATGAGATAATTAAACCTTACGTCACACAGGGTGAAGAGAGAGGTGATAGGATACTTAAACCTTACGTCACACAGCGTGAAGAGAGAGGGGATGGGATACTTAAACCTTACGTCACACAGGGTGAAGAGAGAGGGGATGAGATACTTAAACCTTACGTCACACAGGGTGAAGAGAGAGAGGGGATGAGATACTTAAACCTTACGTCACACAGGGTAAAGAGAGAGGGGATGAGATACTTAAACCTTACGTCACACAGGGTGAAGAGAGAGGTGATAGGATACTTAAACCCTACGTAACACAGGGTGAAGAGAGAGAGGATGGGATACTTAAACCTTACGTCACACAGGGTGAAGAGAGAGGGGATGAGATACTTAATCCTTACGTCACACAGGGTGAGGGGAAAGATTGTTTCATTTGTTACATTTGTTACATTTGTCCCCGGTATAACCAATGAATATGTCTTAACAAATACACGTTTTAGATCTCATCAAAAGAAAGACTTAATTATAACACGACTGGTTTCGTATTTCTAACATTCTGCAGTGGATATATAGATCTAATTATTATTAGATTTACAAATAAGTGATGTAGATTGAACTCTCGATCATCGTGTGATAATCTGTCACAAGGCTTTATTTTATATTTCACATGTCACCTGTTGTGTCGGGAATGAGTAAACGCTTTGATGTTTCGTTCAATGACGTTACAATCTGCAACTTTGTTTGTTGGCTAATAGACGGTGAGTGATTTCCCTCTGCTGTGAATATGTCGTCTGGACAGGTGCGCGTGATTTCGCCTCGCGTGTTGTGACATGGATGACGTCACGTCAAACAGCTGATCTAAGGTTGTAGACGTACAATGGAAACACGTGGTTTTACTTTCTAAATAATTATATTCTCTTTGACAGAACTAATCAAAACTAGCTCGCAGATCTAGTACATAACGACAGGGAGGATTTCCAGAGAACCAGAGAAGTATCTAAGTATGTTTGATGATAAATCGCTTGTTAGAGCATTATGTAAATTCAGAATGTCATTACACAATTTCAGTGTAAACTTTAGACGTAGATTTGAAAAAGGGACGTTGAAATTGGTATCTGTAAAAACTGCCAATCAGGAGAAATTGAGGATGATTTTCATGTTTTATTAGTATGTGATAAGTATGAAAATTAGAGAAAACTATATTCCGATGTTAAAAAATAGGCATAAAAACAAGATGTTAATGATCAGTCTTATAAAATCCAACAACTCTGCTGTTATACGTTCATTAGCCATATTGTTGAAACATATATTCCGTCAGATAGTTTTTATATGTCATGTTTATCACGTGACTAAACAAATGAACCTGACAATGTCAACTGTACAATGGGCCATGTGGCCTTCAATACCGAATAAAAAATATCTCTCTGAATTTCCCCAACGACCGACGAGTAAATGAGACCGTTTAAGTTGCTTGACTAATACCGTTAGTGTGGCGCAGTTTCTTTAATTTTGGCTTTTTTATATCTGTTTGAAGGAGTGAAATTCCAATACAATAATGTACATATAGCTGAGTAAGGGAATGGAATGTTCTACAGTGAGAAAACTTCAAAATGGATCCAAAATAAAACAGCCTTTTTAATATCCTAGACTCAAAAAATAATCTCGAATGGTTCAGTTAATAACCTAAACACACAATATATAGATATTCGATGTCTGAATGACAAAATCTTTTCAATCATTTAAATAATTTTCCCTATAGTTTTGTACCCTGCATCATCATTACTTTGATCAATGTCCTGTCATTTAGTAATATTACATTTATTGCGTATCCATAATAGAAAATAGAATTTGTAAAAAATATTAATCTTACCTGAGAGCAAGATAGATGCATCATTGTGCTTATCAACATGCGCATGCATAATGTGACCGCCTCCGTGGTCTAGTCGTATAGCGTCCGCCCGGAGAGCGGAAGGTCCGGGGTTCGATACCAAAATACTTTAACAGATGGTATTTGTTGTTACCCTGTCTGGCGCTCGGCATTAATTATAAGGGGCTAAAACAAGGACTGGTCGGCTCGGAGTCGGTTATGTGGCATGGTATCTCAGTGGGCTAGCACTATAAGTCGGCATCAGTCCGGACTAGTACAAGCAGCCACACACACACACACACACACAAGTGCAATAATCTTGGACGCGACGTTAAACCCCGTCACCTCACCTCACGGTGCACAATGTTTATCTTGTAGCACGGGTTGCGAGCGGTGCCTTTGATCTTACCCGTGCTTGTCATGGTAGTAAGAGCACGGTTTGTTAAAGATTATTACCATTGGCTGGTGCCAAGATCAGGAAGCCCCGCCTACTAGCTTCAGAAATTTCAAACTTACAATGTTTCTTTAGTGTTGTACACAGTGTTCAAGAGTAATAACGTAAATAAACAACAAAAAACAATAGAAATGTTTATAACTTAATTAAAAGATTACAATGTAACTGTCAAACATAAAAACAACTGGACACAGAACGCATTTTGCTAAATTCGGAAAATTAAAAGTTGACATTTCTAATGTGCCTAAAGTTTACACTTGATTTAACAATTAGATTAAGAGTTAAACATTAACGTTAAAAGTTAACGTCATATTATACGTCACTAAATTTTACACAAACTCGCGCAATTTTGGAATGACCGTCGCAACCCGTGCTACAAGTCACTTACAACACACCCACCTACTCGTTGTTTGGGCAATAAGAGCACGGATTGGATTGGCATTTGATTGACAGACAAAAGAATCACCTCGGGGCTCAGCCCCTCGGTCCTTTTGTCTGTCAATCAAATGCCAAGCCAAACCGTGTTCTTACTGCCCAAACAACTCGTCTTGGTGTGTTGTAACTATAACTAATTTGTTATATTTAGTGGCAATGTTTATTGAAAGATTACGTTTAAAATTATGAAACTTCTGTTTTTATTTGTATTCATTCAGTCTGTCTTCACTTGTATCTATGTACAACAGTGTAGCTGAGTGACAGCAGTATGCCGGTGACACCCCTTGTATCTATGTACAACAGTGTAGCTGAGTCACAGCAGTATGCCGGTGATATCCCTTTTCAAAGTGTTACAAATAACACGTTGTCTAGGATCGCACCTCGGTGCGTAGTCTAACATATCGTCTCTGAAATTAACTGTATGGCAGAAGAAAAACAGTTGTTTAATGATAGTTATAAAATATAATAAAAAGGAGCCAAGAGACTTTATTCATTTTCAGTAGAGATACTGCAGTCATCTAGACTTGCCAAATAGTATAGACTTGCATGGACTGTGTTGGAGTTATTTGTTTCAGGGTCTGTGTGACAGAGTACACGGTGCGGTCAGATGTGGATATTTATTGAACTATGGATGTTAGTTATTATTATTCTCGGAATAGCGACCGTGACAGTTCCATGTACAGTGGTGGTGTGGGAGAAGATGCCTCTATACACTTTCAGAAACATACAACATTTAAACACTCAGTACCAGTGTTTGAAACACTCCATGAAACGTGATAGCTTTCTGTATTATGTCATCGGAACTTAGACTTTTTGGTAATATTTAATAATATTGAAGTCAATTCTTATGTATGAATAAGTCAATGATATCGATAATAACTTCACAGCTTTTTACACCATTTAGTGGGCGTGGCACCTATTGTTGTAGGTTTATGGAAATACAAACGCAAACAAAACCATTGATTGGTCAGCCAATAAAATACCGCGAAATCCCTTGCAATTTATCTTACCATATTATATAAGTTGAGTTTGACCTTCTGGAATTATATTTTAATCTTGCAGCAATTCATTTGCGCATTTTCCGGTATGTTTCCTGGATTTTCATGCCAATATTTTTAAAATGATAAAATCACGAACATTATTTCACTACACTGAAATAACACAGAACTCCAGACAGACTTGAATTACCCTGGGGAAATTGACTTTTTAGGATGGAAAGATTTGCACGAGTTAGATACGCCACCGAGTTGTATTTTTCTGACGCCCATTTTCCAAAGATCGGAAAAGTGAAGGTTGTGGGAGAATTACGCTCACGCGCACTGGATCTACCTCTGGCTATAAAATTACGCAGAGGTGGAGAATATTAAATTTACTATTTGATGGTCTAAAGTTAACTGCAAATATGCGAATTTATTCTGCGTTAAAAACAGCAAATTTTGCCGCTTTTTTTTGTACACCGATAAAACTACTGTGCGACCATTTTTTTAGAAGCTATACGAAAACTGTGAGCGAACAAAATACTGCCTAATTTCTGAAGGACATAAGTATATATCAAATGAAGTTATGTGCGAAAGTATAACGACATACATTCAATGCCAAAAATAGAATGCCGTAAATGACAAAAACTGATTTTCCTCTATGACGTCAAAAGGCTACGGAGAGGTTACACACATACAAAAAAGGGGGCATAACTCCGCGATGCTTAGCACTAGTTTATTGTAACTCAGGTCACTTGGTGAGAATTAGCTGTGGGTTAGGACAATTTATTTTCGTGGTGATTTGTTGACGAGGAACCAAACTATTCCAACACAAATATCGATGTTGAAACTGTATACGTTTATTTATAAAAAAAAACCCATAAGAAATGAGGAAATCGTACTTCATAAAAAAAGAGGTAATAGAGAAATGGATGGCCTTATCTAACCTATAACTTAGATTCCAACATTCTCCTGATTGTGTAAGTATAATTTGACTAATGTTGCACCATTATTAATGGAGCACTGACCTCATCATCAAATGTAATGAAATACCAAAATAATAACACCATTCTATTTGACGTCATGGCTGGTTTTATGTCTTTGATAACGTCGGAGAAAGACGACACTGGTATTTTGATTAATATATATCTCCCCTAATTTTCGTTCATGGTATGGAAAATCTCGATGTTTAAAACGAATTTTGACGCTTTTTCGACACAACATAAAATGACTTTTTTCACTACGTAAATAATGTCTTGAATATGTAAACAGTTAAACAGTTTATCGTGTATCTTAATTGGACAAGGCACGCACCTGGCATCAATTTACGTATTGAAATACCCAAAAGAATATTTCAAAACAACCAAAATTATGTTCAATATTGGACATATATTTGTTCATGACTATGTTAATATCGCTCTTCATCTCGTCTCAGAATTACGCAATAAAAGATGCGAAGAAAGCTCTATTGGTATAGAATTATCAGGATAATCGTATAAGGTTGAACCAACGGGGTACCTGCATGGCATTTTATACATTTTACAATTCCTGGAGAAATAAAGTAAACAGTTTAATATACTGTGATCACAATATTGAAAAAAGAATGAACCCATTGAGTATATAATGCAAAACGAGAGGAATAATTCGTAAATTGTTTGTGACTAACGCGCACCTGGCGAATCGTTAGATATCACTGTTCCGTGTATCAAACGACATAAAAAACAATTCCAAGACAATTTTTTCAGAAATGTGTGCATATATTTTAAAGAAAAATATTATCCATTTTGTTAAAGTAATAGATCTATATATTCAGTATTAGTTATAAAATTTTATGAAACGGCTATTCATGGGCATTGGTTATATGAACTTATAATATTGACTATTACACATCCCAAGAAATACGTACATGTTGCAGTTACATTTACATTTCATCTTGTAACACTTGTCCAAAAGAAAGAAATATCGAATTCGACACTAAAAACCTATCATTGTTATGTTAACAATATGGTAAACAATATGTTCAAACAAACAGGAGATTATCAAAGGATCGTCCATACATATTGTGGCCTATATTTATCTATGATATCATTTTGAACATTGACAAATATCCAAAGTGAAATTAATTGTGTGAAAAAAATTATAAAAGATATGCAAAATATACATCTTATTACCCATATGGGCTCAAATATGCAGTGTAATAACTTTTTGATATTTGCACAGTGTGCAATTAGTGATTCTCGAAGCTGATATTGGTCAGTGGAACAAAGATAAATTTTCATTGGACAACGGAACTATTTTTTTCTCATCCCATTCATTCACAAATCCACGCCTTTCCCTTCAGATGTTTTACGTGCTACAATCTCACTGATTCGAGATTTTTAAGACAAGACACACATAGTTTCATATTAACAACATGATTACACATTATCATTTTTTTTCATTTATTTCACATGATTTTCATTTTACAGTAAAAACCAAAACTACGTCCCCGTTTGTAAACAAACATGGCCATTGATCTCCGGCCATTTGAGACCTGTCAAAGTAAATGACCTCGTTAAAGCGGACGGAGATCTGACTGACATGAAAAGTTATTCGTATAATTCAACCTCTGAACACATTTAATGTCTTTGTTGTCAAAACTGCATATGGCCAGATTGAAGTTCAAAGATTCAGATTGTGTTGTTGCCAGAAACTGTTTCTAGAGCGCCAAGATCATCACCACCAAGTCCTGGTTTGCGTCTGTGTTAGAGGGCTTGCTGTGTGATGAAATTTTCGACCACCCGAATCCAAAAACCGGACTTTGTATAGACAGGTTTGCCTTTGTGAACGATGATGACATCGATAACTGCCAATGAAAATGAAAACACAATGAAAAAGTCTAAACTTGACAAGTTGACATGAATTTGGTTCACAAATGTATAAAGGTAAGAAAAGCACGAAAAATATGACTACTCACACTTTCAACGATGGCATGAGAATAAAAACAAATTCATTTTGCAACAACATTTAGACTTTCCGAAAGACATCATAAAGATACACTATTTCGTACAATTTTGTAACGTTGTGTGAAGAAATAAGAACGTGACACTTTTTTATACAATGTATACGTTTTTCGTAACCCCGACGTCTGCAAAGTACGGCACTGAGCGGTATGCAGGCTGACTGACGTCCGCTGACCATATGACTATGAGGGTTAATGACACAGGAAAGGTGCAACTAAACATTATTATTTGCAAATTTATCATTTCGGCATGCACATCAGACGGTTCAGAATTCGAACTGTTACTTTGAAGGAGATCAAGGGTAGCATAGAGTGTTACCTTAGCGACATGATTACCAGCATCTGGTTGCAAAATCGATGCACTTTGCTGAACTCGGAGGTTTTGAAATCAAAACAAAAATAATTAAAAATACAAGGAAAGGAAAACTTACCACAGCGAGCTGATCCTGTGTCCGATATTGAACTAAATGAACTCCGTGAATGCGGACAGCTTAGCACCAAATCTCCAGATACCGTGTTTGTCTATCAACAGGTATTCGACCATTATGAATCACATCAAAATATCAACAAACTCTGACTGTGTCCACTCCGCGTTTGACAAATCACCAATCACCGTTTGACAAATCCTCCTGATTTCCTCGTGAAATTAATGTTTTAAGTTCCTCGCTAAAGCTCGGAACTTAAAACATTAATTTCACTCGTGACATATTTTCCGTAATCACTCGTACCTCGTGAAACTGTAAACAGCATGGTACAATGATCGTGCGCACTCTCATTCAAGGACCTTCACCTCAAAGAAATTTCAACAAATTACAAATATGTAATAGAAATTACAAATATGTGCAACAATGTTGACGTATGACATAACTGCCTGTGACTAACTTTTACAAAATGGCGTGTTCACTGTCAACAGTACGCGTGATTTTACGAGGGGACTTTCGATGATTCAGGGATCGTATATATATATAAATGGGACATGTAGGTAATCAGAAACATTCTGACAATCTATCTACTGTTATTTGTTGTTGATAACATCATCTCATTGCAATCTATCTATTTTAAATTCCCTAATTCTTCCAACGATTCTCTTCCCATGCATATTCTGAAAATGTTGAGCCAATATCTTGAACGAATAGACGAATGGAGAGCTCAAAATAGGAGAAAATGCTACACTGTATAAAATCTGTATTTTGCTTTGTTTACATTTCAAACAAGTGCAGTTTTTCGAGCACAGCGTTCGTTTTCACACGTAACTTATTTTGCTTGATTTCATCAAGCCACTTCGTATTGGTGACAAAGACCATTGGTCATTTGATTCTAAAATGTATGAGGAATTCAAGGATGTGTGTATCGCAGCTTAGTTTGAAATATACGGGATGTTACAGGCGCCTCATAACCGGTGTACCTCTTATGCAAACACTAACCAACATGGCGGAAAGTTCACTTCGGCGTTTGTGTTTGCGCATTTTCCAAAACATTCTAAACAATTCTTAGGTAATCGGAGTTTTGGAATGATCATTGGTGATTTCATAAAAGATCGATCCCCGTGATCACTAATATGCTATTTTTTAAATTCATTTTTCCGATTAAATAACCGAAATTTAGATTTCAAAACATGCTGTAAATAACGCCGTGAGTGGTGACTTAGTAATTTGTAAAAAATGGCGACATTTACGATGTACCTAATTTTCCGAGGTCATTTTTCAGTATTTTTGCTTGGCCTAAAATGCCAGTGAGTGACATCACAGAACAGGGAATTATTCACATTATTCAAAACTGTGAAGTGTATCTGTGTGCGTGATGTATTTTGAACTTTATTCGACTTAAAAGTGAGGGTTGTAGAGGAGGGACATATCTGTCCCTGTGGCAGCCAGGGGCTGTATTCATAAACAGGTCTTGACCGCAAAGCTGTGATGTCATCAGCAGTGTGACGTCACTGTCATTGTACATTTGGCGCCACGTCAGCTGGGCGAACCTCGGCTCAATCTGAGGTCACAGAGTGCAGCGAGATGTAAACAAACAGTTTGTTGTCTGTTTCACAATTAATTATAAACTCATGGCACACAATTAACACAGAATAATAGTACGAGATGAAGAGTTTACACACTAATCACACAGCATCTCTTTTTACTCTCACTTAACACTTTTCTTACCTGATCATGCGAAGTTCCAAACACAACAAATGACAAAATGTCTGAAAATGTTTTCAACAAGTTTATTTATCATCAAACACAACAAACATTCTCACCTAATCCTGAAATATAAAACACGACGACGTGAACGCACACCACGTCACTGTGTGTAACATGTCCTCCTTCACTGTCTACACAAACACCACACTCACTTCAGGGCCCACTTGCACAAAGCGATCTTAGCGCTAAGCCTATTGTAAGCCTATGTTAAAGTATGGGAGTTAAGATCACCTTAACGCTAAGATTGCTTTGTGCAAGTGGGCCCAGGTGACCGCCACGATCCAACATTTTCTCCTATTTACATCACGTGACACCATGGCGGCTACAAAAGTTTCACAACTTCCTCATGTCCCGCACGTCTCGCCACGTCGGCCGCTGTCTGACCGGCGTTGTTCCTGGCGTCGATGTCCACCACGTTCAGAGACAGCACAAACTTCACCGTCTCCACATGTCCTCCAAGACAGGCGTAGTAAAGGATATTGTTACCGACCTCGTCCACCAGTGACACATCAGCCCCTTCACTCACCAGGAGCTCCACCACGTCTCTCTGTCCATTCCATGCCGCCTCCATCACCGGTGTCCTGCTCCACCGTCCTCTACTGTTGATGTCCGCCACGTTCAGAGACAGCATAAACTTCACCGTCTCCACATCTCCACCTATACAGGCCCAGTGAAGGATGTTGTCACCGACCTCGTCCACCAGTGACACATCAGCCCCTTCACTCACCAGGAGCTCCACCACGTCTCTCTGTCCATTCCATGCTGCCTTCATCACCGGTGTCAGGCTCCCCCCTCCTCTACTGTTGTTGTCCACCACGTGCAGAGACAGCATAAACTTCACCGTCTCCACATCTCCTCCAACACAGGCGAAGTGAAGGATGTTGTCACCGTACTCGTCCACCAGTGACACATCAGCCCCTTCACTCACCATGATCTTCACCACATCTACTTGTCCCTCATACGCTGCGGTCATCACCGGTGTCATCCTCAACAGTCCCCCCCTACCGCCGATGTCCGACTGACCCTGGGACAGCATGCGCTTCACCGCCGCCATGTTCCCCGTCCAGCAGGCAGCGTGGAGGTCAGAATCAGCTGGTTCGGGTCGTTGTGATGGAGTGGGTGTCGCTGTTACACAGGTTAAACTATGTACACGTGCTGGACATGACACATCTGACAGAGCTGGTGAATAGTTTACAGCCATGTTCATTACTAAACTGTTCACTAAGTAGTTCAAAGCCTGAAGCATACAGATACATTATGTTTCAGTGCTGGTGAATAGTTTACATTAATTAACGGCATGCTTAGTAGTTCAAAGCCTGAATCATACCGATACATTATCTTACAGTGCTAGTGCTGGTGAATAGTTTACATTAGTTAACAGAATACTGAATAGAATCATACAGATACATTATCTGACAGTGCTGGTGAATAGTTTACAGCCATGTTCATTACTAAACTGTTCACTAAGTAGTTCAAAGCCTGAATCATACAGATACATTATCTGACAGTGCTGGTGAATAGTTTACATTAATTAACAGTATACTTAGTAGATCAAGGCCTGAATAAAGCCTGACTGAAACTGTTCCTGTGTCCCTCTGTTGGCAAAACATGACTTTAAAGCGAGACTAGCAAATGGATTCTACTGCCCGCAGGGTACTGACTGTGATGACTTATCTGTCTGGTCTCACCTCGTCTGTGTTTCCCCCGTGTCCTCCCTGAGTTTTGTGTTTTCTCACTTCCTGCAGACTGTGGGTCACTCGAGTCTGTGGACACAAAGTTGACAGTGAGACAAGGACATCAACAGTTAACATACAGCCAGGTGTATTACTCCATGTAGACTGTGGGTCACTCGAGTCTGTTGACACAAAGTTGACAGTAAGACAAAGACGTCAACAGTTAACATACAGACAGGTGTAATACTCCATGTAGACTGTGGGTCACTCGAGTCTGTGGACACAAAGTTGACAGTAAGACAAAGACGTCAACAGTTAACATACAGTCAGGTGTTATACTCCCTGTAGACTGTGGGTCACTCGAGTCTGTGGACACAAAGTTGACAGTGAGACAAGGACATCAACAGTTAACATACAGCCAGGTGTAATGCTCCAAGTAGACTGTGGGTCACTCGAGTCTGTGGACACAAAGTTGACAGTGAGACAAGGACATCAACAGTTAACATACAGCCAGGTGTAATACTCCCAGTAGACTGTGGGTGACTCGAGTCTGTGGACACAAAGTTGACAGTGAGACAAGGACATCAACAATTAACATACAGCAAGGTGTAATACTCCCTGTAGACTGTGGGTCACTCGAGTCTGTGGACACAAAGTTTAGAGTGAGACAAGGACATCAACAGTTAACATACAGCCAGGTGTAATACTCCCACTAGACTGTGGGTCACTCGAGTCTGTGGACACAAAGTTGACAGTGAGACTAGGACATCAACAATTAACATACAGCGAGGTGTAATACTCCATGTAGACTGTGGGTCACTCGAGTCTGTGGACACAAAGTTGACAGTGAGACAAGGACATCAACAGTTAACATACAGCCAGGTGTAATACTTCCTGCAGACTGTGGGTCACTCGAGTCTGTGGACACAAAGTTGACAGTGAGACAAGGACATCAACAATTAACATACAGCGAGGTGTAATACTCCATGTAGACTGTGGGTCACTCGAGTCTGTGGACACAAAGTTGACAGTGAGACAAGGACATCAACAGTTAACATACAGCCAGGTGTAATGCTCCAAGTAGACTGTGGGTCACTCGAGTCTGTGGACACAAAGTTGACAGTGAGAAAAGGACATCAACAGTTAACATACAGTCAGGTGTAATACTCCCTGTAGACTGTGGGTCACCCGAGTCTGTGGACACAAAGTTGACAGTGAGACAAGGACATCAACAGTTAACATACAGTCAGGTGTAATACTCCCTGTAGACTGTGGGTCACTCGAGTCTGTGGACACAAAGTTGACAGTGAGACAAAGACATCAACAGTTAACATAAAGCCAGTTGTATTACTCCCTGTAGACTGTGGGTCACTCGAGTCTGTGGACACAAAGTTGACAGTGAGACAAGGACATCAACAATTAACATACAGCCAGGTGTAATACTCCCAGTAGACTGTGGGTCACTCGAGTCTGTGGACACAAAGTTTAGAGTGAGACAAGGACATCAACAGTTAACATACAGCCAGGTGTAATACTCCCACTAGACTGTGGGTCACTCGAGTCTGTGGACACAAAGTTGACAGTGAGACAAGGACATCAACAGTTAACATACAGCCAGGTGTAATACTCCCACTAGACTGTGGGTGACTCGAGTCTGTGGACACAAAGTTGACAGTGAGACAAGGACATCAACAGTTAACATACAGCCAGGTGTAATACTCCCAGTAGACTGTGGGTCACTCGAGTCTGTGGACACAAAGTTGACAGTGAGACAAGGACATCAACAGTTAACATACAGCCAGGTGTAATGCTCCAAGTAGACTGTGGGTCACTCGAGTCTGTGGACACAAAGTTGACAGTGAGACAAGGACATCAACAGTTAACATACAGTCAGGTGTAATACTCCATGTAGACTGTGGGTCACCCGAGTCTGTGCACACAAAGTTGACAGTGAGACAAGGACATCAACAGTTAACATACAGTCAGGTGTAATACTCCCTGTAGACTGTGGGTCACTCGAGTCTGTGGACACAAAGTTGACAGTGAGACAAAGACATCAACAGTTAACATAAAGCCAGTTGTATTACTCCCTGTAGACTGTGGGTCACTCGAGTCTGTGGACACAAAGTTGACAGTGAGACAAGGACATCAACAATTAACATACAGCCAGGTGTAATACTCCCAGTAGACTGTGGGTCACTCGAGTCTGTGGACACAAAGTTTAGAGTGAGACAAGGACATCAACAGTTAACATACAGCCAGGTGTAATACTCCCACTAGACTGTGGGTCACTCGAGTCTGTGGACACAAAGTTGACAGTGAGACAAGGACATCAACAGTTAACATACAGCCAGGTGTAATACTCCCACTAGACTGTGGGTGACTCGAGTCTGTGGACACAAAGTTGACAGTGAGACAAGGACATCAACAGTTAACATACAGCCAGGTGTAATACTCCCAGTAGACTGTGGGTCACTCGAGTCTGTGGACACAAAGTTGACAGTGAGACAAGGACATCAACAGTTAACATACAGCCAGGTGTAATACTCCCAGTAGACTGTGGGTGACTCGAGTCTGTGGACACAAAGTTGACAGTGAGACAAGGACATCAACAATTAACATACAGCAAGGTGTAATACTCCCAGTAGACTGTGGGTCACTCGAGTCTGTGGACACAAAGTTTAGAGTGAGACAAGGACATCAACAGTTAACATACAGCCAGGTGTAATACTCCCACTAGACTGTGGGTCACTCGAGTCTGTGGACACAAAGTTGACAGTGAGACAAGGACATCAACAATTAACATACAGCCAGGTGTAATACTCCATGTAGACTGTGGGTGACTCGAGTCTGTGGACACAAAGTTGACAGTGAGACAAGGACATCAACAGTTAACATACAGCCAGGTGTAATACTCCCAGTAGACTGTGGGTGACTCGAGTCTGTGGACACAAAGTTGACAGTGAGACAAGGACATCAGCAATTAACATACAGCAAGGTGTAATACTCCCAGTAGACTGTGGGTCACTCGAGTCTGTGGACACAAAGTTTAGAGTGAGACAAGGACATCAACAGTTAACATACAGCCAGGTGTAATACTCCCACTAGACTGTGGGTCACTCGAGTCTGTGGACACAAAGTTGACAGTGAGACAAGGACATCAACAATTAACATACAGCCAGGTGTAATACTCCATGTAGACTGTGGGTCACTCGAGTCTGTGGACACAAAGTTGACAGTGAGACAAGGACATCAACAATTAACATACAGCCAGGTGTATTACTCCATGTAGACTGTGGGTCACTCGAGTCTGTGGACACAAAGTTGACAGTGAGACAAGGACATCAACAGTTAACATACAGCCAGGTGTAATACTCCATGTAGACTGTGGGTCACTCGAGTCTGTGGACACAAAGTTGACAGTGAGACAAGGACATCAACAGTTAACATACAGCCAGGTGTAATACTCCCAGTAGACTGTGGGTCACTCGAGTCTGTGGACACAAAGTTTAGAGTGAGACAAGGACATCAACAGTTAACATACAGCCAGGTGTATTACTCCATGTAGACTGTGGGTCACTCGAGTCTGTGGACACAAAGTTGACAGTGAGTGGTTGATATGACATTTGAATCTGAAATAACATAATTAATTTCATTTATGCCAAGAAAGACATATTTTAGTTTGCCGGTTTGATCAAGCCGTTTTGGTATATGTACTGTGCTCCAAAATAATGATAACTCCCTGTTGTGTATTGCGAGCTCCAGCGATGAGCGTGAGTGACCCGCGATGGTCAAATGTGTGAGAATTTCTGTGTGTTGCAGAGAGTTAGCGGCCTAGCACTAATCTTCAGGTATGAAATACTGTTTTTTGTTTAATATATTATCATGTCGTAAATGCAAGTTTTGGAAATACGTCAACTTTATTGATAATTCATTTTGCATTTTTCAAAGAGCGTGTTGTTCGATTTTCAATCATCTTTGAGTGCTCAAAATATATGCTGGAAGAATTTGTAATGTTTTCAAGTATTGTTATATCACCTAAATGGTATAACTATTCTTTGTTGCGTAAATATCAGTCAAAGAAAATGTTTATTTACCGTAAATGTGAATTTTGTAGGGAGTTAAATTTAAGGAGAAATCCTTGTTTCAAAATGAAATGTAACCTTTATTGGGGATGATTTGGGTGAACATTATGAATGTTTGAATACTTTTCAAGAACTTTAATTGATTTATTTGCTTTATTATCACTAAAGAGTATATTTATTTTACTCTTCAGAACATATTTAATGTTACGAAGGACTCAGCCAATAAAGAGCGGTGAACACTATCTTCTCTTTATCATTTGTACCAAAACTTTCTGAAGATTATTTGAAGAGTTGGTACAGAGAAGAAATGAGTAATTCAGATGAATTAGCGTTGGAACTTGATGGAGTTGGACAGTTGTGGAATGGAAGTTCACAAGAGGCTGAAGGTGCAGGTGTTACCAATGTAAAAGAGAGAATGCAGATTGTGAAAGCAAAGAGAAAGGTGATTAAAGGGAAAATTACCAGAACTATAAATAGACTTAAAGACAACATGCAAACTAAAATGGTGAAAAAAAGAAGAATTTTAAAGGAGTTAGAAGAACTCAGAGCTGATTATACAAAGGCATGTGAATTACATGGAGAACTGTATGAGTATACAGAAGAGGCAAAAGTTGCAGGTTTAGATAAATGGGAGTCGGATCTAACCAATGATATCTATGGAATAGAAGAATTAGCAGAGGATTATCTAGCATCACTTGACATCACAGAACATGAAACAGAGACTGTGTCAAAGGGAAAGGGTAAATCTGTCAAGGTTCAAAGTGGTCCTTCAACATCATTTCAAGCTGCTGAAGATGATGACAGTGCATCTTATAAAGATAATGCATCTCAGGATGACAATACATCTCTTGCTGGATCAAGTGAAGGATTTGATGGGTGGATAACTTCACTGAAGGAGTATCAGGAGACTAAACACTGTCTAAGCAACACCCCGAACATGAGTTTAGCGGAGGCATTGATCAAGATTGAAGCCAGTAGGGACATACCTAATATCACTCTTCCTAAATATTCAGGGGATCCTTTGGAATATGTGAATTTCATGGAAAGATTCAAAATTCATATCCATGATAAAGCCCATTTAACAGATGCCATGAGACTGGTACAATTAAAGATGCATCTGACTGGTGAGGCTGAGAGGGCCATTGCAGGACTTGGATCTAGTGGTACCATGTACGCTACTGCCTTAAAAATGTTAAAGGAACAGTTCGGCCAGGAAAGTTATATTGCAAGAGCATATGTGAACAAGCTGACTAAGGGGAACAGAATACAGGGACGAGAGGCGCTGCGAGATTTCTCCTTAGATCTGATTAATTGCATAGCAACTTTAACACGGATGGGTTCCTTTGCAGATATAAACGCAAATGATAATTTGCGGCAGATAGTAATGCGTATGCCAGGGTACCTTATTGATAGATGGAAAGTGAAGGCATCTGATATCAGAGAAAGAGGTGAACGGCCGACAATTCGCCATATCAGTGATTTTATCAGAAAACGGGTAAAAGCAGAGTTCGACCCAGACTTTGGGGATTTGGAAAGAAGAAGTGATTCCAGAAGGATAAAGGGGTTATATTCTCATCAGCAGATGAAGAGGGGGCCCATATGTTATCTTTGTTCTGAAGAACATAGAATCTCAGATTGCCCAACATTCACAGATTGTACTGTTCCAGAGAGGACTCAGAAGGTTCGAGACCTACGTCTGTGTTTTGGCTGTCTTGTCAGAGGCCATATTACGAGAGACTGTAAGACCAAGAAGGCCTGTGGTATCAACGGATGTTCACGTACACACAACAAGATGTTGCATTTTGACCCACAGGTGGCCAGTTCTATCATTGATACAGATAGTATTCTACCAGTGGTCAGGGTGATGTTTAAATCCTTAAATGGTAGGACCAGGGAAGGTAATGTCCTCATAGATGGAGGTGCAGGAACCACAATCATTCGCAAATAATTTGCAAAATCACTTGGTCTCCAGGGTAACAAGGAGAGACTTGATCTATCACTTGTAGGATGTGAGAAACTTGAGAACATTAACAGTCGCAGATTGAAATTTTGGATTTCTTCACTTGAAAGCAGTGAGGCATTTGAAGTAGAAGCTTATGAGATTGATAAGACTGTTTTGAATGTTAAGCCTTTGGATAGAAACTGGTTGAGATCATTCTCACATCTTAACAACATTGAATTGTCGCACAAGGCGGGACCTATTGATCTCATCTTGGGAGTTCAGTATTCTCACTTGCATGCTGAAGAAGAGGTTCGTCAAGGTCTTCCATTTGATCCGATCGGAAAGAAGAGCAAGCTCGGATGGTATGTGATGGGTCCAGACAAAACTCAACGTTCAGTGATATGCTCAGTGAACTTTGTGGAGAAACTTAATCTTGACAAATTCTACCAGTTTGAAACATTGGGGGTACAAGCTCCAAATTGTAAATGTTCTGTTGAAGTACTCTCAACTGAGGATCGAGTAGCACTCAAACTGATGAAAGAATCGTGTCGCAAGGTTCAGGACAGATACGAGATTGGTCTTCCTTGGAAGAAGAACCCTGCCTTACTTCCAAACAACTATAATGTAGCCTATAGAAGACTTGTGTCTCTTGAGAAGAATCTCCTGAAGAATGACCAAAAGGCTAAAATGTATTGTGATGCTGTGAATGAGTATGAGCAGAAAGAATGGGCAGAAAAGATTGATGAACCCAATGTGAAAACTAGTGGTTTCCCAGTTTATTATCTTCCACACCATGGAGTTTATAGACCGGACAAGCCCAGTACCCCATTGAGAGTTGTGTTTGATCCGGCATGTGTGTGTGATGGTGTATCCCTCAACTCATATCTGTATAAGGGTCCAGGTCTCATTGGGAACTTGCTGAGTGTTCTTCTGAGGTTTCGAGAGGACAGAGTTGCTATAGTTGGAGACATCTCCAAGATGTATCTCCAGATCAGGTTGAGAGAGAGTGACACTCATTTACACAGATTCCTATGGAGAGACTTAGAGGTGGATAGAGAGCCGTCAGTGTACAGATTGCTCAGAGTGGCTTTCGGTGATAAGTCCTCTCCAGACATGGCAAGTTATGTAATGCTTCGAATTGCTGAAGAGAATGAGGACAGATATCCTGAGGCATCAGCAATTTTGAGAGACGACAGGTATATGGACGATCTGATTCATTCGTGTGAAACCCCAGGAAAGGCTACGAAGAAAATCAATGAGGTTAATGCTGTGTTAGCCACTGGACAGTTTCAGATCAAAAAGTGGTTTTGTTCTTCGCAGTTGGTTCGTGAACAGAGTAGAGAAAATCAACCACAAGCGTCTTCGTCTGTCAGTCTTGATGGTGAAGAAATCAAGACCTTGGGTATTCGATGGACTCCGGATACTGATAATCTGAGTTTTGCAGTCAAGAATCTGGTTGCAGAGAAATACACTAAGAGACAAGTTTTATCCAGAATGTCAATGTTGTACGACCCACTTGGACTAGCTTAGCAATCACTATCAAAGCCAGAGTAGCTATGCAGGATATCTGGCGTCAGAAATCGTTGGATTGGGATGATGAGTTACCCAAAGAAATGTATGTTCAGTGGTCGAATCTGTTTCTGGAACTGCAAAGGTTGAGAGATGTTCAGTTTCCACGCTGTTTGAAACCTCCTGATTCCGTGAACACAACAACTCTACACGTCTTTGCAGACGCAAGCATGAAAGCCTATGGAGCTGCAGCATATCTCACATGTGCAACAGAAAATGAGACTTCAACACAGTTGATTATGGCAAACGCTAGAGTTGCGCCATTGCATCAGACAACAATACCGAGATTGGAGCTTATGGCGGCATTGATTGCTTCAAGGTTGGCCACAACAATCAAAAGAGAAATCAGACAGAAGCTGTCAGATGTGATATTGTGGACAGACTCACAAATTGTGCTTCATTGGATCAGAGCAGAATCAATAACATTCAAAGCCTTTGTTGGTGTCCGCATAGCCGAGATACAATCTCAGTGGAATCAGACACACTGGAGATATGTGCCAACATATTGGAATCCTGCAGATGATCTTAGCAGAGGAATTTCTGTGGAGGAATTGAATGGTAGCTGGATGAATGGGCCAGAATTCTTGAAGTTACCAGCTAATGAGTGTCCAACCCAGCCATGTGATGCAGCAACTACTGAATCCAGTGAGGAGAAAAGGAAGTGTCCAGCTATTGCTGCTTGTGCACCAATCAACCCTGTCATAGAAGCAGATAAGTTTTCATCATGGCAACGACTTCTGCGAGTTACAGCATACTGCCTAAGGTTTGTCAGGAAACTCAAGGACAAGATACATAAGGTTTCACAACTAGGGGATAATGCTATAACAGTGAGTTGTGAAGAGATGAAAGCAGCTGAATTGTATTGGATCAAGTGTGTCCAACGTGGAATGAATGATTGGAAGAGTGACTTCTGTGATCTAGCTCCCTTTGAGGAAAAGTGTATTGTTCGAGTAGGAGGTAGACTCAGACATTCTCCACTGCAGTATGATCAGATTCATCCAGTACTATTGTCTCCAGGTCACCACGTATGCAGATTGATAATGTGTGATGTTCATGTGCAAATGGGTCATGCTGGTCCAGAGAGAACATTGTGCGAGAGTAGGAGATATTTTTGGATTGTGCGTGGGCGGAACCTAGCCAAGAGTATTGTGAGAAATTGTGTTGTGTGCAGGAAGTTACGTCAGCCTGGTCATACCACTCTGATGGCTGACTTGCCTCCAGAAAGATTGCTTCCATTCTCACCACCATTCCATGTAACAGGAGTTGATCTCTTCGGACCAATGTCAATCAAGTATGGTAGGAACAAAACCCAAAAGGTATAGGGAGCAATCTTCACGTGCGCGAATGTGAGAGCGGTTCACTTAGAGATAGTGGATGGATTGTCTACTCAGGCATTTCTACAAGCATTGCGTCGTTTTGTATCAAATCATGGATGGCCACACACAGTTATTTCTGATAATGGCACATCGTTTGTTGGAACCGAGAGAGAACTTCGTACCATATTCATAGAAGGCAAACAACAAATGATGGACTTTGCATTGCTGCACAGAATCAATTGGAAGTTCATCACGCCTTTGAGCCCACACCAAGGTGGAATCTATGAAAGTTTGATTAAACAAGTGAAAAGATCTCTTAAGGTCATCATCGGTCAACAGATTCTCAGCTGGAATGAGTTATCAACTGCATTTGCAGAAGTGAAAGGTTTGCTGAACGCAAGACCATTGTATTATACAGCACAGGATCCTAATGATCCACAAGCCCTAACACCCAACCACTTCCTGTTAGGGAGAGCTTCCATAAATGTTCCACAAGGACCGTTCCAGGAGACAAAGAACCTGCATAAAAGGTTTGAATATGTGCAGATGCTGGTGAAACAGATTTGGAAGAGGTTTCTACGAGAGTATCTACCAACTCTCATGCGTAGGAGCAAGTGGCGTACACAGGGGAGACAACTCCAGATAGGAGATATTGTTCTGCTCATGGACAACAATGCACCAAGAGGAAAATGGGACTTGGCAAGAATCGTTGATTTATTTCCAGGAAAGGATGGTATAATCAGAAATGTCAGAGTTCGCACCAAGAACGGTGAATACAACAGATCAGTACAGAAATGCTGTCTGATCCTGGAATATTTCACATAGACTGTTTTCAGATGGCACTTGGTTGCCCCCAGAGGATTTGGTTGATATGACATTTGAATCTGAAATAACATAATTAATTTCATTTATGCCAAGAAAGACATATTTTAGTTTGCCGGTTTGATCAAGCCGTTTTGGTATATGTACTGTGCTCCAAAATAATGATAACTCCCTGTTGTGTATTGCGAGCTCCAGCGATGAGCGTGAGTGACCCGCGATGGTCAAATGTGTGAGAATTTCTGTGTGTTGCAGAGAGTTAGCGGCTGAGCACTAATCTTCAGGTATGAAATACTGTTTTTTGTTTAATATATTATCATGTCGTAAATGCAAGTTTTGGAAATACGTCAACTTTATTGATAATTCATTTTGCATTTTTCAAAGAGCGTGTTGTAGATCCAGCTATATTTTAACTTCACATCTCTATTAAACAGTAGTTATATTTTAACTTCACATCTCTATTAAACAGTAGCTATATTTTAGCTTCACATCTCTATTACACAGTAGTTATATTTTAACTTCACATCTCTATTAAACATTAGCTATATTTTAACTTCACATCTCTATTAAACAGTAGCTATATTTTAACTTCACATCTCTATTACACAGTAGTTATATTTTAACTTCACATCTCTATTAAACATGTATTTTAACTTCACATCTCTATTAAACAGTAGATCTAGCTATATTTTAACTTCACATCTCTATTAAACAGTAGTTATATTTTAACTTCACATCTCTATTAAACAGTAGTTATATTTTAATTTCACATTTTTATAAAAAAAATAGCTATATTTTAACTTCACATCTCTCTTAAACAGTAGCTATATTTTAACTTCATATCTCTATTAAACAGTAGTTATATTTTAACTTCACATCTCTATTAAACAGTAGATATATTTTAACTTCACATCTCTATTTTTACAGTAGATCCAGCTTTATTTTAACTTCACATCTCTATTAAACATTAGCTATATTTTAACTTCACATCTCTATTAAACAGTAGTTATATTTTAACTTCACAACTCTATTAAACAGTAGTTATATTTTAACTTCACATCTCTATTTAACAGTAGATCCAGCTATATTTTAACTTCACATCTCTATTAAACAGTAGTTATATTTTAACTTCACATCTCTATTTTAACAGTAGATCCAGCTTTATTTTAACTTCACATCTCTATTAAACAGTAGTTATATTTTAACTTCACATCTCTATTTAACAGTAGATCCAGCTATATTTTAACTTCACATCTCTATTAAACAGTAGATATATTTTAACTTCACATCTCTATTTTAACAGTAGATCCAGCTTTATTTTAACTTCACATCTCTATTAAACATTAGCTATATTTTAACTTCACATCTCTATTAAACAGTAGTTATATTTTAACTTCACATCTCTATTAAACAGTTTGTTATATTTTAACTTCACATCTCTATTAAACATTAGCTATATTTTAACTCCACATCTCTATAAAAACATTGGCTATATTTTAACTTCACATCTCTATTAAACAGTAGATCCAGGTATATTTTAACTTCACATCTCTATTAAACAGTAGCTATATTTTAACTTCACATCTCTATTAAACAGCAGTTATATTTTAACTTCACATCTCTATTAAACAGCTGTTATATTTTAACTTCACATCTCTATTAAACATTAGCTATATTTTAACTCCACATCTCTATAAAAACATTAGCTTTATTTTAACTTCAAATCTCTATTAAACAGTAGATCCAGCTTTATTTTAACTTCACATCTCTATTAAACAGTAGCTATATTTTAACTTCACATCTCTATTAAACAGTAGTTATATTTTAACTTCACATCTCTATTAAACAGTTGTTATATTTTAACTTCACATCTCTATTAAACAGTAGCTATATTTTAACTTCACATCTCTATGAAAACATTAGCTATATTTTAACTTCACATCTCTATTAAACAGTAGATCCAGCTATATTTTAACTTCACATCTCTATTAAACATTAGCTATATGTTAACTTCACATCTCTATTAAACAGTAGCTATATTTTAACTTCACATCTCTATTAAACAGTAGCTATATTTTAACTTCACATCTCTATTAAACAGTAGTTATATTTTAACTTCACATCTCTATAAAAACATTAGCTATATTTTAACTTCACATCTCTATTAAACAGTAGCTATATTTTAACTTCACATTTCTATTAAACAGTAGCTATATTTTAACTTAACATCTCTATTAAACAGTAGTTATATTTTAACTTCACATCTCTATTAAACAGTAGATCCAGCTATATTTTAACTTCACATCTCTATTAAACAGTAGTTATATTTTAACTTCACATCTCTATTAAACATTAGCTATATTTTAACTTCACATCTCTATTAAACAGTAGCTATATTTTAACTTCACATCTCTATTACACAGTAGTTATATTTTAACTTCACATCTCTATTAAACAGTAGCTATATTTTAACTTCACATCTCTATTAAACAGTAGCTACATTTTAACTTCACATCTCTATTACACAGTAGTTATATTTTAACTTCACATCTCTATTAAACATGTATTTTAACTTCACATCTCTATTAAACAGTAGATCTAGCTATATTTTAACTTCACATCTCTATTAAACAGTAGTTATATTTTAACTTCACATCTCTATTAAACAGTAGTTATATTTTAATTTCACATTTTTATAAAAAAAATAGCTATATTTTAACTTCACATCTCTCTTAAACAGTAGCTATATTTTAACTTCATATCTCTATTAAACAGTAGTTATATTTTAACTTCACATCTCTATTAAACAGTAGATATATTTTAACTTCACATTTTTATAAAAAAAATAGCTATATTTTAACTTCACATCTCTCTTAAACAGTAGCTATATTTTAACTTCATATCTCTATTAAACAGTAGTGATATTTTAACTTCACATCTCTATTAAACAGTAGATATATTTTAACTTCACATCTCTATTTTAACAGTAGATCCAGCTTTATTTTAACTTCACATCTCTATTAAACATTAGCTATATTTTAACTTCACATCTCTATTAAACAGTAGTTATATTTTAACTTCACAACTCTATTAAACAGTAGTTATATTTTAACTTCACATCTCTATTAAACAGTAGATCTAGCTATATTTTAACTTCACATCTCTATAAAAACATTAGCTATATTTTAACTTCACATCTCTATTAAACAGTAGATATATTTTAACTTCACATCTCTATTAAACAGTAGATCCAGCTTTATTTTAACTTCACACCTCTATTAAACATTAGCTATATTTTAACTTCACATCTCTATTAAACAGTAGTTATATTTTAACTTCACATCTCTATTAAACATTAGCTATATTTTAACTTCACATCTCTATTAAACAGTAGTTATATTTTAACTTCACATCTCTATAAAAACATAAGCTATATTTTAACTTCACATCTCTATTAAACAGTAGCTATATTTTAACTTCACATCTCTATTAAACAGTAGCTATATTTTAACTTCACATCTCTATTAAACAGTAGATATAGCTATATTTTAACTTCACATCTCTATTAAACAGTTGTTATATTTTAACTTCACATCTCTATTAAACAGTTGTTATATTTTAACTTCACATCTCTATTAAACATTAGCTATATTTTAACTTCACATCTCTATTAAAAAATTAGCTATATTTTAACTTCACATCTCTATTAAACTGTAGATCCAGCTATATTTTAACTTCACATCTCTATTAAACAGTAGCTATATTTTAACTTCACATCTCTATTAAGCAGTAGTTATATTTTAACTTCACATCTCTATTTAACAGTAGATCCAGCTATATTTTAACTTCACATCTCTATTAAACAGTAGTTATATTTTAACTTCACATCTCTATTAAACAGTAGATATATTTTAACTTCACATCTCTATTTTAACAGTAGATCCAGCTTTATTTTAACTTCACATCTCTATTAAACAGTAGCTATATTTTAACTTCACATCTCTATTAAACAGTAGTTATATTTTAACTTCACATCTCTATTAAACAGTTTGTTATATTTTAACTTCACATCTCTATTAAACATTAGCTATATTTTAACTCCACATCTCTATAAAAACATTAGCTATATTTTAACTTCACATCTCTATTAAACAGTAGATCCAGCTATATTTTAACTTCACATCTCTATTAAACAGTAGCTATATTTTAACTTCACATCTCTATTAAACAGCAGTTATATTTTAACTTCACATCTCTATTAAACAGTTGTTATATTTTAACTTCACATCTCTATTAAACATTAGCTATATTTTAACTCCACATCTCTATAAAAACATTAGCTATATTTTAACTTCACATCTCTATTAAACAGTAGATCCAGCTTTATTTTAACTTCACATCTCTATTAAACAGTAGCTATATTTTAACTTCACATCTCTATAAAAACATAAGCTATATTTTAACTTCACATCTCTATTAAACAGTAGCTATATTTTAACTTCACATCTCTATTAAACAGTAGCTATATTTTAACTTCACATCTCTATTAAACAGTAGATATAGCTATATTTTAACTTCACATCTCTATTAAACAGTTGTTATATTTTAACTTCACATCTCTATTAAACAGTTGTTATATTTTAACTTCACATCTCTATTAAACATTAGCTATATTTTAACTTCACATCTCTATTAAAAAATTAGCTATATTTTAACTTCACATCTCTATTAAACTGTAGATCCAGCTATATTTTAACTTCACATCTCTATTAAACAGTAGCTATATTTTAACTTCACATCTCTATTAAGCAGTAGTTATATTTTAACTTCACATCTCTATTTAACAGTAGATCCAGCTATATTTTAACTTCACATCTCTATTAAACAGTAGTTATATTTTAACTTCACATCTCTATTAAACAGTAGATATATTTTAACTTCACATCTCTATTTTAACAGTAGATCCAGCTTTATTTTAACTTCACATCTCTATTAAACAGTAGCTATATTTTAACTTCACATCTCTATTAAACAGTAGTTATATTTTAACTTCACATCTCTATTAAACAGTTTGTTATATTTTAACTTCACATCTCTATTAAACATTAGCTATATTTTAACTCCACATCTCTATAAAAACATTAGCTATATTTTAACTTCACATCTCTATTAAACAGTAGATCCAGCTATATTTTAACTTCACATCTCTATTAAACAGTAGCTATATTTTAACTTCACATCTCTATTAAACAGCAGTTATATTTTAACTTCACATCTCTATTAAACCGTTGTTATATTTTAACTTCACATCTCTATTAAACATTAGCTATATTTTAACTCCACATCTCTATAAAAACATTAGCTATATTTTAACTTCACATCTCTATTAAACAGTAGATCCAGCTTTATTTTAACTTCACATCTCTATTAAACAGTAGCTATATTTTAACTTCACATCTCTATTAAACAGTAGTTATATTTTAACTTCACATCTCTATTAAACAGTTGTTATATTTTAACTTCACATCTCTATTAAACAGTAGCTATATTTTAACTTCACATCTCTATGAAAACATTAGCTATATTTTAACTTCACATCTCTATTAAACAGTAGATCCAGCTATATTTTAACTTCACATCTCTATTAAACATTAGCTATATTTTAACTTCACATCTCTATTAAACAGTAGCTATATTTTAACTTCACATCTCTATTACACAGTAGTTATATTTTAACTTCACATCTCTATTAAACATTAGCTATATTTTAACTTCACATCTCTATTAAACAGTAGCTACATTTTAACTTCACATCTCTATTACACAGTAGTTATATTTTAACTTCACATCTCTATTAAACATTAGCTATATTTTAACTTCACATCTCTATTAAACAGTAGCTACATTTTAACTTCACATCTCTATTACACAGTAGTTATATTTTAACTTCACATCTCTATTAAACATGTATTTTAACTTCACATCTCTATTAAACAGTAGATCTAGCTATATTTTAACTTCACATCTCTATTAAACAGTAGTTATATTTTAACTTCACATCTCTATTAAACAGTAGTTATATTTTAATTTCACATTTTTATAAAAAAAATAGCTATATTTTAACTTCACATCTCTCTTAAACAGTAGCTATATTTTAACTTCATATCTCTATTAAACAGTAGTTATATTTTAACTTCACATCTCTATTAAACAGTAGATATATTTTAACTTCACATTTTTATAAAAAAAATAGCTATATTTTAACTTCACATCTCTCTTAAACAGTAGCTATATTTTAACTTCATATCTCTATTAAACAGTAGTTATATTTTAACTTCACATCTCTATTAAACAGTAGATATATTTTAACTTCACATCTCTATTTTAACAGTAGATCCAGCTTTATTTTAACTTCACATCTCTATTAAACAGTAGTTATATTTTAACCTTACAACTCTATTAAACAGTAGTTATATTTTAACTTCACATCTCTATTAAACAGTAGATCTAGCTATATTTTAACTTCACATCTCTATAAAAACATTAGCTATATTTTAACTTCACATCTCTATTAAACAGTAGATATATTTTAACTTCACATCTCTATTAAACAGTAGATCCAGCTTTATTTTAACTTCACACCTTTATTAAACATTAGCTATATTTTAACTTCACATCTCTATTAAACAGTAGTTATATTTTAACTTCACATCTCTATTAAACATTAGCTATATTTTAACTTCACATCTCTATTAAACAGTAGTTATATTTTAACTTCACATCTCTATAAAAACATTAGCTATATTTTAACTTCACATCTCTATTAAACAGTAGCTATATTTTAACTTCACATCTCTATTAAACAGTAGCTATATTTTAACTTCACATCTCTATTAAACAGTAGATCTAGCTATATTTTAACTTCACATCTCTATTAAACAGTTGTTATATTTTAACTTCACATCTCTATTAAACAGTTGTTATATTTTAACTTCACATCTCTATTAAACATTAGCTATATTTTAACTTCACATCTCTATTAAAAAATTAGCTATATTTTAACTTCACATCTCTATTAAACTGTAGATCCAGCTATATTTTAACTTCACATCTCTATTAAACAGTAGCTATATTTTAACTTCACATCTCTATTAAGCAGTAGTTATATTTTAACTTCACATCTCTATTTAACAGTAGATCCAGCTATATTTTAACTTCACATCTCTATTAAACAGTAGTTATATTTTAACTTCACATCTCTATTAAACAGTAGATATATTATAACTTCACATCTCTATTTTAACAGTAGATCCAGCTTTATTTTAACTTCACATCTCTATTAAACAGTAGCTATATTTTAACTTCACATCTCTATTAAACAGTAGTTATATTTTAACTTCACATCTCTATTAAACAGTTTGTTATATTTTAACTTCACATCTCTATTAAACATTAGCTATATTTTAACTCCACATCTCTATAAAAACATTAGCTATATTTTAACTTCACATCTCTATTAAACAGTAGATCCAGCTATATTTTAACTTCACATCTCTATTAAACAGTAGCTATATTTTAACTTCACATCTCTATTAAACAGCAGTTATATTTTAACTTCACATCTCTATTAAACAGTTGTTATATTTTAACTTCACATCTCTATTAAACATTAGCTATATTTTAACTCCACATCTCTATAAAAACATTAGCTATATTTTAACTTCACATCTCTATTAAACAGTAGATCCAGCTTTATTTTAACTTCACATCTCTATTAAACAGTAGCTATATTTTAACTTCACATCTCTATTAAACAGTAGTTATATTTTAACTTCACATCTCTATTAAACAGTTGTTATATTTTAACTTCACATCTCTATTAAACAGTAGCTATATTTTAACTTCACATCTCTATGAAAACATTAGCTATATTTTAACTTCACATCTCTATTAAACAGTAGATCCAGCTATATTTTAACTTCACATCTCTATTAAACATTAGCTATATTTTCAATTCACATCTCTATTAAACAGTATTTATATTTTAACTTAACATCTCTATTAAACATTAGCTATATTTTAACTTCACATCTCTATTAAACAGTAGTTATATTTTAACTTCACATCTCTATAAAAACATTAGCTATATTTTAACTTCACATCTCTATTAAACATTAGCTATATTTTAACTTCACATCTCTATTAAACAGTAGCTATATTTTAACTTCACATCTCTATTAAACGGTAGTTATATTTTAACTTCACATCTCTATTAAACAGTAGATCCAGCTATATTTTAACTTCACATCTCTATTAAACAGTAGTTATATTTTAACTTCACATCTCTATTAAACATTAGCTATATTTTAACTTCACATCTCTATTAAACAGTAGCTATATTTTAACTTCACATCTCTATTACACAGTAGTTATATTTTAACTTCACATCATTATTAAACATTAGCTATATTTTAACTTCACATCTCTATTAAACAGTAGCTATATTTTAACTTCACATCTTTTACACAGTAGTTATATTTTAACTTCACATCTCTATTAAACATTAGCTATATTTTAACTTCACATCTCTATTAAACAGTAGCTATATTTTAACTTCACATCTCTATTACACAGTAGTTATATTTTAACTTCACATCTCTATTAAACATGTATTTTAACTTCACATCTCTATTAAACAGTAGATCTAGCTATATTTTAACTTCACATCTCTATTAAACAGTAGTTATATTTTAACTTCACATCTCTATTAAACAGTAGTTATATTTTAATTTCACATTTTTATAAAAAAAATAGCTATATTTTAACTTCACATCTCTCTTAAACAGTAGCTATATTTTAACTTCATATCTCTATTAAACAGTAGTTATATTTTAACTTCACATCTCTATTAAACAGTAGATATATTTTAACTTCACATCTCTATTTTAACAGTAGATCCAGCTTTATTTTAACTTCACATCTCTATTAAACATTAGCTATATTTTAACTTCACATCTCTATAAAAACATTAGCTATATTTTAACTTCACATCTCTATTAAACAGTAGCTATATTTTAACTTCACATCTCTATTAAACAGTAGCTATATTTTAACTTCACATCTCTATTAAACATTAGCTATATTTTAACTTCACATCTCTATTAAACAGTAGCTATATTTTAACTTCACATCTCTATTACACAGTAGTTATATTTTAACTTCACATCTCTATTACACAGTAGTTATATTTTAACTTCACATCTCTATTAAACATGTATTTTAACTTCACATCTCTATTAAACAGTAGATCTAGCTATATTTTAACTTCACATCTCTATTAAACAGCAGTTATATTTTAACTTCACATCTCTATTAAACAATAGATCCAGCTATATTTTAACTTCACATCTCTATTAAACAGTAGTTATATTTTAACTTCACATCTCTATTAAACATTAGCTATATTTTAACTTCACATCTCTATTAAACAGTAGCTATATTTTAACTTCACATCTCTATTACACAGTAGTTATATTTTAACTTCACATCTCTATTACACAGTAGTTATATTTTAACTTCACATCTCTATTAAACATGTATTTTAACTTCACATCTCTATTAAACAGTAGATCTAGCTATATTTTAACTTCACATCTCTATTAAACAGTAGTTATATTTTAACTTCACATCTCTATTAAACAGTAGTTATATTTTAACTTCACATTTTTATAAAAAAAATAGCTATATTTTAACTTCACATCTCTCTTAAACAGTAGCTATATTTTAACTTCATATCTCTATTAAACAGTAGTTATATTTTAACTTCACATCGCTATTAAAGAGCTGCTGTATTTTAAGATCACATCTCTATTAAACATTAGCTATATTTTAACATCACATCACATCACTATTAAACAGCAGCTATACTTTAACATCACATCACATCTCTATTAAACAGTGTTTGAATGAACAATGACTATCTTCAAATATCCCTTTATTAATGTAATTGGATGTAAGTTTGCAAGTGCACCTGGTGGTGCTAGCTTTACAAAGGGAATATTCTGAAGAGTGAATTCTCTCCGCCCAAAAAAACTTTCATAAAGAATGACACCGGATGCTCGTGCATCGGTACATGTGGTCTTCTGAGAGCGCAGCGCACGACAGGCAAAAATACTAGTTTTTAAAGGGCTATCACTCCTGCCTTTTAAAAACAATGCACATCCCTAATAAAATCAGGGGTGCAGAAAATAGTCATGTTTTTAAAACCAACAGTAGCTAGAATCTATATTTTAACTTTACATCTTGTTAAACAGTAGCTATATCTTATCTACACGTCTCTATAAAACACTGGATACTGTCACGTACTGTTTGTTTGTTGTTTAACGCCGCACTCAGCAATATTCCTGCTTTATGACGGCGGTCTTTAAATAACTGAGTCTGGACCAGACAATCCAGTGACTGATGTCATGAGCATCGATCCACGCAATTGGGATCGATGACATGAATCAACCAAGTCAGCGAGCCTGACCACCCGATCCCGTTAGTCGCCTTTGCGACAAGCATAGTCGCCTTTTACGGCAAGCATGGGTTGCTGAAGACCTATTCTATCCCGGATCTTCATGGGTCACGTACTGTGTTACTTCATAGCGCTATAAAACACTGGCTACTGTCACGTACTGTGTTACTTCATAGCGATATAAAACACTGGCTACTGTCACGCACTGTGTTACTTCATAGCGCTATAAAACACTGGCTACTGTCACGCACTGTGTTACTTCATAGTCGCCTTTTACGGCAAGCATGGGTTGCTGAAGACCTATTCTATCCCGGATCTTCATGGGTCACGTACTGTGTTACTTCATAGCGCTATAAAACACTGGCTACTGTCACGTACTGTGTTACTTCATAGCGCTATAAAACACTGGCTACTGTCACGCACTGTGTTACTTCATAGCGATATAAAACACTGGCTACTGTCACGCACTGTGTTACTTCATAGCGCTATAAAACACTGGCTACTGTCACGTACTGTGTTACTTCATAGTGCTATAAAACACTGGCTACTGTCACGTACTGTGTTACTTCATAGCGCTATAAAACACTGGCTACTGTCACGCACTGTGTAACTTCATAGCGCTATAAAACACTGGCTACTGTCACGTACTGTGTTACTTCATAGTGCTATAAAACACTGGCTACTGTCACGTACTGTGTTACTTCATAGCGATATAAAACACTGGCTACTGTCACGCACTGTGTTACTTCCTAGCGCTATGAAACACTGGCTACTGTCACGTACTGTGTTACTTCATAGCGATATAAAACACTGGCTACTGTCACGCACTGTGTTACTTCATAGCGCTATAAAACACTGGCTACTGTCACGCACTGTGTTACTTCATAGCGCTATAAAACACTGGCTACTGTCACGCACTGTGTTACTTCATAGCGCTATAAAACCCTGGCTACTGTCACGCACTGTGTTACTTCATAGCGCTATAAAACCCTGGCTACTGTCACGCACTGTGTTACTTCACATTTCTTTGAAATACTGGCTACTGTGTTATTTCACATCTCTACTAAACAGTGGCTATACTGTAACTTATGCTTACTGCAATGTAGGCCTACATGATTAAGCCAGCAAATGCGGTGGAGGTTCTAAGTTTCATTAGTGTTTTGCATACGTATTAAAACATTGGTCCGCGAGTTGGAGCTACCCTATGACACATGTTCCACATTGTTCTCAGTGAACCTCGCCACAACGAACACTGTCGGCGTCAGATACAGGACATCTGATTCCTGCACACAGCTCAGCTCTGGTTGGGGGTATTGGAAACATTTTCAAATAATGCTTGGTACATTTAGATACGACATTTGAAATCGATGTGAATATCTACAACATAGCGCACTTCCTCACCGCTGTAATAGTAGCATGGCTGTCAGTCATGGAGAATGTTGGGCTGCCCCTGTCAGTCACGTAGAATTTAGGATTGCCCCTTCTCAGTTATGTTATAGTCAAGTTGTTGTGGCATAATAGTGAAACCAAAGCCAGGTAAAGGGTACAGACATAATTGTGACACAACCTGAACGAACATGTGATTATGAACACAAGTCTTTCTCATTGAAATAAATAGACAAATAGACGTGTATATGACAGTAGCCTGACACATCGCAGACTTGAAACATACTTTGTTACACTGGGCCTAGCTTACTGCAGTAGAGTGAAACATACTTTCTTACACTGGGTCTAGCTTACTGCAGTAGAGTGAAACATACTTTGTTACACTGGGCCTAGCTTACTGCAGTAGAGTGAAACATACTTTCTTACACTGGGTCTAGCTTACTGCAGTAGAGTGAAACATACTTTGTTATACTGGGCCTAGCTTACTGCAGTAGAGTGAAACATACTTTGCTGCACTGGGCCTAGCTTACTGCAGTAGAGTGAAACATACTTTCTTACACTGGGTCTAGCTTACTGCAGTAGAGTGAAACATACTTTGTTATACTGGGCCTAGCTTACTGCAGTAGAGTGAAACATACTTTGCTGCACTGGGCCTAGCTTACTGTAGTAGAGTGAAACATACTTTGTTACACTGGGCCTAGCTTACTGCAGTAGAGTGGAACATACTTTGCTACACTGGGCCTAGCTTACTGCAGTAGATTGAAACATACTTTGTTACACTGGGCCTGGCTTACTGCAGTAGAGTGAAACATACTTTGTTACACTGGGCCTAGCTTACTGCAGTAGAGTGAAACATACTTTGCTACACTGGGCCTAGCTTACTGCAGTAGAGTGAAACATACTTTGCTGCACTGGGCCTAGCTTACTGCAGTAGAGTGAAACATACTTTGTTACACTGGGCCTAGCTTACTGCAGTAGAGTGAAGCATACTTTGATGCACTGGGCCTAGCTTACTGCAGTAGAGTGAAACATACTTTGTTACACTGGGCCTGGCTTACTGCAGTAGAGTGAAACATACTTTGCTACACTGGGCCTAGCTTACTGCAGTAGAGTGAAACATACTTTGCTGCACTGGGCCTAGCTTATGCAGTAGAGTGAAACATACTTTGCTACACTGGGCCTAGCTTATGCAGTAGAGTGAAACATACTTTGCTACACTGGGCCTGGCTTACTGCAGTAGAGTGAAACATACTTTGCTACACTGGGCCTAGCTTACTGCAGTAGAGTGAAACATACTTTGCTACACTGGGCCTGGCTTACTGCAGTAGAGTGAAACATACTTTGCTACACTGGGCCTAGCTTACTGCAGTAGAGTGAAACATACTTTGCTACACTGGGCCTAGCTTACTGCAGTAGAGTGAAACATACTTTGTTACACTGGGCCTAGCTTACTGCAGTAGAGTGAAACATACTTTGCTACACTGGGCCTGGCTTACTGCAGTAGAGTGAAACATACTTTGCTACACTGGGCCTAGCTTACTGGAGTAGAGTGAAACATACTTTGCTACACTGGGCCTAGCTTACTGGAGTAGAGTGAAACATACTTTGTTACACTGGGCCTAGCTTACTGCAGGAGAGTGAAACATACTTTGTTACACTGGGCCTAGCTTACTGCAGTAGAGTGAAACATACTTTGTTACACTGGGCCTAGCTTACTGCAGTAGAGTGAAGCATACTTTGCTGCACTGGGCCTAGCTTACTGCAGTAGAGTGAAACATACTTTGTTACACTGGGCCTGGCTTACTGCAGTAGAGTGAAACATACTTTGCTACACTGGGCCTAGCTTACTGCAGTAGAGTGAAACATACTTTGCTGCACTGGGCCTAGCTTATGCAGTAGAGTGAAACATACTTTGCTACACTGGGCCTAGCTTATGCAGTAGAGTGAAACATACTTTGCTACACTGGGCCTGGCTTACTGCAGTAGAGTGAAACATACTTTGCTACACTGGGCCTAGCTTACTGCAGTAGAGTGAAACATACTTTGCTACACTGGGCCTGGCTTACTGCAGTAGAGTGAAACATACTTTGCTACACTGGGCCTAGCTTACTGCAGTAGAGTGAAACATACTTTGCTACACTGGGCCTAGCTTACTGCAGTAGAGTGAAACATACTTTGTTACACTGGGCCTAGCTTACTGCAGTAGAGTGAAACATACTTTGCTACACTGGGCCTGGCTTACTGCAGTAGAGTGAAACATACTTTGCTACACTGGGCCTAGCTTACTGGAGTAGAGTGAAACATACTTTGCTACACTTGGCCTAGCTTACTGGAGTAGAGTGAAACATACTTTGTTACACTGGGCCTAGCTTACTGCAGGAGAGTGAAACATACTTTGTTACACTGGGCCTGGCTTACTGCAGTAGATTGAAACATACTTTGCTACACTGGGCCTAGCTTACTGCAGTAGAGTGAAACATACTTTGTTACACTGGGCCTAGCTTACTGCAGGAGAGTGAAACATACTTTGTTACACTGGGCCTGGCTTACTGCAGTAGAGTGAAACATACTTTGCTGCACTGGGCCTAGCTTACTGCAGTAGAGTGAAACATACTTTGCTACACTGGGCCTAGCTTACTGCAGTAGAGTGGAATATACTTTGCTACACTGGGCCTGGCTTACTGCAGTAGATTGAAACATACTTTGTTACACTGGGCCTAGCTTACTGCAGTAGAGTGAAACATACTTTGCTACACTGGGCCTGGCTTACTGCAGTAGAGTGAAACATGCTTTGCTGCACTGGGCCTAGCTTACTGCAGGAGAGTTAAACATACTTTGTTACACTGGGCCTAGCTTACTGCAGTAGAGTGAAACAGACTTTGCTACACTGGGCCTAGCTTACTGCAGTAGAGTGGAATATACTTTGCTACACTGGGCCTAGCTTACTGCAGTAGAGTGAAAGATACTTTGTTACACTGGGCCTAGCTTACTGCAGTAGAGTGAAACATACTTTGTTACACTGGGCCTAGCTTACTGCAGGAGAGTGAAACATACTTTGTTACACTGGGCCTGGCTTACTGCAGTAGATTGAAACATACTTTGCTACACTGGGCCTAGCTTACTGCAGTAGAGTGGAATATACTTTGCTACACTGGGCCTGGCTTACTGCAGTAGATTGAAACATACTTTGTTACACTGGGCCTAGCTTACTGCAGTAGAGTGAAACATACTTTGCTACACTGGGCCTGGCTTACTGCAGTAGAGTGAAACATGCTTTGCTGCACTGGGCCTAGCTTACTGCAGGAGAGTTAAACATACTTTGTTACACTGGGCCTAGCTAACTGCAGTAGAGTGAAACAGACTTTGTTACACTGGGCCTAGCTTACTGCAGTAGAGTGGAATATACTTTGCTACACTGGGCCTAGCTTACTGCAGTAGATTGAAACATACTTTGCTACACTGGGCCTGGCTTACTGCAGCAGAGTGAAACATACTTTGCTACACTGGGCCTAGCTTACTGCAGTAGAGTGGAATATACTTTGCTACACTGGGCCTAGCTTACTGCAGCAGAGTGAAACATACTTTGTTACACTGGGCCTAGCTTACTGCAGTAGAGTGAAACATACTTTGCTACACTGGGCCTAGCTTACTGCAGTAGAGTGAAACATACTTTGCTGCACTGGGCCTGGCTTACTGTAGTAGAGTGAAACATACTTTGCTACACTGGGCCTAGCTTACTGCAGTAGAGTGAAACATACTTTGTTACACTGGGCCTGGCATACTGCAGTAGAGTGAAACATACTTTGTTACACTGGGCCTAGCTTACTGCAGTAGAGTGAAACATACTTTGCTACACTGGGCCTGGCTTACTGCAGTAGAGAACGTTATCACGGGAGCAATGCTGTAACTCGCCACACAATGTGTAGGGCCTACATCTGTGTCAGTCAACATCATGTAATCGTCAGCCTGTTTAGTTATTTAGTTACAGGAGAGCGGACATCGATGAGACATTCGAAAGTTGTTGTCCACCATGTAAGTTGTACATGTCATTGAAAATAAGATTCATTTTGTATTGATATATGCCCCACATACTTAAATCCGTTCAAAATATTTCCCATTTTTCAATGTCGATACTTGTGCTAATCCAAGGGATAGTTTAATAACAATGTTGCAGTCCTCAGCGTTCTAATATATCTAGCAAACTGCATTGAAAATACCAATCAAACCATCCATCTCCGATCTTCACAATAGTGCCAATATGTACCGTTGCACTCATCTTCAAAATGTCTTCATTGTATTAAACATGTTAATGTACTTTGTCCTGGGGCCTTACTACTGAAATACATGATTGATTGATTATTGCAGACAGGAAGATAAAGTCACGACAGTTAGATCTGTGGAGTTAATCCGATCAAGTCTTTTAACGAAGTTACTCACCCGCATACCATGCACACAAGACACCACTCTCCTACCCAGAGATCCATGTGACACGACACATGCCCGACCTCACTCTCCTACCCAGAGTTCCATGTGACAAGACACATGCCCGCCCGCTGTGAGGCCCTGTCAGCGTGTTGTGACGGCACGACCTCACTCTCCTACCCAGAGTTCCCTGTGACACGACACATGCCCGCCCGCCGTGAGGCCCTGTCAGCGTGTTGTGACGGTACGACCTCACTCTCCTACCCAGAGTTCCCTGTGACAAGACACATGCCCTCCCGCCGTGAGGCCCTGTCAGCGTGTTGTGACGGCACGACCTCACTCTCCTACCCAGAGTTCCCTGTGACAAGACACTACTCCCCTACCCAGAGTTCCCTGTGACACGACACATGCCCGCCCGCCGTGAGGCCCTGTCAGCGTGTTGTGACGGTACGACCTCACTCTCCTACCCAGAGTTCCCTGTGACAAGACACATGCCCTCCCGCCGTGAGGCCCTGTCAGCGTGTTGTGACGGCACGACCTCACTCTCCTACCCAGAGTTCCCTGTGACAAGACACATGCCCGCCCGCCGTGAGGCCCTGTCAGCGTGTTGTGACGGTACGACCTCACTCTCCTACCCAGAGTTCCATGTGACAAGACACATGCCCGCCCTCACTCTACTACCCAGAGTTCCATGTGACACGACACATGCCCTCCCTCACTCTCCTACCCAGAGTTCCCTGTGACAAGACACATGCCCTCCCTCACTCTCCTACCCAGAGTTCCCTGTGACAAGACTCACGCCCGCCCGCTGTGAGGCCCTGTCAGCGTGTTGTGACGGCACGACCTCACTCTCCTACCCAGAGTTCCCTGTGACAAGACTCACGCCCGCCCGCTGTGAGGCCCTGTCAGCGTGTTGTGACGGCACGACCTCACTCTCCTACCCAGAGTTCCCTGTGACAAGACTCACGCCCGCCCGCTGTGAGGCCCTGTCAGCGTGTTGTGACGGTACGACCTCACTCTCCTACCCAGAGCTCCCTCTGACAAGACACATGCCCGCTCGGCGTGAGGCCCTGTCAGCGTGTTGTGACGGCACGACCTCACTCTCCTACCCAGAGTTCCCTGTGACAAGACACATGCCCGCCCGCCGTGAGGCCCTGTCAGCGTGTTGTGACGGTACGACCTCACTCTCCTACCCAGAGTTCCCTGTGACAAGACACATGCCCGTCCGGCGTGAGGCCCTGTCAGCGTGTTGTGACGGCACGACCTCACTCTCCTACCCAGAGTTCCATGTGACAAGACACATGCCCGTCCGGCGTGAGGCCCTGTCAGCGTGTTGTGACGGTACGACCTCACTCTCCTACCTAGAGTTCCATGTGACAAGACACATGCCCGCCCTCACTCTACTACCCAGAGTTCCATGTGACACGACACATGCCCGCCCGCCGTGAGGCCCTGTCAGCGTGTTGTGACGGCACGACCTCTGTACACCAGCTATGACGTAAGTGTGACTTGTCGGAGGCAACAAGGAGGGTGTGTTTTCGCGGTTCGGTACGTTACGACAGGCTGTTATTTTGTATGAACTGAATGAATGAATGAATGAATTTCTTGTTTTCTTCCAGAAGTTACATCCGAAAATTTACAAAATCACCGAGTCTCAGAGCCAATGCATGGTGCTGGTATTTACATAGATAGGCGCATTGTTAACACTTAAAATACGGTCATATACATCCGTAGACGCAAAAACAGAATTAATACAATCAGTTTAGGAACTTGTTAGTACGAAAATTAAAATGCAAAATTAGTCAATGACAGACCTTATCATTAGACACCATTGTTACGGGTGCAAATACGTTGTTATTTTCTAGTTATTATAGGCCTACTGGGCGTTCAATATTTCTGCTAAACCCACCATTTTACAATGGTAGAAAACGGTTCATATTCGGCGACATTTGCGTCATCAAATTTGCTACAATAAAGATGCTAGCGATATTTCATTAACGTGGTCGTTTAATTCCATGTATTATGTATACGATTGCGTGACAACAGTGAGTTGACACGAAATATTAACGCACACGTCACTGTTGAAAATGGTCTGTGCGTCATTGTTTACATTCAACCGATGTGACGACTTCATTCGAGTTAACAGTTCAAATAATATTTTCCTTCACTGTAAGTAACAATGGACGATATTCTCGAGACATATACATCGCAACAGCCCTGATGAAAATGCAAAGAAAAAATGTAACCAACCGTTCCAGCGTTTTTCTATATTAAATACATGTCGTGTCCGCCATGTTTGTTCGTCTGGTGGAGGCGGCCATTGTGCAGGCATTGCCTGGGTCAGTGCAGCGCCATTGTGCAGGCATTGCCTGGGTCAGTGTAGCGCCAGCGCACCATACCCAGGGAACCCAAATTCAGATTTTACACTGCGTAACACTTTCTCCTATTTCGACAAATTCATTCTTCTATCCGTTGTATACATTGGCTCACTATCTTTAGAATATGCATGGGAAGAGTATTGTAGCACAAATTAGGGAATTAGAAATAGATACATTACAATGATTAGGGTAAATTCAACAGAAAAAGTCAAAGTTACAGTCCTGCGTGACGCCATGACAGACGCACCATCAGACACGAGGACGGTAGTTATCTTCATTACTATTTACCTTATATTCCTTGACCACGGTCAAGTCCTGACTGTACACACGACCACTCTCTCACGCTGCTTATGTACAGTTTCAAGTCGGACGTAGATTTTGCGTATCTTCCGCATTTTTTTCACGCAATTGTTTCCACAATGGATATTCATAAATGTACATCATATGTAATGTACATATATACTCACACGCAAAAGAAACGCAAGTGGTTTTAAGCAAATAGGTAACAAACACGGAACCATAAATTGATGTTTTAACATGTAATGAAGCCTGATGGTGTTATTAATATTTTTGGTTGCATTTTGGAAGCCCCGAGTAAAAACGCAACATTAAAAACGAATCGCCAAAACGCACCATTTCAATGAATATGTGGGTATCATGCACCCATTTCTCGCGAAATCGAAAATGCACGAACTGTCACGAACTGTAGTGGGTATAAAACAGTGGTCGATTTTTGGACCTATGACTATTTGGTATACAATGCCACGCCTAAATCAAATTCAGAGAAAACAGGCTATCGAACGACGTTTGGAAGCTGAAGAGTCTGTCCAAGATGTTGTCCGTCATTTCAACGTTATCTTAACCACAATTTACCGTCTCCTGCATCGATACAATGCAACACAGACCACATATGACCTTCCTCGGAGCGGTCGTCCTAGGATCACCACAGCTCGACAAGATCGGCAGATTACCCGTCAACACCAGCAACATCCGTTCCTAACTGCAAGTGAAGGTGCTCGCCAGACCCTAGGAACACATAATCGACACATAAGCCGGGACACTGTGATCCGATGTCTCCGTTCCAACAACCTCAGATGTTCTGCAACCACGACATTGACTTCAGTGGGCACAGGGTCATCGCAATTGGCGTCATCGTGAGTGGAGGCGTGTCATCTTCTCAGATGAAAGTCGCTTTTGTGTCTCCCATGCAGACGGAAGAGTCAGTATTTGGCGGCATCGAGGTGATCGTTTCGCTGACAGAATCGTTGTGGAAAGGGATCCATTGGGTGGACCTAGCGTCATGATATGGGCAGGGATTGGACTTAATGCGAGACTTGGACCCATGTGCTTTCTGAATGTTGGTCAAGGTCGGGGACACGGCGTCACTGCTCAGCGGCATATCGACCAAGTGATCAGACCCCACGTTGTTTGCACAACATCAACAACACATTTTCGAGCAGGACAACGCTCGTCCCCATGTTGCCAGAGCTACCATGGCCTTTCTGCAACAACACAACATCCGTGTTCTACCGTGGCAAGCCCTCAGCCCTGATCTGAACCCCATCAACACTTGTGGGATGAGGTTCAAAGGCGTCTGCACAATGTGCGGCCAGCCCTTCAACTGCCGATGAAGTACGCACAGCTGCTCTGGATGTGTGCAGGAGGATCCCTAGGGCCTTCACAAGTCGTCTGATCCACTCAAAGTACAGGAGATGTGTGGCAGTGATCAATGCTAATGGTGGTCACACCAGGTATTGACTGACATTTTGGGTATTGACCCGAAACTGTGTAAGTCCTTAACATTTAAAAAATACAATAATGTCATCTGCCTTTTAATCCATTAAACTGTCTTCAGTCAATTTTTTGTCAATCTTGCCCTATTAGTATTTCTTGTCTTTACTGTTGAAAATAAATAACATGTATACTGAATACTCGACTTGCGTTTCTTTTGCGTGTGAGTATATATAGGCCACGCAGAGTTATCAACCTTTCATAATCTGTTTGAACAGTGTTTACATGAGAAATGGACAAGTTTATAGTTTACGACATTTCTGACCTTTAGCCAAGTGTGAGATGATGACATGTAAGCGTAACTGCACTATCTAAGTATTTTCTTTCAATATTTTAAGTTCATATAAACATGTTATGAACATCAATTAATTTTATTTTAAAACTAAAACTGAATACATTACTTCAACAAAATGGATTATATCTTTCTGAAATGTATTTGCACACATTTTTAGAAATGGTGCGCGTTAGTCACAAACGATTAACGAATTGCGCCTGTCGTTTTGTTTTCTATAATCACTTGGTTCACTGTCATACAGCTACGTTTACAAAATGTGTATACAGATTTCTATAACTTATGAGCCTAAAGAAATTTAAAGATAAAAGCTTAATCATTGAAGTAAAACCTTATCGTGTACTGTTAACGCACTGACGTCACACACTAAAAGTACTATTAGATAAGGGTCACATTCTGTCCGTCCTTTGTGACAGTGTCCGTCATTTGTAATTAAGGCTGTTTATTGGCGCCCCGAGCGACGTGCCCGCTGTCATGCATGTTGAGTCTTAGCTTCATTATAGATATATAAGCACAAATGTCAATCAGGTAAAGTCAGTTTGTTCATGTCCATAAAAATGAAATGGTATAATATTCACTGCATATATCGCCTAATCAGAATGTAGTACGTACTTCTGTAAATGCATTCACCATCATGTATAAAACTGTGTACTTGTACTGATACAGAAAGAGACACGGTCGGGGTGGCGGTCGACCCACGGGACTCGGGACTCGGGACCCACAGTCACACTCTTGGACGACGCCTACCAGTGTCCGGTAATAAAGGCTCGGCCGGGACTCGGGACCCACGGTCACTCTCTTGGACGACGCCTACCAGTGTCCGGCAATAAAGGCACGGGACTCGGGACCCACGGTCACTCTCTTGGACGACGCCTACCAGTGTCCGGCAATAAAGGCGCGGCCGGGACTCGGGACACACGGTCACTCTCTTGGACGACGCCTACCAGTGTCCGGCAATAAAGGCGCGGCCGGGACTCGGGACACACGGTCACTCTCTTGGACGACGCCTACCAGTGTCCGGCAATAAAGGCACGGCCGGGACTCGGGACTCACGGTCACTCTCTTGGACGGCGCCTACCAGTGTCCGGTAATAAAGGCACGGCCGGGACTCGGGACACACGGTCACTCTCTTGGACGACGCCTACCAGTGTCCGGTAATAAAGGCACGGCCGGGACTCGGGACCCACGGTCACTCTCTTGGACGACGCCTACCAGTGTCCGGCAATAAAGGCGCGGCCGGGACTCGGGACACACGGTCACTCTCTTGGACGACGCCTACCAGTGTCCGGTAATAAAGGCGCTACATACAACGAGACTCACGTTCGATCTCCTAGGGTCAGTCTGTGACCTTGCTACGCCATTACTTCTATACTGAGGATAAGTACGTGGCATAATTAACAATATTACGTTTTACACTTTATTTCTCCAAGAATTCTTTTTGTAGTTCGATTTAATCATTTCTTATGATTTGTGTCATACCTTGGCGTATACAGTTTCAATATTTCTATCTGTGTTGGAATACTGTGGTTCCTCATGAAAGAAAAACATCACAAAAATGCACTGTCCTTATCCACTGCACATTTGCACTAAAGCCCCAATCACATGGACAAAATTTACTCATGTAAGCAAATTTACTCATGGAGTATATTTAGGAAAGAGAACTGTGGAAGAGAGAACGTTCTCAACACTGGTGGAACAATGTCGTCAAACGATCATTTGATAATAAACTGTGGATGGATAACATTCGCATGACAAGTGAAACATTTTATGACCATGTTATGTTCTTTGCAAGGAACTACAGCCGTATTTTCCTGATTATCAGTATCTTGAATTTAATATGCTTACGTAAGCAAATAGAGAATCTGTTGACGTGACCAGAAATACTCCAGGAGCATTTATACTTATGAGTAAATATACTTTTACTAGACCTCATTAGGTGTAGCAAAAATACTTTTACTCATGTCTCTTTACTCCTGGAGTATATTTACTCACGAAAGCAAATGCGTTCACATGCCACCATAAGTAAATTTACTTATGTAAGTACATATACTCACGTAAGTAAAAGTGTCCATGTGAATGGGGCTTAAGTGACCTTGGTTACAGTACACTAGTGCTAAGTACAGCGGAGTCATGCCCCCTTTTCTTTGTACTTGTGTAACCACTCAGCCGTCTTTTGACGTCATAGAGGAAATCAAATTTTATCATTTGTGGCAATCTATTTTTTTTAATGAATGTATAACGTCATATATAAGATACAAATCCATCTGGTATACTTTTATGGTCGTATAAAAGATATTAGGCAGTATTTCATTCGCTCAGTTTCGGTAAAGCTGTTAAATGAAAACAATCGACGCACAGTTCTTTTATCGGTGTACGATAGAAAGTGCCGAAATCTTCTTTTTTTGACGCATTACAAAACACTCAGCACTGTCTGGTTTAAAAATAAAATTGCAGTTAATTTTACAGTCAGAGGAAGATCCAAAGCCGCGCGACCGCAATGCCCGCACAGCATTCACTTCTCCGATGTTCTGACAATGTGAGTCAGACAAATAACTCGGCATCCAGGGGGTTAATACGTAATTCCTATAAGAACATACGGCACCTCCATCTGCGTAAAATGTATTTGTCATAATCCGAGTATGTCTAATTTTAGAACGCTTCTGTCTTCGAACTATGTCTTGTTACTAAGTGAGTGACTTTGTTTGATTTTAAACCGCTTTCAGCAATTTACCAGCAGTATCACGGCGAGGGACACCAGAAATGGGCTTCACACATTGTAACCATGTCGGAAAACGAACCCGGGTCTTCGGTGTGACGAGCGAACGCTTTAACCACTAGGTTATTCGACCTCCCCCTTGTTACTAAGAAATGTATGTAAATGTCAAAGGTATGAAAGTTGTGCAACTAAAGGAATAATATGAAATACGTTATGTATGAATTCAGGTACCAATTCAATATTATTATACCCCGCCACGAAAACCATGAGAGATATCTGAACCAAACTTGGCACAAAGATAGGTCTAGGCGTGAACTGGTGTCCATTGATTGTCTCTGATTCTCCCTCCCTCCCTCTCTCACTCCCGCCCTCGATCACTCACTCCCGCCCTCCCTCACTCTTTCGCTCACTCACTCACTCTAGCTTTACCTGAGTAAACAGAACCCTTTAGATTCCGGCAGGATACATGTACGCATCGTCTGTGTACAGAAAGGTCAGAATAGCGTCAGCACTGGGGGAAATAGGTCATTACTGGCCAGGGGCCTTTGGACTTCTCGTGCACAGACGGTTGCCGGAAGTCAGTTTCCACTTCTTGGAACTCACGGGATGCACCAAACAGATAGTCAAGGCATTGAAATCAAGCCTGACTATTTAAGCTTGATGTGATTTTTCTCAATGAGGAAAGTTTACTGACCAATGGTAAGTCATCCTGTAGGTAGGTGTGGATGAGGGACACGGGAAACCATGATCGGACCTCAAGTCAGACAGTCTGGTGCGCGTCCGGTCTCGTCTTGTTGTCGCCATCTTTCCAACCAGAAACTGATCTCAGGCACAAGACTTCACACCGAGACCAACGCTCTCCACCCGAAACTGATCTCAGACACAAGACTTCACACCGAGACCAACGCTCTCCACCCGAAACTGATCTCAGACACAAGACTTCACACCGAGACCAACGCTCTCCACCAGAAACTAATCTCAGACACAAGACTTCACACCGAGACCAACGCTCTCCACCAGAAACTAATCTCAGACACAAGCCTTGAAACCGAGACCAACGCTCTCCACCCGAAGTCTCTCAACTGAGTGTCTGTCTGTCAGGGTCACTTCATACATAGTGTCTGTTTGTCAGGGTCACTTCATACATAGTGTCTGTTTATCAGGGTCACGTGCACTTCATACATAGTGTCTGTTAGGGTCACTTCATACATAGTGTCTGTTTGTCAGGGTCACTATATACATAGTGTCTGTTAGGGTCACTTCATATATAGTGTCTGTCTGTCAGGGTCACTTCATACATAGTGTCTGTCAGGGTCGCTTCATACATAGTGTCTGTTTGTCAGGGTGATTTCATACATAGTGTCTGTTAGGGTCAATTCATACATAGTGTCTGTCAGGGTCACTTCATACATAGTGTCTGTTTGTCAGGGTCACTTCATACATAGTGTCTGTTTGTCAGTGTCACTTCATACATAGTGTCTGTTTGTCAGTGTCACTTCATACATAGTGTCTGTTTGTCAGGGTCACTTCATACATAGTGTCTGTTTGTCAGTGTCACTTCATACATTGTGTCTGTTTGTCAGGGTCACTTCATATATAATGTCTGTTTGTCAGGGTCACTTCATATATAGTGTCTGTTTGTCAGGGTCACTTCATACATAGTGTCTGTCTGTCAGTGTCACTTCATACATTGTGTCTGTTTGTCAGGGTCACTTCATACATTGTGTCTGTTTGTCAGGGTCACTTCATATAAAATGTCTGTTTGTCAGGGTCACTTCATATATAGTGTCTGTTTGTCAGGGTCACTTCATACATAGTGTCTGTCTGTCAGGGTCACTTCATACATAGTGTCTGTTTGTCAGTGTCACTTCATACATAGTGTCTGTTTGTCAGGGTCACTTAATACATAATGTCTGTTTGTCAGGGTCACTTCATACATAGTGTCTGTTTGTCAGTGTCACTTCACACATAGTGTCTGTTTGTCAGGGTCACTTCATACATAGTGTCTGTTTGTCAGGGTCACTTCATACATAGTATCTGTTTGTCAGGGCCATTTCATATATAGTGTCTGTTAGGGTCACTTCATATATAGTGTCTGTCTGTCAGGGTGACTTCATACATAGTGTCTGTCAGGGTCACTTCATACATAGTGTCTGTTTGTCAGGGTGACTTCATACATAGTGTCTGTTAGGGTCAATTCATACATAGTGTCTGTCAGGGTCACTTCATACATAGTGTCTGTTTGTCAGGGTCACTTCATACATAGTGTCTGTTTGTCAGTGTCACTTCATACATAGTGTCTGTTTGTCAGTGTCACTTCACACATAGTGGCTGTTTGTCAGGGTCACTTCATACATAGTGTCTGTTTGTCAGGGTCACTTCATACATAGTGTCTGTTTGTCAGGGCCATTTCATATATAGTGTCTGTTAGGGTCACTTCATATATAGTGTCTGTCTGTCAGGGTCACTTCATACATAGTGTCTGTCAGGGTGACTTCATACATAGTGTCTGTTTGTCAGGGTGACTTCATACATAGTGTCTGTTAGGGTCAATTCATACATATTGTCTGTCAGGGTCACTTCATACATAGTGTCTGCTTGTCAGGGTCACTTCATACATAGTGTCTGTCTGTCAGGGTCACTTCATACATAGTGTCTGTTTGTCAGGGTCACTTCATACATTGTGTCTGTTTGTCAGGGTCACTTCATATATAGTGTCTGTTTGTCAGGGTCACTTCATACATAGTGTCTGTCAGGGTCACTTCATACATAGTGTCTGTTTGTCAGGGTCACTTCATACATAGTGTCTGTTTGTCAGTGTCACTTCACACATAGTGTCTGTTTGTCAGTGTCACTTCATACATAGTGTCAGTCTGTCAGGGTGACTTCATACATAGTGTCTGTCAGGGTCACTTCATACATAGTGTCTGTTTCTCAGGGTGACTTCATACATAGTGTCTGTTAGGGTCAATTCATACATAGTGTCTGTCAGGGTCACTTCATACATAGTGTCTGTTTGTCAGGGTCACTTCATACATAGTGTCTGTTTGTCAGTGTCACTTGATACATAGTGTCTGTTTGTCAGTGTCACTTCATACATAGTGTCTGTTTGTCAGGGTCACTTCATACATTGTGTCTGTTTGTCAGGGTCACTTCATATATAGTGTCTGTTTGTCAGTGTCACTTCATATATAATGTTTGTTTGTCAGGGTCACTTCATATATAGTGTCTGTTTGTCAGGGTCACTTCATACATAGTGTCTGTTTGTCAGGGTCACTTCATACATAGTGTCTGTCTGTCAGGGTGACTTCATACATAGTGTCTGTTTGTCAGGGTCACTTAATACATAGTATCTGTTTGTCAGGGTCACTTAATACATAATGTCTGTTTGTCAGGGTCACTTCATACATAGTGTCTGTTTGTCAGGGTCTTTTCATACATAATGTCTGTTTGTCAGGGTGACTTCATACATAGTGTCTGTCTGTCAGGGTGACTTCATACATAGTGTCTGTTTGTCAGGGTCACTTCATACATTGTGTCTGTTTGTCAGGGTCACTTCATACATAGTGTCTGTCAGGGTCACTTCATACATAGTGTCTGTTTGTCAGAGTCACTTCATACATAGTGTCTGTTTGTCAGTGTCACTTCACACATAGTGTCTGTTTGCCAGGGTCACTTCATACATAGTGTCTGTTTGTCAGGGTCACTTCATACATAGTGTCTGTCTGTCAGGGTCACTTCATACATAGTGTCTGTTTGTCAGGGTCACTTCATACATTGTGTCTGTTTGTCAGGGTCACTTCATATATAGCGTCTGTTTGTCAGGGTCACTTCATACATAGTGTCTGTCAGGGTCACTTCATACATAGTGTCTGTTTGTCAGGGTCACTTAATACATAGTGTCTGTTTGTCAGGGTCATTTCATATATAGTGTCTGTTTGTCAGGGTCACTTCATACATAGAGTCTGTTTGTCAGGGTCACTTCATACATTGTGTCTGTTTGTCAGGGTCACATCATACATAGTGTCTGTTTGTCAGTGTCACTTCATACATAGTGTCTGTTTGTCAGGGTCACTTCATACATAGTGTCTGTTTGTCAGGGTCACTTCATACATAGTATTTGTTTGTCAGGGTCACTCCATACATTGTGACTGTTTGTCAGGGTCACTTCATACATAATGTCTGTTTGTCAGGGTCACTTCATACATAGTGTCTGTTTGTCAGGATCACTTCATACATAGTGTCTGTTTGTTAGGGTCACTTCATACATAGTGTCTGTTTGTCAGTGTCACTTCATACATTGTGCCAGGGGAATTTGATTACAACAACGTCACTGTAGTGATCACTGGTACCTGGTTTTATCAATACACCAATATTCATTCTGAGACGTTGCCATTATCCCTAGATTTGCCATAATATTTATGAAACTGCTAAAAATACTTTTGGGATTAAAACTAAAGATAATGCCTGAAGGAAATTCGTCATAATAGTGTTAATCATATATATTGCCATGGCGCAACTGTCTTAGACACTGCAGCTCTATGTGTAGGGTTGCGTTTCTTGGTCGCACCAGGATCCTGTGATCGCGTGTCCGAGCCCCAGATTGGTCCATATTATTCTGATGGTGTGACTGGCAGTGATACCTATCGATGTACTGTACTGCAGACGTGCGTCTAATCACAAACGATATAGAAATAGTTTCCCTCTTTCAATAAATCATTTTGTTATTTTGAATCCACAGGAGTGTATATACTGTTTTACTAATACTTCTACATCTCTGTATTAAGATTAGGAAACACGTGACATATTTATTTAATATGAATGTCATGCTGGAAACCAGTTCATTAGGTTTCTTCAAAATTCCTTTCTCCAAATACCCGTCTGTAATTGTCAGTTAACACCCCTTTATATCGCCGGAAGTATGTTGGTCACTGATCTTGACCAACGTTATGCAATACATCTACCAACAAAATCTGACCGACATCGTCAAACAGGGAGACGGGCCCAGATCATCGACAGTAGCGGGGGATTGTGTGGCTAGTCGTGGCGTCGGCGGCTGCTATCTCATCACAAACGATAACATCGATGATGAAGAATCGCCGTTCTCTTTCTGCCTGTGTTCAAGTGGTCCGGGTAACACTTGACAGTTCATCTTACAAACTTATATAACATCGATGATGAAGAATCGCCGTTCCTTTCTGCCTGTGTTCAAGTGGTCCGGGTAACACTTGACAATTCATCTTACAAACTTATTTTTTTGAAATATAGAAAGCTCTGAAACTCTTCGCCGCTTCCAACTCTTTACTTTAGTGCACCGTTTTAGAAAGATGGAATTTATAAAGCTCGAAAGCGTCTCATTTCAGCAAAAAAATGCTTTAGGAGATAGAAACCTTAAAAGCTCGAATTTTCTGCCAATTTCCAAATGTGTATTTCATAAGGAAGGGAATGTATGGATGTCAACTTCTTTATCATTAGGAACATGGTGTTCCCCACACTCAAGATCTTGACTCTTTTCGTTATGTGTATCATACCCTATGTCAGGGTCACTTCATACATAGTGTCTGTCAGGGTCACTTCATACATAGTGTCTGTTTGTCAGGGTCACTTCATACATAGTGTCTGTTTGTCAGTGTCACTTCACACATAGTGTCTGTTTGTCAGGGTCACTTCATACATAGTGTCTGTTTGTCAGGGTCACTTCATACATAGTGTCTGTTTGTCAGGGTCACTTCATACATAGTGTCTGTTTGTCAGGGTCACTTCATACATAGTATCTGTTTGTCAGGGTCACTTCATACATTGTGTCTGTTTGTCAGGGTCACTTCATACATAATGTCTGTTTGTCAGGGTCACTTCATACATAGTGTCTGTTTGTCAGGATCACTTCATACATAGTGTCTGTTTGTTAGGGTCACTTCATACATAGTGTCTGTTTGTCAGTGTCACTTCATACATTGTGCCAGGGGAATTTGATTACAACAACGTCACTGTAGTGATCACTGGTACCTGGTTTTATCAATACACCAATATTCATTCTGAGACGTTGCCATTATCCCTAGATTTGCCATAATATTTATGAAACTGCTAAAAATACTTTTGGGATTAAAACTAAAGATAATGCCTGAAGGAAATTCGTCATAATAGTGTTAATCATATATATTGCCATGGCGCAACTGTCTTAGACACTGCAGCTCTATGTGTAGGGTTGCGTTTCTTGGTCGCACCAGGATCCTGTGATCGCGTGTCCGAGCCCCAGATTGGTCCATATTATTTTGATGGTGTGACTGGCAGTGATACCTATCGATGTACTGTACTGCAGACGTGCGTCTAATCACAAACGATATAGAAATAGTTTCCCTCTTTCAATAAATCATTTTGTTATTTTGAATCCACAGGAGTGTAAATACTGTTTTACTAATACTTCTACATCTCTGTATTAAGATTAGGAAACACGTGACATATTTATTTAATATGAATGTCATGCTGGAAACCAGTTCATTAGGTTTCTTCAAAATTCCTTTCTCCAAATACCCGTCTGTAATTGTCAGTTAACACCCCTTTATATCGCCTGAAGTATGTTGGTCACTGATCTTGACCAACGTTATGCAATACATCTACCAACAAAATCTGACCGACATCGTCAAACAGGGAGACGGGCCCAGATCATCGACAGTAGCGGGGGATTGTGTGGCTAGTCGTGGCGTCGGCGGCTGCTATCTCATCACAAACGATAACATCGATGATGAAGAATCGCCGTTCTCTTTCTGCCTGTGTTCAAGTGGTCCGGGTAACACTTGACAATTCATCTTACAAACTTATTTTTTGAAATATAGAAAGCTCTGAAGCTCTTCGCCGCTTCCAACTCTTTACTTTAGTGCACCGTTTTAGAAAGATGGAATTTATAAAGCTCGAAAGCGTCTCATTTCAGCAAAAAAATGCTTTAGGAGATAGAAACCTTAAAAGCTCGAATTTTCTGCCAATTTCCAAATGTGTATTTCATAAGGAAGGGAATGTATGGATGTCAACTTCTTTATCATTAGGAACATGGTGTTCCCCACACTCAAGATCTTGACTCTTTTCGTTATGTGTATCATACCCTATGTCAGGGTCACTTCATACATAGTGTCTGTCAGGGTCACTTCATACATAGTGTCTGTTTGTCAGGGTCACTTCATACATAGTGTCTGTTTGTCAGTGTCACTTCACACATAGTGTCTGTTTGTCAGGGTCACTTCATACATAGTGTCTGTTTGTCAGGGTCACTTCATACATAGTGTCTGTTTGTCAGGGTCACTTCATACATAGTGTCTGTTTGTCAGGGTCACTTCATACATAGTATCTGTTTGTCAGGGTCACTTCATACATTGTGTCTGTTTGTCAGGGTCACTTCATACATAATGTCTGTTTGTCAGGGTCACTTCATACATAGTGTCTGTTTGTCAGGATCACTTCATACATAGTGTCTGTTTGTTAGGGTCACTTCATACATAGTGTCTGTTTGTCAGTGTCACTTCATACATTGTGCCAGGGGAATTTGATTACAACAACGTCACTGTAGTGATCACTGGTACCTGGTTTTATCAATACACCAATATTCATTCTGAGACGTTGCCATTATCCCTAGATTTGCCATAATATTTATGAAACTGCTAAAAATACTTTTGGGATTAAAACTAAAGATAATGCCTGAAGGAAATTCGTCATAATAGTGTTAATCATATATATTGCCATGGCGCAACTGTCTTAGACACTGCAGCTCTATGTGTAGGGTTGCGTTTCTTGGTCGCACCAGGATCCTGTGATCGCGTGTCCGAGCCCCAGATTGGTCCATATTATTCTGATGGTGTGACTGGCAGTGATACCTATCGATGTACTGTACTGCAGACGTGCGTCTAATCACAAACGATATAGAAATAGTTTCCCTCTTTCAATAAATCATTTTGTTATTTTGAATCCACAGGAGTGTAAATACTGTTTTACTAATACTTCTACATCTCTGTATTAAGATTAGGAAACACGTGACATATTTATTTAATATGAATGTCATGCTGGAAACCAGTTCATTAGGTTTCTTCAAAATTCCTTTCTCCAAATACCCGTCTGTAATTGTCAGTTAACACCCCTTTATATCGCCGGAAGTATGTTGGTCACTGATCTTGACCAACGTTATGCAATACATCTACCAACAAAATCTGACCGACATCGTCAAACAGGGAGACGGGCCCAGATCATCGACAGTAGCGGGGGATTGTGTGGCTAGTCGTGGCGTCGGCGGCTGCTATCTCATCACAAACGATAACATCGATGATGAAGAATCGCCGTTCTCTTTCTGCCTGTGTTCAAGTGGTCCGGGTAACACTTGACAGTTCATCTTACAAACTTATATAACATCGATGATGAAGAATCGCCGTTCCTTTCTGCCTGTGTTCAAGTGGTCCGGGTAACACTTGACAATTCATCTTACAAACTTATTTTTTGAAATATAGAAAGCTCTGAAGCTCTTCGCCGCTTCCAACTCTTTACTTTAGTGCACCGTTTTAGAAAGATGGAATTTATAAAGCTCGAAAGCGTCTCATTTCAGCAAAAAAATGCTTTAGGAGATAGAAACCTTAAAAGCTCGAATTTTCTGCCAATTTCCAAATGTGTTTTTCATAAGGAAGGGAATGTATGGATGTCAACTTCTTTATCATTAGGAACATGGTGTTCCCCACACTCAAGATCTTGACTCTCTTCGTTATGTGTATCACTTCTAAATGTCATTCAGAGACTCAGTTTGGAAAGCTAAACTTAAGGAGGCGTTTGTTTCGCTTGTTTTCTCGCGTCTTTCTAAAATATCGTTTACGACACACGATGATATCTTACGTCTATATGATTTGATATGAGAACTGACTTTCAGTTGTGTACGTTCGTCGGAGCTTGCGACAACGTGCATACAGTTTGGCCCTCACTCTATGAAGGTTCATACTTCAGAGAACTTACACACACAGTAAGTCAACTCTCATAATTTATTACATCACTATTTTTACCTCGAAGGATGTAAGATCTTTTCACGAAATAATATTTAGTATGTTTAATTGACTTCGTGTTTACACTGACGGCCGTACAACAACCAGCTGTATCGCGGAAGTAGTTCCTTTAGAGTCGAGATGACATGAGCCTTTGTATTCTACAGTGACCTCTTTTGTAGTTTCATTACAACAAATGTATTCAAATAATATCACCCTAGATGAGAAAGGTATGTTAAGAACTACCTCAGTAAGTCAGTCAGAATGACAGCTCATCGTAATCCATTTACACCAAGTTCCAGACGTCAAAATGGCCGACACGATAAATGTGAAGGGAGACATTTCCCAAGTTGTTACACGTGTTGATCACCATTGATCAATTGGCCGATCATTGAAAGGGGATTATAGAGATGTGTCAAATAGATACTGAGGTACATTCACTGATTGTTGTTGCCTGTCACTTTCAGTCTAGATACGGTTCGACTATATTTTGGATGTGCATTTCTTCGTTTTGTTCACTAGTATGGGTCCTAGCGAGGATATTCGCGCAAGATCATTCAGTCAAAGTCTCCGACGTTTCTAAATGTAAGTAAAAACGCCGAGTTGAAGATTAAAGGGTCCAATGTTCAGAAACAACGCTTCTGTATGTATTTATGCCAGGGAATTCCCAGATTGCCTTCAAACCTTCTACTACAACATCTGTGCAGTGACCTGTAGATTCGGCTGCGGGTGACGTGACCGTCAGTCACATCACCTACTTCAATCACGTTACATGTACTTCTGAAATATCTTATTCACTATTTAGAATCTGGTCTTGTTACAAGACTGATTTACCTCTTGGACGATGGTGACCTCTAGATCTGGACCTCGGTGGAGACGTTGACTCTGCAAGTCGGAAACATAGAGTCAGGTTATTAGAGGAGATGCTGACGCACAACGAGATGGTTAAAACAAATGTGAAATGCAAAATTATTTTAAAAAACATTACGTTACCAAAATGACAATACAATTGTAAATATGTTTGAGTCAGACGTTAAATGACAACGAATTCGGCATTGCAAACCCGGGCGTTGTACCAGTGAGAAGGATAAGGAAGACTCGAAGGGAGTTAACTCTGATGGGTGACCTTGTGGAGAGTGCCCCCTGGTTTAAAGGGGCGTGTTGGGTTCTGTGTTATGTAAACGAGGAGAGGGGGACTTGCTGTATGTTGTTTGAAGATAGGTATACTAATACTTGCAGTATGTTGTTTGACGATAGGTATATTAATACTTGCAGTATGTTGTTTGACGATAGGTATATTAATACTTGCAGTATGTTGTTTGACGATACGTATATTAATACTTGCAGTATGATGTTTGAAGATAGGTATGTTAATACTTGCAGTATGTTGTTTGACGATAGGTATATTAATACTTGCAGTATGCTGTTTGAAGATAGGTATATTAATACTTGCAGTATGTTGTTTGAAGATAGGTATATTAATACTTGCAGTATGCTGTTTGAAGATAGGTATATTAATACTTGCAGTATGATGTTTGAACATAGATATATTAATACTTGCAGTATGTTGTTTGAAGATAGGTATATTAATACTTGCAGTATGATGTTTGAAGATAGGTATACTAATACTTGCAGTATGTTGTTTGACGATAGGTATATTAATACTTGCAGTATGATGTTTGACGATAGGTATATTAATACTTGCAGTGTCTTGTTTGACGATAGGTATATTAATACTTGCAGTATGTTGTTTGACGATAGGTATATTAATACTTGCAGTATTCTGTTTGAAGATAGGTATATTAATACTTGCAGTATGTTGTTTGAAGATAGGTATATTAATACTTGCAGTATGTTGTTTGACGATAGGTATATTAATACTTGCAGTATTCTGTTTGAAGATAGGTATATTAATACTTGCAGTATGTTGTTTGAAGATAGGTATATTAATACTTGCAGTATGTTGTTTTAAGATAGGTATATTAATACTTGCAGTATGTTGTTTGAAGATAGGTATATTAATACTTGCAGTATGTTGTTTGAAGATAGGTATATTAATACTTGCAGTATGCTGTTTGAAGATAGGTATATTAATACTTGCGGTATGTTCTTTGAAGATAGGTATATTAATACTTGCAGTATGATGTTTGAAGATAGGTACATTAATACTTGCAGTATGTTGTTTGAAGATAGATATTTTAATACTTGCAGTATGATGTTTGAAGATACTATATTAATACTTGCAGTATGTTGTTTGAAGATAGGTATATTAATACTTGTAGTATACTGTTTGAAGATAGGTAAATTAATTCTTGCAGTATGTTGTTTGAAGATAGGTATATTAATACTTGTAGTATGCTGTTTGAAGATAGGTATATTAATACTTGCAGTATGTTGTTTGAAGATAGGTATATTAATACTTGCAGTATGTTGTTTGAAGATAGGTATATTAATACTTGCAGTATGTTGTTTGAAGATAGGTATATTAATACTTGCAGTATGCTGTTTGAAGATAGGTATATTAATACTTGCAGTATGATGTTTGAAGATAGGTATGTTAATACTTGCAGTATGTTGTTTGACGATAGGTATATTAATACTTGCAGTATGCTGTTTGAAGATAGGTATATTAATACTTGTAGTATGTTGTTTGAAGATAGGTATATTAATACTTGCAGTATGCTGTTTGAAGATAGGTATATTAATACTTACAGTATGATGTTTGAAGATAGGTATATTAATACTTGCAGTATGATGTTTGAAGATAGGTATATTAATACTTGCAGTATGTTGTTTGAAGATAGGTATATTAATACTTGCAGTATGTTGTTTGAAGATAGATATATTAATACTTGCAGTATGTTGTTTGAAGATAGGTATATTAATACTTGCAGTATGATGTTTGAAGATAGGTATATTAATACTTGCAGTATGTTGTTTGAAGATAGGTATATTAATACTTGCAGTATGCTGTTTGAAGATAGGTATATTAATACTTGCAGTATGTTGTTTGAAGATAGGTATATTAATACTTGCAGTATGATGTTTGAAGATAGGTACATTAATACTTGCAGTATGTTGTTTGAAGATAGGTATTTTAATACTTGCAGTATGATGTTTGAAGATAGTATATTAATACTTGCAGTATGTTGTTTGAAGATAGGTATATGAATACTTGTAGTATGCTGTTTGAAGATAGGTATATTAATTCTTGCAGTATGTTGTTTGAAGATAGGTATATTAATACTTGTAGTATGCTGTTTGAAGATAGGTATATTAATACTTGCAGTATGTTGTTTGAAGATAGGTATATTAATACTTGCAGTATGCTGTTTGAAGATAGGTATATTAATACTTGCAGTATGCTGTTTGAAGATAGGTTTTAATACTTGCAGTATGCTGTTTGAAGATAGGTATATTAATACTTGCAGTATGTTGTTTGAAGATAGGTATATTAATACTTGTAGTATGCTGTTTGAAGATAGGTATATAAATACTTGCAGTATGCTGTTTGAAGATATATATATTAATACTTGCAGTATGTTGTTTGAAGATAGGTATATTAATACTTGTAGTATGCTGTTTGAAGATAGGTATATTTATGCTGCAGTATGTTGTTTGAAGATATGTATATTAATACTTGCAGTATGCTGTTTGAAGATAGGTATATTAATACTTGCAGTATGTTGTTTGAAGATAGGTATATTAATACTTGTAGTATGCTGTTTGAAGATAGGTATATAAATACTTGCAGTATGTTGTTTGAAGATATATATATTAATACTTGCAGTATGTTGTTTGAAGATAGGTATATTAATACTTGTAGTATGCTGTTTGAAGATAGGTATATTAATGCTGCAGTATGTTGTTTGAAGATATGTATATTAATACTTGCAGTATGCTGTTTGAAGATAGGTATATTAATACTTGCAGTATGTTGTTTGAAGATAGGTATATTAATACTTGCAGTATGTTGTTTGAAGATAGGTATATTAATACTTGTAGTATGCTGTTTGAAGATAGGTATATAAATACTTGCAGTATGCTGTTTGAAGATATATATATTAATACTTGCAGTATGTTGTTTGAAGATAGGTATATTAATACTTGTAGTATGCTGTTTGAAGATAGGTATATTAATGCTGCAGTATGTTGTTTGAAGATATGTATATTAATACTTGCAGTATGCTGTTTGAAGATAGGTATATTAATACTTGCAGTATGTTGTTTGAAGATAGGTATATTAATACTTGCAGTATGTTGTTTGAAGATAGGTACATTAATACTGCAATATGTTGTTTGAAGATAGGTATATTAATACCATACATATGCCAATATATGTAATTAAGTGAAATCTGTATTTTCCTGTTCTATTATATTTTGTGACATATGTGAAAAACATTTATCTGTAAGAAAGCAATACTGTCTGGGAGTAAGTCTGCTCACATAACTATTGATGATTTGCTAAATAAACACAATTTATGGATCACAACTTCTTTAATTACTGTAAATGCGGACGTTGTTATCCATATAACTTAATTGTGTCCACTTTGTCATCTGTCAACATTAAGTGATGCCTATCAAACAATTTGATGATTTGACTTTTGAATGTGATATCGTTCATAGAAACTATTGAAGTGGGTGGTTACAGGACTGTCAACACATGGCAGGTCTAGTGACCCAGTGGACACAAACTCAGGAGACAAGGAGGCAGGACATGCTTGTCGTGGACCACGGCCACCTACAGGAAACCTACGAATACAGGAAGAGCACATTCCTCTCACATCAAACACACGGTGGAGCAGTGAGCCCTCTTGTAATCACAACTGTTATAAAGTCAGTCGTCCTCCATCTGTCATACAACCTGGCTGACTGCTGGAGTTCCACGAGCAGCACAGCCGCCAATATGGTCAACAGTTTCACTTAGCAGACAAGACAGAAGGAGCAGTGAGCCCTCTTGTAATCACAGCTGTTATAAAGTCAGTCGTCCTCCATCTGTCATACAACCTGGCTGACTGCTGGAGTTCCACGAGCAGCACAGCCGCCAATATGATCAACAGTTTCACTTTGCAGACAAGACAGAAGGAGTCTGCAGGTGTAGATCTGACAACACTACTGTATAGTGTGTTACGCTACATTATCGGGGTATAATTGTAGTACACATACCCTGATGACGCCCACTGAATCTGAGCCTTCAGCTACGCGCTAACGTTTGTAAAGGCTAGTCAATACTTACGAGCCCCGTCTTCTTCGGCAAGTCTCGGCGGGGACTTGGATTCTGTAAAACCAGAAACATTAAATAACAAAACATTCAGTTAAATTAGATAATTTTGTTAGTTAGCAAAAACAGAACTGTCAACAAAGCGAGGGAGCGAATGAATCGACATTGATGCATGTGGAAGCAGCGTGGAAACCGGAGAGTTTCGGTACCTGACATACATGACAATGTTGCTGAATGTATTGAATGTGAGTAAAACACCAGATGGCAGAGACTTGAAAACTGACTCACCAGCTCGCTGTTCTCTCAATCTGGGTGGAGACTTGAAAACTGACTCATCAGCTCGCTGTTCTCTCAATCTGGGTAAAGACTTGAAAACTGACTCACCAGTTCGCTGTTCTCTCACTCTGGGTGGAGACTTGAAAACTGACTCACCAGCTCGCTGTTCTCTCAATCTGGGTGGAGACTTGAAAACTTACTCACCAGCTCGCTGTTCTCTCAATCTGTCGGAGACTTGAAAACTTACTCACCAGCTCGCTGTTCTCTCAATCTGGGTGGAGACTTGAAAACTTACTCACCAGCTCGCTGTTCTCTCAATCTGGGTGGAGACTTGAAAACTGACTCACCAGCTCGCTGTTCTCTCAATCTGGGTGGAGACTTGAAAACTGACTCACCAGCTCGCTGTTCTCTCACTCTGGGTGGAGACTTGAAAACTGACTCACCAGCTCGCTGTTCTCTCAATCTGGGGGGAGACTTGAAAACTGACTCACCAGCTCGCTGTTCTCTCACTCTGGGTGGAGACTTGAAAACTGACTCACCAGCTCGCTGTTCTCTCACTCTGGGTGGAGACTTGAAAACTGACTCACCAGCTGGTTGTTCTTTCAATCTGTCGGAGACTTGAAAACTTACTCACCAGCTCGCTGTTCTCTCAATCTGGGTGGAGACTTGAAAACTGACTCACCAGCTCGCTGTTCTCTCAATCTGGGTGGAGACTTGAAAACTGACTCACCAGCTCGCTGTTCTCTCACTCTGGGCAGAGACTTGAAAACTGACTCACCAGCTCGCTGTTCTCTCATTCTGGGTGGAGACTTGAAACTTGAATCACCAGCTCGCTGTTCTCTCAATCTGGGTGGAGACTTGAAAACTGACTCACCAGCTCGTTGTTCTCTCAATCTGGATGGAGACTTCAAAACTGACTCATCAGTTCGCTGTTCTCTCATTCTGGGTGGAGACTTGAAAACTGACTCACCAACTCGCTGTTCTCTCAATCTGGGTGGAGACTTGAAAACTGAATCACCAGCTCGCTGTTCTCTCAATCTGGGTGGAGACTTGAAAACTGACTCACCAGCTCGCGGTTCTCTCACTCTGGGCAGAGACTTAAAAACTGAGTCACCAGCTCGCTGTTCTCTCAATCTGGGTGGAGACTTGAAAACTGACTCACCAGCTCGCTGTTCTCTCACTCTGGGTTGAGACTTGAAAACTGACTCACCAGCTCGCTGTTCTCTCAATCTGGGTGGAGACTTGAAAACTGACTCACCAGCTCGCTGTTCTCTCACTCCGGGCAGAGACTTGAAAACTTACTCACCAGCTCGCTGTTCTATCAATCTGGGTGGAGACTTGAAAACTGACTCACCAGCTCGCTGTTCTCTCAATCTGTCGGAGACTTGAAAACTTACTCACCAGCTCGCTGTTCTCTCAATCTGGGTGGAGACTTGAAAACTGACTCACCAGCTCGCTGTTCTCTCAATCTGGGTGGAGACTTGAAAACTGACTCACCAGCTCGCTGTTCTCTCAATCTGGATGGAGACTTGAAAACTGACTCACCAGCTCGCTGTTCTCTCAATCTGGGTGGAGACTTGGAAACTGACTCACCAGCTCGCTGTTCTCTCAATCTGGATGGAGACTTGAAAACTGACTCACCAGCTCGCTGTTCTCTCACTCTGGGTGGAGACTTTAAAACTGACTCACCAGCTCGCTGTTCTCTCAATCTGGATGGAGACTTGAAAACTGACTCACCAGCTCGCTGTTCTCTCAATCTGGGTGGAGACTTGGAAACTGACTCACCAGCTCGCTGTTCTCTCAATCTGGATGGAGACTTGAAAACTGACTCACCAGCTCGCTGTTCTCTCACTCTGGGTGGAGACTTTAAAACTGACTCACCAGCTCGCTGTTCTCTCAATCTGAGTGGAGACTTGAAAACTGACTCACCAGCTCGCTGTTCTCTCAATCTGGGCGGAGACTTGAAAACTTACTCACCAGCTCGCTGTTCTCTCAATCTGGGTGGAGACTTGAAAACTGACTCACCAGCTCGCTGTTCTCTCACTCTGGGCAGAGACTTGAAAACTGACTCACCAGCTCGCTGTTCTCTCATTCTGGGTGGAGACTTGAAACTTGAATCACCAGCTCGCTGTTCTCTCAATCTGGGTGGAGACTTGAAAACTGACTCACCAGCTCGTTGTTCTCTCAATCTGGATGGAGACTTCAAAACTGACTCATCAGTTCGCTGTTCTCTCATTCTGGGTGGAGACTTGAAAACTGACTCACCAACTCGCTGTTCTCTCAATCTGGGTGGAGACTTGAAAACTGAATCACCAGCTCGCTGTTCTCGCAATCTGGGTGGAGACTTGAAAACTGACTCACCAGCTCGCGGTTCTCTCACTCTGGGCAGAGACTTAAAAACTGAGTCACCAGCTCGCTGTTCTCTCAATCTGGGTGGAGACTTGAAAACTGACTCACCAGCTCGCTGTTCTCGCAATCTGGGTGGAGACTTGAAAACTGACTCACCAGCTCGCTGTTCTCTCAATCTGTCGGAGACTTGAAAACTTACTCACCAGCTCGCTGTTCTCTCAATCTGGGTGGAGACTTGAAAACTGACTCACCAGCTCGCTGTTCTCTCAATCTGGGTGGAGACTTGGAAACTGACTCACCAGCTCGCTGTTCTCTCAATCTGGATGGAGACTTGAAAACTGACTCACCAGCTCGCTGTTCTCTCAATCTGGGTGGAGACTTGAAAACTGACTCACCAGCTCGCTGTTCTCTCACTCTGGGTGGAGACTTGAAAACTGACTCACCAGCTCGCTGTTCTCTCAATCTGGGCGGAGACTTGAAAACTGACTCACCAACTCGCTGTTCTCTCAATCTGGGTGGAGACTTGAAAACTGACTCACCAGCTCGCTGTTCTCTCACTCTGGGTTGAGACTTGAAAACTGACTCACCAGCTCGCTGTTCTCTCAATCTGGGTGGAGACTTGAAAACTGACTCACCAGCTCGCTGTTCTCTCACTCTGGGCAGAGACTTGAAAACTTACTCACCAGCTCGCTGTTCTCTCAATCTGGGTGGAGACTTGAAAACTGACTCACCAGCTTGCTGTTCTCTCAATCTGGGTGGAGACTTGAAAACTGACTCACCAGCTCGCTGTTCTCTCAATCTGGGTGGAGACTTGAAAACTGACTCACGAGCTCGCTGTTCTCTCAATCTGGGTGGAGACTTGGAAACTGACTCACCAGCTCGCTGTTCTCTCAATCTGGATGGAGACTTGAAAACTGACTCACCAGCTCGCTGTTCTCTCAATCTGGGCGGAGACTTGAAAACTGACTCACCAGCTCGCTGTTCTCTCACTCTGGGTGGAGACTTTAAAACTGACTCACCAGCTCGCTGTTCTCTCAATCTGGGCGGAGACTTGAAAACTGACTCACCAACTCGCTGTTCTCTCAATCTGGGTGGAGACTTGAAAACTGACTCACCAGCTCGCTGTTCTCTCACTCTGGGTGGAGACTTGAAAACTGACTCACCAGCTCGCTGTTCTCTCAATCTGAGTGGAGACTTGAAAACTGACTCACCAGCTCGCTGTTCTCTCACTCTGGGTGGAGACTTGAAAACTGACTCACCAGCTGGTTGTTCTTTCAATCTGTCGGAGACTTGAAAACTGACTCACCAGCTCGCTGTTCTCTCAATCTGGGTGGAGACTTGAAAACTGACTCACCAGCTGGCTGTTCTCTCAATCTGTCGGAGACATGAAAACTGACTCACCAGCTCGCTGTTCTCTCACTCTGGGTGGAGACTTGAAAACTGACTCACCAGCTCGCTGTTCTCTCACTCTGGGTGGAGACTTGAAAACTGACTCACCAGCTCGCTGTTCTCTCAATCTGGGTGGAGACTTCAAAACTGACTCACCAGCTCGTTGTTCTCTCAATCTGGGTGGAGACTTCAAAACTGACTCACCAGTTCGCTGTTCTCTCACTCTGGGTGGAGACTTGGACTCTGCAAACAAACAGACAAAATGAAAGGTTGGCATTTAAAAACTCACGCTTTACATACGTGATGGACACACATATCCAATCACCATTTGGAAAGTCGGGGTAATCATTGGAAGAAATTCTAATAGACGGATGTACAAGTTAGTTTAATCTTGACTTACGTTTTCGAAGGGAACCCATTCTCGGTGGGGACTGTGATTCTGCAAAAACGGAAATAGGTGAAATGAGGAAAACGTCCTGCATGAATATGATGTTTAGTGGTAAAACTATTCTACATTTACACTTCACATCCCGGGAAAGATGTTGGACAAATATTGAATAGATCGAAATGATATAATTACATCAATTTTTAAGACAGTTGTATTCTAAGTATCAAACTATAGACGCGGCATTATATACGTGTAGCTTATAGTTAATAGACAAATATATGATAAACAAACAGCTGATGAGAGAGACATAACCAGTGATCCTGGGCATCAAGGTCTGCATGAGTTGAGGTTACTTGTATTCTCACTTACGAGCTCGTTGCTCTGACATTCTCGGTGGGGACATCGACTCTGCAACATCGTATAGATGAAGATATCACCATCAGAAATGGACACTTTAAATTCGTGATAAATACAGAGTAGATGTGAGACCACACTGAAGTATAAACATGATTAGAAAAGAGTGAGGGGAGGCGACGTAGTTTTGTTTGTGTGCTGCCCTTTGCTGACTTGGGTTAATTGGAAATGAACCGACCAATGAATTAATACAAACTGAGAAACAAATTAAACAAAGGATATAGCATTTCTAATGATGATGTCGTGGACCACAGGAACACCAAAGAATAGTGTACTCATACGAAACAATACGCCAAAATTGACCAATATTTGCTAGATATTACGATAGATACATGCTGTACACATGGATACACAGTCAGATAGACAGCTTAAATAGAAGATGACTTTCTGTCACAAAACCAAAATACGTGATAGAACTAGCAAACTGTTAGTAATTGTACAGAGATTGAAAACTGACTTACGAGCTCGTTGTTCTGGCAACCTCGGTGGAGACATTGATTCTGCAAAAACAACATAATGAGTCACTTACATAAAAGTCCGCTTTGGAATATTTACATACATCGAATGAGTTTACACGGGTGGGACACACATCGGACATGTAGATTTTGATGACAATACCCGAATTGTTGTGTTACGTCATGACACTGTTGCTTCAGGTCGCATCCTGTAAGTTAGTCTTTATTGCAGGCAGATCAGTTGGTATTAAGGCCAATCGACCCATTTGAGGGGTACCTGTATAACACTTACATTTGTTGAGAACACGTACATTAGAAAGTTAGTTCAGTGTCAACTTACGAGTGCGAGTATACACCACCATAGGGGCAGATCCTGCAAAACAATAAGAATACCTTCAATATAGATACAGAGAAAGATGTACACACAATACAAGCATTTATAGATGGATTTCATTACTGGGAGTTGGACACAATTAGACACAATTAAAGATAGACTGACAGGTTGTTACAAAAACAGATGTTTAAACATTGGAATGAAAGGAAAGACACCCATTTCAACATCTTTAAAATTATGAACCCTTTCTCCTTATGCTAACTAATTAGAATAGTCCAATACAAATAGATAATGATGATTAGGTTCTATCAGTTTAATTCATGATAACGCGATGGCGAAACTGGGGATTCGAACCTAAGGAATCCACAGAGGAGGCAACGGAACGTAATTAACCGCCCCAGGAGAGAAGGGAAGGACCAGTGTTGAATTGACATTTCTTGTAGATATTCCATTAATATATTCTGGGGAAAGGTGTGTGTTTCTCTGTGACAACGCACATGGACGAAACCTATGAGATAATGTATCATGTTTCAGCTGCAATGTAAGTACGTTACTTGAAGTACTTCTCTAATCAGCTGCTATGAAAGTTCGTTATTTGAAGTACTTCTCTCATCAGCTGCTATGTAAGTACGTTACTTGAAGTACTTCTCACATCAGCTGCTATGTAAGTACGTTACTTGAAGTACTTCTCTCATCAGCTGCTATGTAAGTACGTTATTTGAAGTACTTCTCTCATCAGCTGCTATGTAAGTATGTTACTTGAAGATAGATAGATAGATTGTCTTTATTTCCTCCAGTACTGAAGATACATTATATAAGATAAATTGTAGATACATGAATTAGATTAAAACTAAACAAAGTAGTTACATGTCATGGTGAAGGGGGTATGAACAAGTGTTGCCACTTGTTAACATAATGAGAGACTAGTAACATAGTTTCGCCCCATATCTCAAGCTCAAGGTCTTTCATGCAATCAGGCAGTCCGCCTAAGAGGAAAGACATGATAACATCATCATCATTTGACCAAAGGTCAACAAAGGAATTCGCTTCTGTGATATCATAGATATTTTCGAACATTTCATTTCTTTCTTGCATATTTATAGTACATGACATAAAAATGTGTTTGACTATGTCATGGGCTACAGTTCCGCAATGACATTCTCGCGATTCTATCTTGGAGCATCCTATTTTGACCATATTAGACAGAACATAAAACTTTGAAGGACATCGTAATGAAAGTTGCCAAATCCTGTGTTCACCTTCTGATCTGATACCAGTATATCTTAACAGGTCCTGTCGGTCACACATTTGTTTCAATAGCCTAACAGAGTCTACATTTCTTATCTTTTCATTCACAAGACTAGTCCATTTACATTTACTGGGAACATTACAATTATCTATGTAATCATTCAAGACATGGAAAAGATCGTATTTATGTACAAGGCGCAGCATGTTAAAACAGGGAGATTTATAACATCTTTTGTCAAAGTCTGGTTGACATTTGTATTGCCCAAGTCTGCCAATAAACAGTTGTTTGAAATAGAAGTCGCAACTAGATCGACACAGTTTACCAAATAAGAGCAGAGCTTGTTTATCAATGTATGCCTGAATGGTAATAAGATCTAGACTATCCAATACAACTTCGCTTGGTGTAAGTCTTGGTAGACCCTGTACTTTTTTACTGAAGTAGCGCTGTGGTATTTCCAGCAATTCATACTCTCTACCAGTGAGATGCCCCCATACATTGCATCCATATAAGGCACATGGCAAGATAACTCTCTGTAGTATTCGCACAGCTGCAATTGGGTTCAACCCACCGAAATACAAGCCATTGTTATGATTTACATTAATAAGTCTTTTAAGTTTTTCACATGCAATACGCGAGCGTTCGAGTGTTGAGATACTGTCACTAAGGCATACACCAGCATACGTAACAAAATGTTGGTGTGGCAATTCTATCTTTCCACAGGAAACATGAGGGTCGGGTACATTATATTTACAATGCGAAAATACTACGACTGCACTTTTATTCACATTATAAACCAGACGCACTCTACACGCATCATTGTGAGCAATATCTAGCAGGTTTTGCAGTGCTGATGGAGAGCTACTGACAATGGTTGTATCGTCTGCTAGCAGTTGACCTGGATAGTGACCCCAAGGTAAGCGGAGGCCGTAGCCAGAGCAATCAAGCTTGCAAATGAGATCATTGATATACACTGTGAAGAGCCAGGCGGATAATACACGTCCTTGACCAACACCTTGATAGATAGAAAATACATCTGAGTTGTAGCCTGCGTATGTAACATATGATTGCATGGACGAGTAGGCATTACGCAAAAGACGCCATGTTTTACCAGTTATACCCATGTCATATAACTTAACGAATAAGCCATCAAGCCATACTCTATCAAATGCCTTTGCGTTATCAAGAAATGCACAATAAACAACTGATTTTCTTTCCGTATAGTATGCAATGTTTTCGAGGAGGCTGAAGCAGGCTGTTTCAGCCCCTGCATTTTTGCGAAATCCGAATTGTAACGGCTGCGGAAAAACACACTTTCTGTTTACCCACTTTTCAATTCTGAAGAGCAGGAGGCGTTCAAAAAGCTTACTGAGGACAGATGTTAAGGTAATCCCTCTGTAATTGTTTGGTTCAGACTTGCTCTTACCACGACCTTTGTGAATTGGTAAGATCTTGCCTACGTGATAAGAAGATGGTATATGTTCATATTTAATTATAGCATTGAACATTGTAGTTAAATGGCCAAATAATGATCTACCTGCACGTTTAAGGTGTTCATTAGTTAGGCAGTCTGGACCAGGGGATTTTCCCATTTTCAAGGACTTGACAGTACACCAAACCTCTTGGGAGGTAAAAGGATCGGATAGCAGTGTATTAAGCTTTTCCACATCAGGATTTTTATAGATCCTTTCGATTAATTCTACTCTTTCCGTTACATGAGAAGCAAAAGATTCATCAAACAATCAGATATTACAGGTGTAGCTAAATCAGCAAAATACATGCCAAACGCTGAGCATATGTCCTCTGGCGTCGTTGAAGAAATCCCATTAACAGTTAGTTTTGACATTTGTCCATTCTGTCTCGATAAGCGTTTAGTCACTTTCACATATTCGTTAATGTCCACTTCAGCAGCTTTCGATATTTCGCAGAGTTTATCGTCAAGTCTGCGTTGTTTTGATCTGCGATGGCGTTTTCGAAATTCACGTTTAGCGTCTTTGTACTTTCTATAGTGTTCATCGTCTATATTATGAGATTTTCCCGAGTCACGCCAGAGTCCGCGACATCGTCTGATTTCATTATGGAGAGGTTTCAAGCCATCTCTTTTCCTATATGGTTTCAGGTACGAGCGATATCTGGAGCATGGTATACTGTTGTTTGATGAATCTCTGAGTGCCTGTACGATAAAGTCGTTGTAGGAGTTGATATATTCTGCAGGAGTTGAGTAGCATGACACATCAACGCACGTCTCTCGGAGATGGTTCTCAGTCTCATACCGGTAGAGCATCAAGTCAACTTCACTTGCTTTTTTCCAGTCAATCTTGTCACCACCATAGTGTTTACTGGAACCGGCGACATTAAGATACACAATTATAGGCAAGTGATCAGACAAACTGTAGGGCACACTAGTGTCAATCATATGTCCAGTTACACAAGGGAGGTATTCTTTATGTACAAAAACATAGTCAATGAGAGTTCTCGAAGAATTATTCTTTGTTGAAAATGTATATTGAGACTGATTATCCAGAGGAACAATAGAAATAAGATTTCTTTCAGTGAGTGCTCTTTGCAAATATGACGCACGTTTTCTTGTGGGTTGAAGATGTTTGCGCAGATCTACATTAAAATCCCCCAGGAGAATAGTGTCACCTTCGTGTGAATATTGATCATACATCGCCATGGTAAAGTCAAGAGCGTCTATATATACACTATCTAAAACATTGGAAGATGGCAGATGTGTTCCAATGACATAGATCAGTTCTTCATTCGTTTTAAGTTTGAGACCTAACATACGGTCCTGGCTATTGGTATCCAGAAGTGTGACCTTGCACTGTTTTGATTTTCTGACGAATATCGCCACTCCCCCAAAGCCTCTGTGACCCTGGGGATAACCCACAGAACATTTAGTAAATACTGCAAATTGGTCGTTAATGTGATACAGGGTGTCTTCATTCTGTCTATCAAGCCATGTTTCACACACAAACATTAGATCACAGTGGTCTAATCTGGAAGACAGTTCATGCTCGCTTTTAACGATGCCTCGTATATTCCATGTTGCAAGTCTGCTTATGAGCATTATTAGAAGTAATGGTAGCATCACTTGAAGTTTAATACATTTCCCCATAATTATTTATTGCTATGGAATGTGCGTGAACTATCCTCGTCCTGACCATACCAGAATTTCCTTGGCACCCACTCGCGGCAGTTTACATTTTCTGGCCAAAACGTATCATCATCAAGAATGATTTTTCCACACTGAGGCGACACACTGATTGATATTGTGTAAGTCGGATTATATCCCTGCCAGTGTTTCAGTAGGGAGATCTTGTGGATTATTACACCCCTTTCCTTGGCATAGTTAGTAATGGCATCTTGGACAATATCAAACGACTGTTTCGCACAAACATATGACAATACAAATCGTTTAGTTCTGGTACGTGATGCCCCCGAGAATGCACGTTTCCATTCTTGGGAGAAGTTAACTGTGCGCTGTTCATTGGTGTCGATGTGTTCCTCAATGGACTGGTTATCCTTTGTTATCTGCAGGGTGTCGGCGTGCCTGGTCTGTGGGGGTTGAGTGACACGCTTGGCTTGAGCTGAGGCCTGGATCGGGGGACACTGGCTGTGGGCTGGTGCGTGGGGTGATGGAGACAGGCGGTCAGCTGGGGCGTGGATGTCAACAGTTATCTCCCTTTCATGGCGGGATATTCGAGTTTCTGGTGGACTCTTGACAGCTTCTGAGTAGAGTAGCTTATCCCTCGTATTCATGCAGTCTATTTTACCATCGATTGCGCTTGTTCGCTTGTTGATTGATGACATTGTCTCGCACAGCTTGTCTTTCAGTAAGATATTTTCACAGCTTTTGTCCTTCAGTTCACGATTTAGTGATGTAATCTCACTGCTCTGTCGTTCAAGACTGGAGGTCAACTTCTGCACTTCTACTGCATACGTTTTGACTTCGTTATTTTTCTCATCCCATGCTGTTATTAGTTGTCTCATATCACTCTCATACCTCTCTTGAAAATCTTGTAGTTTACCATTAACACACTTCATCTGTTCTTTCAGATCATCATGAAACATAATAAGTTTGCTCACAATGTCACACATTACATCATTATTTGACCGATCACCACACACACTATCGTTGCCGACAAGGGGTTCTCCGCTTATACTTTTAGAGCGTACATGATGTTTCACACGACTGAGGACTTCATTTTGAACAACATGTCCAGGGATACATCTTTTGATATATTTGTACAATAGATAGATGTCAGATGCATACTTCTTGGAAACCTTTTGTCCACCACGATGCACACGTCTTGCAAGTATACCTTCTGGAAAATCACTATTTTCTTTCTTTGCAATATCGTAGAGTGAGAATCTGACGTCACTTAAGTATTTTTCATCATTTTTGTAAGCATCCATGAGCTTGTTCTCACATGTTACTTTGTCGTGTTCAGCAAGGGTATCAGTAAGTTCATGGAGTATGGCATAATCAGTGGAATCGGGGGGTTGAGTACAATATGTAGGCGATGATTCACTCATAGTGACAAATCTGGGGAACACAGCAGGGTGAAGAAGAAAAGATTACCTGGTGAGCCAGTCAAGGCCAGTAGTATTTCCGCTCAAACTACCAGCACTCATTCCTTGGGCTGTATTCGTCAATTATCGAATAAAGTTCACATGGAAATGTAGCTGTTGTCCAATGTTACACATGTGATGGTGTCATTTTCATTCTGCAGTATGTTTATCTCCACTAAAAATGCTAGTAAGCTAGTAAGCTTGGGGTACATCAAAGCTCATCAGAGCTCTCGGAAACACGTCCACACTGCTCGGCGTCCCCAGTCAGTCCCCAGAGACTTTAAAACTGATTCACCAGCTCGCTGTTCTCTCAATCTGGGTGGAGACTTGAAAACTGACTCACCAGCTCGCTGTTCTCTCAATCTGGGTGGAGACTTGAAAATTAAATCACCAGCTCGCTGTTCTCTCAATCTGGGTGGAGACTTGAAAACTGACTCACCAGCTCGCTGTTCTCTCACTCTGGATTGAGATTTGAAAACTGACTCACCAGCTGGTTGTTCTCTCAATCTGTCGGAGACTTGAAAACGGACTCACCAGATCGCTGTTCTCTCAATCTGGGTGGAGACTTGAAAACTGACTCACCAGCTCGCTGTTCTTTCACTCTGGGTGGAGACTTGAAAACTGACTCACCAGCTCGCTGTTCTCTCAACCTGGGTGGAGACTTCAAAACTGACTCACCAGCTCGCTGTTCTCTCACTCTGGGCAGAGACTTGAAAACTGACTCACCAGCTCGCTGTTCTCTCAATCTGGGTGGAGACTTGAAAACTGACTCACCAGCTCGCTGTTTTCTCAATCTGGGTGGAGACTTGAAAACTGACTCACCAGCTCGCTGTTCTCTCAATCTGGGTGGAGACTTCAAAACTGACTCACCAGCTCGTTGTTCTCTCAATCTGGGTGGAGACTTCAAAACTGACTCACCAGTTCGCTGTTCTCTCACTCTGGGTGGAGACTTGAAAACTGACTCACCAGCTCGCTGTTCTCTCACTCTGGGTGGAGACTTTAAAACTGACTCACCAGCTCGCTGTTCTCTCAATCTGGATGGAGACTTGAAAACTGACTCACCAGCTCGCTGTTCTCTCAATCTGGGTGGAGACTTGAAAACTGACTCACCAGCTCGCTGTTCTCTCACTCTGGGTTGAGACTTGAAAACTGACTCACCAGCTCGCTGTTCTCTCAATCTGGGTGGAGACTTGAAAACTGACTCACCAGCTCGCTGTTCTCTCACTCTGGGCAGAGACTTGAAAACTTACTCACCAGCTCGCTGTTCTCTCAATCTGGGTGGAGACTTGAAAACTGACTCACCAGCTTGCTGTTCTCTCAATCTGTCGGAGACTTGAAAACTGACTCACCAGCTCGCTGTTCTCTCAATCTGGGTGGAGACTTGAAAACTGACTCACCAGCTCGCTGTTCTCTCAATCTGGGTGGAGACTTGGAAACTGACTCACCAGCTCGCTGTTCTCTCAATCTGGATGGAGACTTGAAAACTGACTCACCAGCTCGCTGTTCTCTCAATCTGGGCGGAGACTTGAAAACTGACTCACCAGCTCGCTGTTCTCTCACTCTGGGTGGAGACTTTAAAACTGACTCACCAGCTCGCTGTTCTCTCAATCTGGGCGGAGACTTGAAAACTGACTCACCAACTCGCTGTTCTCTCAATCTGGGTGGAGACTTGAAAACTGACTCACCAGCTCGCTGTTCTCTCACTCTGGGTGGAGACTTGAAAACTGACTCACCAGCTCGCTGTTCTCTCAATCTGAGTGGAGACTTGAAAACTGACTCACCAGCTCGCTGTTCTCTCACTCTGGGTGGAGACTTGAAAACTGACTCACCAGCTGGTTGTTCTTTCAATCTGTCGGAGACTTGAAAACTGACTCACCAGCTCGCTGTTCTCTCAATCTGGGTGGAGACTTGAAAACTGACTCACCAGCTGGCTGTTCTCTCAATCTGTCGGAGACATGAAAACTGACTCACCAGCTCGCTGTTCTCTCACTCTGGGTGGAGACTTGAAAACTGACTCACCAGCTCGCTGTTCTCTCACTCTGGGTGGAGACTTGAAAACTGACTCACCAGCTCGCTGTTCTCTCAATCTGGGTGGAGACTTCAAAACTGACTCACCAGCTCGTTGTTCTCTCAATCTGGGTGGAGACTTCAAAACTGACTCACCAGTTCGCTGTTCTCTCACTCTGGGTGGAGACTTGGACTCTGCAAACAAACAGACAAAATGAAAGGTTGGCATTTAAAAACTCACGCTTTACATACGTGATGGACACACATATCCAATCACCATTTGGAAAGTCGGGGTAATCATTGGAAGAAATTCTAATAGACGGATGTACAAGTTAGTTTAATCTTGACTTACGTTTTCGAAGGGAACCCATTCTCGGTGGGGACTGTGATTCTGCAAAAACGGAAATAGGTGAAATGAGGAAAACGTCCTGCATGAATATGATGTTTAGTGGTAAAACTATTCTACATTTACACTTCACATCCCGGGAAAGATGTTGGACAAATATTGAATAGATCGAAATGATATAATTACATCAATTTTTAAGACAGTTGTATTCTAAGTATCAAACTATAGACGCGGCATTATATACGTGTAGCTTATAGTTAATAGACAAATATATGATAAACAAACAGCTGATGAGAGAGACATAACCAGTGATCCTGGGCATCAAGGTCTGCATGAGTTGAGGTTACTTGTATTCTCACTTACGAGCTCGTTGCTCTGACATTCTCGGTGGGGACATCGACTCTGCAACATCGTATAGATGAAGATATCACCATCAGAAATGGACACTTTAAATTCGTGATAAATACAGAGTAGATGTGAGACCACACTGAAGTATAAACATGATTAGAAAAGAGTGAGGGGAGGCGACGTAGTTTTGTTTGTGTGCTGCCCTTTGCTGACTTGGGTTAATTGGAAATGAACCGACCAATGAATTAATACAAACTGAGAAACAAATTAAACAAAGGATATAGCTTTTCTAATGATGATGTCGTGGACCACAGGAACACCAAAGAATAGTGTACTCATACGAAACAATACGCCAAAATTGACCAATATTTGCTAGATATTACGATAGATACATGCTGTACACATGGATACACAGTCAGATAGACAGCTTAAATAGAAGATGACTTTCTGTCACAAAACCAAAATACGTGATAGAACTAGCAAACTGTTAGTAATTGTACAGAGATTGAAAACTGACTTACGAGCTCGTTGTTCTGGCAACCTCGGTGGAGACATTGATTCTGCAAAAACAACATAATGAGTCACTTACATAAAAGTCCGCTTTGGAATATTTACATACATCGAATGAGTTTACACGGGTGGGACACACATCGGACATGTAGATTTTGATGACAATACCCGAATAGTTGTGTTACGTCATGACACTGTTGCTTCAGGTCGCATCCTGTAAGTTAGTCTTTATTGCAGGCAGATCAGTTGGTATTAAGGCCAATCGACCCATTTGAGGGGTACCTGTATAACACTTACATTTGTTGAGAACACGTACATTAGAAAGTTAGTTCAGTGTCAACTTACGAGTGCGAGTATACACCACCATAGGGGCAGATCCTGCAAAACAATAAGAATACCTTCAATATAGATACAGAGAAAGATGTACACACAATACAAGCATTTATAGATGGATTTCATTACTGGGAGTTGGACACAATTAGACACAATTAAAGATAGACTGACAGGTTGTTACAAAAACAGATGTTTAAACATTGGAATGAAAGGAAAGACACCCATTTCAACATCTTTAAAATTATGAACCCTTTCTCCTTATGCTAACTAATTAGAATAGTCCAATACAAATAGATAATGATGATTAGGTTCTATCAGTTTAATTCATGATAACGCGATGGCGAAACTGGGGATTCGAACCTAAGGAATCCACAGAGGAGGCAACGGAACGTAATAAACCGCCCCAGGAGAGAAGGGAAGGACCAGTGTTGAGTTGACATTTCTTGTAGATATTCCATTAATATATTCTGGGGAAAGGTGTGTGTTTCTCTGTGACAACGCACATGGACGAAACCTATGAGATAATGTATCATGTTTCAGCTGCAATGTAAGTACGTTACTTGAAGTACTTCTCTAATCAGCTGCTATGAAAGTTCGTTACTTGAAGTACTTCTCTCATCAGCTGCTATGTAAGTACGTTACTTGAAGTACTTCTCACATCAGCTGCTATGTAAGTACGTTACTTGAAGTACTTCTCTCACCAGCTGCTATGTAAGTACGTTATTTGAAGTACTTCTCTCATCAGCTGCTATGTAAGTATGTTACTTGAAGATAGATAGATAGATTGTCTTTATTTCCTCCAGTACTGAAGATACATTATATAAGATAAATTGTAGATACATGAATTAGATTAAAACTAAACAAAGTAGTTACATGTCATGGTGAAGGGGGTATGAACAAGTGTTGCCACTTGTTAACATAATGAGAGACTAGTAACATAGTTTCGCCCCATATCTCAAGCTCAAGGTCTTTCATGCAATCAGGCAGTCCGCCTAAGAGGAAAGACATGATAACATCATCATCATTTGACCAAAGGTCAACAAAGGAATTCGCTTCTGTGATATCAAAGATATTTTCGAACATTTCATTTCTTTCTTGCATATTTATAGTACATGACATAAAAATGTGTTTGACTATGTCATGGGCTACAGTTCCGCAATGACATTCTCGCGATTCTATCTTGGAGCATCCTATTTTGACCATATTAGACAGAACATAAAACTTTGAAGGACATCGTAATGAAAGTTGCCAAATCCTGTGTTGACCTTCTGATCTGATACCAGTATATCTTAACAGCTCCTGTCGGTCACACATTTGTTTCAATAGCCTAACAGAGTCTACATTTCTTATCTTTTCATTCACAAGACTAGTCCATTTACATTTACTGGGAACATTACAATTATCTATGTAATCATTCAAGACATGGAAAAGATCGTATTTATGTACAAGGCGCAGCATGTTAAAACAGAGAGATTTATAACATCTTTTGTCAAAGTCTGGTTGACATTTGTATTGCCCAAGTCTGCCAACAAACAGTTGTTTGAAATAGAAGTCGCAACTAGATCGACACAGTTTACCAAATAAGAGCAGAGCTTGTTTATCAATGTATGCCTGAATGGTAATAAGATCTAGACTATCCAATACAACTTCGCTTGGTGTAATACCCGAATTGTTGTGTTACGTCATGACACTGTTGCTTCAGGTCGCATCCTGTAAGTTAGTCTTTATTGCAGGCAGATCAGTTGGTATTAAGGCCAATCGACCCATTTGAGGGTTACCTATATAACACTTACATTTGTTGAGAACACGTACATTAGAAAGTTTCAAAATTTTATCATTGTTTGATAATTGACAGTTTTTTCTAAACAAAACTAATGATGGTTCACTGTCTTTGGGATAAACATTTCCTGCTGACTTGCATAAAGAGAATAATTGTATATAACATGGCGTTCATCCTCAGTTACACAGTGTGTACACAAGACAGCAGCAGTTAGTCCTATGTATTCGTAAGTTAGTTCAGTGTCAACTTACGAGTGCGAGTATACACCACCATAGGGGCAGATCCTGCAAAACAATAAGAATACCTTCAATATAGATACAGAGAAAGATGTACACACAATACAAGCATTTATAGATGGATTTCATTACTGGGAGTTGGACACAATTAGACACAATTAAAGATAGACTGACAGGTTGTTACAAAAGCAGATGTTTAAACATTGGAATGAAAGGAAAGACACCCATTTCAACATCTTTAAAATTATGAACCCTTTCTCCTTATGCTAACTAATTAGAATAGTCCAATACAAATAGATAATGATGATTAGGTTCTATCAGTTTAATTCATGATAACGCGATGGCGAAACTGGGGATTCGAACCTAAGGAATCCACAGAGGAGGCAACGGAACATAATTAACCGCCCCAGGAGAGAAGGGAAGGACCAGTGTTGAATTGACATTTCTTGTAGATATTCCATTAATATATTCTGGGGAAAGGTGTGTGTTTCTCTGTGACAACGTACATGGACGAAACCTATGAGATAATGTATCATGTTTCAGCTGCAATGTAAGTACGTTACTTGAAGTACTTCTCTAATCAGCTGCTATGAAAGTTCGTTACTTGAAGTACTTCTCTCATCAGCTGCTATGTAAGTACGTTACTTGAAGTACTTCTCTCACCAGCTGCTATGTAAGTACGTTATTTGAAGTACTTCTCTCATCAGCTGCTATGTAAGTACGTTACTTGAAGTACTTCTCTAATCAGCTGCTATGAAAGTTCGTTACTTGAAGTACTTCTCTCATCAGCTGCTATGTAAGTACGTTACTTGAAGTACTTCTCTCATCAGCTGCTATGTAAGTACGTTACTTGAAGTACTTCTCTCACCAGCTGCTATGTCAGTACGTTCTTTGAAGTACTTCTCTCATCAGCTGCTATGTAAGTATGTTACTTGAAGTACTTCTCTTATCAGCTGCTATGTAAGTACGTTACTTGAAGTACTTCTCTTATCAGCTACAATGTAAGTACGTTACTTGAAGTACTTCTCTCATCAGCTGCTATGTAAGAACGTTACTTGAAGTACTTCTCTCATCAGCTGCAATGTTAGTACGTTACTTGAAGTACTTCTCTCATCAGCTGCTATGTAAGTACGTTACTTGAAGTACTTCTCTCATCAGCTGCTATGTAAGTACGTTACTTGAAGTACTTCCCTCATCAGCTGCTATGTAAGTACGTTACTTGAAGTACTTCTCTCATCAGCTGCTATGTAAGTACGTTACTTGAAGTTCTTCTCTCATCAGCTGCTATGTAAGTATGTTACTTGAAGTACTTCTCTCATCAGCTGCTATGTAAGTACGTTACTTGAAGTACTTCTCTCATCAGCTGCTATGTAAGTACGTTACTTGAAGCAATGTACTTCTCTCATCAGCTGCTATGTAAGTACGTTACTTGAAGCAATGTACTTCTCTCATCAGCTGCTATGTAAGTAAGTTACTTGAAGTACTTCTCTCATCAGCTGCTATGTAAGTACGTTACTTGAAGTACTTCTCTCATCAGCTGCTATGTAAGTACGTTACTTGAAGTACTTCTCTCATCAGCTGCTATGTAAGTACGTTACTTGAAGTACTTCTCTCATCAGCTGCTATGTAAGTACGTTACTTGAAGTATTTCTCTCTTCAGCTGCTATGTAAGTACGTTACTTGAAGTACTTCTCTCATCAGCTGCTATGTAAGTACGTTACTTGAAGTACTTCTCTCATCAGCTGCAATGTAAGTACGTTACTTGAAGTACTTCTCTCATCAGCTGCTATGTAAGAACGTTACTTGAAGTACTTCTCTCATCAGCTGCAATGTTAGTACGTTACTTGAAGTACTTCTCTCATCAGCTGCTATGTAAGTACGTTACTTGAAATACTTCTCTCAGCTGCTATGTAAGTACGTTACTTGAAGTACTTCTCTCATCAGCTGCTATGTAAGTACGTTACTTGAAGTACTTCTCTCAGCTGCTATGTAAGTACGTTACTTGAAGTACATCTCTCATCAGCTGCTATGTAAGTACGTTACTTGAAGTACTTCTCTCAGCTGCTATGTAAGTACGTTACTTGAAGCAATGTACTTCTCTCATCAGCTGCAATGTATGTACGTTACTTGAAGCAATGTACTTCTCTCATCAGCTGCTATGTAAGTACGTCACTTGAAGCAATGTACTTCTCTCATCAACTGCAATGTAAGTACGTTACTTGAAGTACTTCTCTCAGCTGCTATGTAAGTACGTTACTTGAAGCAATGTACTTCTCTCATCAGCTGCAATGTATGTACGTTACTTGAAGCAATGTACTTCTCTCATCAGCTGCTATGTAAGTACGTCACTTGAAGCAATGTACTTCTCTCATCAACTGCAATGTAAGTACGTTACTTGAAGTACTTCTCTCAGCTGCTATGTAAGTACGTTACTTGAAGCAATGTACTTCTCTCATCAGCTGCAATGTATGTACGTTACTTGAAGTACTTCTCTCATCAGCTGCTATGTAAGTACGTTACTTGAAGTACATCTCATCAACTGCAATGTAAGTACGTCACTTGAAGCAATGTACTTCTCTCATCAACTGCAATGTAAGAACGTTACTTGAAGTACTTCTCTCAGCTGCTATGTAAGTACGTTACTTGAAGCAATGTACTTCTCTCATCAGCTGCAATGTATGTACGTTACTTGAAGCAATGTACTTCTCTCATCAGCTGCTATGTAAGTACGTCACTTGAAGCAATGTACTTCTCTCATCAACTGCAATGTAAGTACGTTACTTGAAGTACTTCTCTCAGCTGCTATGTAAGTACGTTACTTGAAGTACTTCTCTAATCAGCTGCTATGTAAGTACGTTACTTGAAGTACTTCTCTCATCAGCTGCTATGTAAGTACGTTACTTGAAGTACTTCTCTCATCAGCTGCTATGTAAGTACGTTACTTGAAGTACTTCTCTCATCAGCTGCTATGTAAGTACGTTACTTGAAGTACTTCTCTCATCAGCTGCTATGTAAGTACGTTACTTGAAGAGTGTACTTCTCTCATCAGCTGCAATGTAAGTACGTTACTTGAAGCAATGTACTTCTCTTATCGTTGCTATGTAAGTACGTTACTTGAAGTTAAGGAAGTCACATTCGTCTTCAATACAGCAGGAACTTGACACCACATACAAAAGCAATAATCACATATTTAAAATGGCCATTGGGTGTCATATTATGTTTTGAACTCATCACACGGAGACAGCAATCACAGAACTTACCTGACCTATGATGTGCCATGTCAGTAGGTCACGTGTCACAGTGAGAAGGGCGTTGATCGGACTGAAAATAACGATGCATACTTTGACCGTGGGAAGTGGGGATATCTGTGCCAACAAGGCAGGAAGGGTTCAGATGTAAGTAATGCACCCTTAAACAACATACACAACAACGGAAAAAAACCAGAAAGCTTCCTGTTCGGTTACTAAGCGACAAACCCACTTCCATAATCAAAACAAGACATTTTCTGAAAGCCCAGTCCACGTGTACAAACAGCATGTGTCACTGAATCACTACACAACAGAGATGAAAGAAGGCGTTCGCGAAATGTGAGCGTATCCTGCCCCAGCCCAGGCACCAATCATACAAAACACACGACAAGGCAAATCAAGTGTTCACCTAAACAAACACGAGTACAGGTCTAATAGGGAATTGCATCGGACACCATTTTTGTCACCGATGCGACCGTTTTGGAAATGTCGTCCACATGTTTATCCTAGAGATCCTAAAACTGTTCGATCATGCTCGATTCACCTCACCACCTCACACACATGCTGTCGAGCGAACTTAACCGAGCACATCCAATTGTAATGCAAGGGACATAACTTTGTTGTGTTTACGTCATCTGCCGTGATGTCCGTGAAACGGGTCGCCAGCCATACCAATGATAACATTGTAGATACCAAAGGATTGATTTGACATCCGGTCCCTTGGGTACACGGTGTACCATGGGTGTGAGGTGGTGAGGTGAAATGGGGTTAACGTCGCGTACAAGATTATTGCAATTATATTGCGACGTGCATGCACGCGCGGGCGTGTGTGTTTGTGTGTGGCTGTTTATACTGGTCTGATTGATAGTACTAGCTCACCATTCTAGATACCATGCCATGAATACCCCACTCAGACACAGTTTACTGATTCCGAGCCGACCAGTCCTTGTTTTGGCCCCTTAATGCCGAGCGCCAGACAGGGTAACAACAAGTACCATCTTTTGGTATGACACGGGCCGGGGATCGAACCCCGGACATTATGCTCTCAAGGCGGACGCTGTACCACTAGACCACGAAGGTCCCCTGTGTTAGAGACAGGTCAACACCTGATGATATATGACAACAGAAGGTCATATTCTGCACCTGATAAAGACCAGGAAAGGGGGAACTGTGGAAAGGACTGGCAGGAATACGCAGTAACTGTTGATCACGTGACTTTGGAATTCAGCAAGAGTATATTTCATCTCTCGATAGCTCCTTCCCTCCAGTGTACACTGTCATTCGGCAAGAGTATATTTCATCTCTCGATAACTCCTTCCCTCCAGTGTACACTGTCATTCAGCAAGAGTATATTTCATCTCACGATAACTCCTTCCCTCCAGTGTACACTGTCATTCAGCAAGAGTATATTTCATCTCTCGATAACTCCTTCCCTCCAGTGTACACTGTCATTCAGCAAGAGTATATTTCATCCCTCGATAACTCCTTCCCTCCAGTGTACACTATCATTCAGCAAGAGTATATTTCATATCTCGATAACTCCTTCCCTCCAGTGTACACTGTCGTTCAGCAAGAGTATATTTCATCTCTCGATAACTCCTCCCCTCCAGTGTACACTGTCATTCAGCAAGAGTATATTTCATCTCTCGATAACTCCTTCCCTCCAGTGTACACTGTCATTCAGCAATGGTATATTTCATCTCTCGATAACTCCTTCCCTCCACTGTACACTGTCATTCAGCAAGAGTATATTTCATCTCACGATAACTCCTTCCCTCCAGTGAACACTATCATTCAGCAAGAGTATATTTCATCCCTCGATAACTCCTTCGCTCCAGTGTATACTGTCATTCAGCAAGAGTATATTTCATCTCTCGATAACTCCTTCCCTCCAGTGTACACTGTCATTCGGCAAGAGTATATTTCATCTCTCGATAACTCCTTCCCTCCAGTGTACACTGTCATTCAGCAAGAGTATATTTCATCTCACGATAACTCCTTCCCTCCAGTGTACACTGTCATTCAGCAAGAGTATATTTCATCTCTCGATAACTCCTTCCCTCCACTGTACACTGTCATTCAGCAAGAGTATATTTCATCCCTCGATAACTCCTTCCCTCCAGTGTACACTGTCATTCAGCAAGAGTATATTTCATCTCTCGATAACTCCTTCCCTCCAGTGTACACTGTCATTCAGCAAGAGTATATTTCATCTCTCGATAACTCCTTCCCTCCAGTGTACACTGTCATTCAGCAAGAGTATATTTCATCTCTCGATAACCCCTTCCCTCAAGTGTACACTGTCATTCAGCAAGAGTATATTTCATCCCTCGATAACTCCTTCCCTCAAGTGTACACTGTCATTCAGCAAGAGTATATTTCATCTCTCGATAACTCCTTCCCTCCAGTGTACACTGTCATTCAGCAAGAGTATATTTCATCTCTCGATAACTCCTTCCCTCCAGTGTACACTGTCATTCAGCAAGAGTATATTTCATCCCTCGATAACTCCTTCCCTCCAGTGTACACTGTCATTCAGCAAGAGTATATTTCATCTCTCGATAATTCCTTCCCTCCAGTGTACACTGTCATTCAGCAAGAGTATATTTCATCTCTCGATAACTCCTTCCCTCCAGTGTACACTGTCATTCAGCAAGAGTATATTTCATCTCTCGATAACTCCTTCCCTCCAGTGTACACTGTCATTCAGCAAGAGTATATTTCATCTCTCGATAACTCCTTCCCTCCAGTGTACACTGTCATTCAGCAAGAGTATATTTCATCCTCGATAACTCCTTACCTCCAGTGTACACTGTCATTCAGCAAGAGTATATTTCATCTCTCGATAACTCCTTCCCTCCAGTGTACACTGTCATCAGCAAGAGTATATTTCATCTCTCGATAACTCCTTCCCTCCAGTGTACACTGTCATTCAGCAAGAGTATATTTCATCTCTCGATAACTCCTTCCCTCCAGTGTACACTGTCATTCAGCAAGAGTATATTTCATCTCTCGATAACTCCTTCCCTCCAGTGTACACTGTCATTCAGCAAGAGTATATTTCATCTCTCGATAACCCCTTCCCTCCAGTGTACACTGTCATTCAGCAAGAGTATATTTCATCTCTCGATAACTCCTTCCCTCCAGTGTACACTGTCATTCAGCAAGAGTATATTTCATCTCTCGATAACTCCTCCCCTCCAGTGTACACTGTCATTCAGCAAGAGTATATTTCATCTCTCGATAACTCCTTCCCTCCAGTGTACACTGTCATTCAGCAAGAGTATATTTCATCCCTCGATAACTCCTGCCCTCCAGTGTACACTGTCATTCAGCAAGAGTATATTTCATCTCTCGATAACTCCTTCCCTCCAGTGTACACTGTCATTCAGCAAGAGTATATTTCATCCCTCGATAACTCCTTCCCTCCAGTGTACACTGTCATTCAGCAAGAGTATATTTCATCTCTCGATAACTCCTTCCCTCCAGTGTACACTGTCATTCAGCAAGAGTATATTTCATCTCTCGATAACTCCTTCCCTCCACTGTACACTGTCATTCAGCAAGAGTATATTTCATCTCTCGATAACTCCTTCCCTCCAGTGTACACTGTCATTCAGCAAGAGTATATTTTATCTCTCGATAACTCCTTCCCTCCAGTGTACACTGTCATTCAGCAAGAGTATATTTCATCTCTCGATAACTCCTTCCCTCCAGTGTACACTGTCATTCAGCATTAGTATATTTCATCTCTCGATAACTCCTTCCCTCCAGTGTACACTGTCATTCAGCAAGAGTATATTTCATCTCTCGATAACTCCTTCCCTCCAGTGTACACTGTCATTCAGCAAGAGTATATTTCATCTCTCGATAACTCCTTCCCTCCAGTGTACACTGTCATTCAGCAAGAGTATATTTCATCTCTCGATAACTCCTTCCCTCCAATGTACACTGTCATTCAGCAAGAGCATATTTCATCTCTCGATAACTCCTTCCCTCCACCGTCAGCGAATCATAGAAATACATACAACTGAGGACGCCTTGTTTGTAACACTGGCTGATAAGAATATAGGTCAGACAACATGTTCCAGAAAACCTTCGCCTGGTTTCATAAACGTTGGTTAAAGTCGCTATTTTGACGGACATGTCTGAAGTACGTGTGATCTATACAACTGGAGTAACGCTCACTGGTAGTTGAAGTCACTATGTATATTTATGTGTCTGTTTATTCCTGTAAGACGCCACTGGCTGTTATGTCCTACATAGTGAATGGTTAATACCAACAATGTACACTGAAACTATGACCCGTCTCCAGTACACCGCCTGCCTCTACAACTCTACGACACAAGCGCCCCACACACAGTCGGATGTAACAAGACATATAATGTAGTTTCCCTTACCTGGTCACTAATTGCCAGCCTCATCTGTGTCTCACCTGTGTCTCACCTGTGTCTCCTCTGTGTCTCATCTGTGTGCTGTGTGGCGCTGTACAGGTCCACGTCACTGTCGAGAGAAACCCGTTATTGAACTGGACTCGCTGCGCGTCTCCGCTCCCGTGTGCAACTCATACGTCAGTGCGTTACCTGTCACTACCTGCCTCACATTCATATCTAACTCATACGTCAGTGCATTACCTGTCACTACCTGCCTCACATTTATATCTAACTCATACGTCAGTGCATTACCTGTCACTACCTGCCTCACATTCATATCTAACTCATACGTCAGTGTATGACCTGTCACTACCTGCCTCACATTCATATCTAACTCATATGTCAGTGCATTACCTGTCACTACCAGCCTCACATTCATATCTAACTCATACGTCAGTGTATTACCTGTCACTACCTGCCTCACATTCATATCTAACTCATACGTCAGTGTATTACCTGTCACTACCTGCCTCACATTCATATCTAACACATACATCAGTGCATTACCTGTCACTACCTGCCTCACGTTCATATCTAACTCATATGTCAGTGTATTACCTGTCACTACCTGCCTCACATTCATATCTAACTCATACGTCAGTGTATTACCTGTCACTACCTGCCTCACATTCATATCTAACTCATACGTCAGTGCATTACCTGTCACTACCTGCCTCACATTCATATCTAACTCATACGTCAGTGCATTACCTGTCACTACCTGCCTCACAATCATATCTAACTCATACGTCAGTGTATTAACTGTCACTACCTGCCTCACATTCATATCTACTCATACGTCTGTGTATTACCTGTCACTACCTGCCTCACATTCATATCTAACTCATACGTCAGTGTATTACCTGTCACTACCTGCCTCACATTCATATCTAACACATACATCAGTGCATTACCTGTCACTACCTGCCTCACATTCATATCTAACTCATATGTCAGTGTATTACCTGTCAGTACCTGCCTCACATTCATATCTAACTCATACGTCAGTGTATTACCTGTCACTACCTGCCTCACATTCATATCTAACTCATACGTCAGTGCATTACCTGTCACTACCTGCCTCACATTCATATCTAACTCATACGTCAGTGCATTACCTGTCACTACCTGCCTCACAATCATATCTAACTCATACGTCAGTGTATTACCTGTCACTACCTGCCTCACAATCATATCTACTCATACGTCAGTGCATTACCTGTCACTACCTGCCTCACATTCATATCTAACTCATACGTCAGTGCATTACCTGTCACTACCTGCCTCACATTCATATCTAACTCATACGTCAGTGTATTACCTGTCACTACCTGCCTCACATTCATATCTAACTCATACGTCAGTGTATTACCTGTCACTACCTGCCTCACATTCATATCTAACACATACGTCAGTGCATTACCTGTCACTACCTGCCTCACATTCATATCTAACTCATACGTCAGTGCATTACCTGTCACTACCTGCCTCACATTCATATCTAACTCATACGTCAGTGCATTACCTGTCACTACCTGCTTCACATTCATATCTAACTCATACGTCAGTGCATTACCTGTCACTACCTGCCTCACATTCATATCTAACTCATATGTCAGTGTATTACCTGTCAGTACCTGCCTCACATTCATATCTAACTCATACGTCTGTGCATTACCTGTCACTACCTGCCTCACATTCATATCTAACTCATACGTCAGTGCATTACCTGTCACTACCTGCCTCACATTCATATCTAACTCATACGTCAGTGCATTACCTGTCACTACCTGCCTCACATTCATATCTAACTCATATGTCAGTGTATTACCTGTCAGTACCTGCCTCACATTCATATCTAACTCATACGTCAGTGCATTACCTGTCACTACCTGCCTCACATTCATATCTAACTCATACGTCAGTGTATTACCTGTCACTACCTGCCTCACATCCATATCTAACTCATATGTCAGTGTATTACCTGTCACTACCTGCCTCACATCCATATCTAACTCATACGTCAGTGCATTACCTGTCACTACCTGCCTCACATTCATATCTAACTCATACGTCAGTGCATTACCTGTCACTACCTGCCTCACATTCATATCTAACTCATACGTCAGTGTATTACCTGTCACTACCTGCCTCACATTCATATCTAACTCATACGTCAATGTATTACTTGTCACTACCTGCCTCACATTCATATCTAACTCATACGTCAGTGTATTACCTGTCACTACCTGCCTCACATTCATATCTAACTCATACGTCAGTGTATTACCTGTCACTACCTGCCTCACATTCATATCTAACTCATACGTCAGTGCATTACCTGTCACTACCTGCCTCACATTCATATCTAACACATACGTCAGTGTATTACCTGTCACTACCTGCCTCACATTCATATCTACTCATACGTCAGTGTATTACCTGTCACTACCTGCCTCACATTCATATCTAACTCATACGTCAGTGCATTACCTGTCACTACCTGCCTCACATTCATATCTAACTCATACGTCAGTGCATTACCTGTCACTACCTGCCTCACATTCATATCTAACTCATACGTCAGTGCATTACCTGTCACTACCTGCCTCACATTCATATCTAACTCATACGTCAGTGCATTACCTGTCACTACGTGCCTCACATTCATATCTAACGCGGCAGGTGATGGACATGTTACGTTATGTCTGTTTGTCCACTACCACGTTGTCCACTTTTGCATAAATACAAATACAAGATCGAGATGCTTGGATGCCAATTGTTTAGCTGTAATTAAATAAAGTTATGTTTCCTCGGGGTTTTGTTTTTGCATTTTTATCCCTCGGTGTTACCCATAGTTCCAGTTTTGAATGTACTTCACCCCTTGAAACTATTTTGGAATCTAACCTGGGACTTCCCATTAGTGTGTTCTGCGGGTATTCGTGGGCACATATTCTATGTAACGCTGTTAAATATTCATGCATTGACTACCAAATAGGGACAAAACAACTCAGCTTGCAAGTAATGTATGCTATCTGATTCAGACTAGACCTGAGCCAGCATACCCGAAGCTGATAGACTGTTAGACACTGATAGACTGTAAGACGCTGATTTACTGTTAGACGCTGATAGACTGTTAAACACTGATAGACTGTTAGACGCTGCTCGACTGTTAGACGCCGATAGACTGTTAGACGCTGATAGACTGTTAGACGCTGATAGACTGTAAGACGCTGATAGACTGTTAGACGCTGATAGACTGTTAGACGCTGATAGACTGTTAGACACTGATAGACTGTTAGACACTGATAGACTGTTAGACACTGATAGACTGATAGACGCTGATAGACTGTTAGGCGCTGATAGACTGTTAGACGCTGCTAGACTGTTAGACACTGATAGACTGTTAGACGCTGATAGACTGTTAGACACTGATAGACTGTTAGACGCTGATAGACTGTTAGACGCTGATAGACTGTTAGACACTGATAGACTGTTAGACACTGATAGACTGTTAGGCGCTGATAGACTGTTAGACGCTGATAGACTGTTAGTCGCTGATAGACTGTTAGACCCTGATAGACTGTTAGACGCTGATAGACTGTTAGGCGCTGATAGACTGTTAGACACTGATAGACTGTTAGACGCTGATAGACTGTTAGACACTGATAGACTGTTAGACACTGATAGACTGTTAGACACTGATAGACTGATAGACGCTGACAGACTGTTAAACACTGAGAGACTGTTAGACGCTGCTAGACTGTTAGACACTGATAGACTGTTAGACGCTGATAGACTGTTAGACACTGATAGACTGTTAGACGCTGATAGACTGTTAGACGCTGATAGACTGTTAGACACTGATAGACTGTTAGACACTGATAGACTGTTAGGCGCTGATAGACTGTTAGACGCTGATAGACTGTTAGTCGCTGATAGACTGTTAGACATTGATAGACTGTTAGACGCTGATAGACTGTTAGGCGCTGATAGACTGTTAGACACTGATAGACTGTCAGACGCTGATAGACTGTTAGGCCCTGGTAGACTGTTAGACACTGATAGACTGTTAGACACTGATAGACTGTTAGACACTGATAGACTGTTAGACACTGATAGACTGATAGACGCTGACAGACTGTTAGACACTGATAGACTGTTAGGCGCTGATAGACTGCCAGACGCTGATAGACTGCTAGGCGCTGATCGACTGCTAGACGCTGATAGACTGTTAGGCGCTGATAGACTGCTAGACGCTGATAGACTGCTAGACGCTGCTAGACTGCTAGACGCTGATAGACTGCTAGGCGCTGATGATATCTCTATATTTCCGTGATAGTGGACTCTAGGTCAGTGTGACTTTTCCTCGAACAGACGACTGGGAGGCTATCGAGTGTATCTTAGCAGGGGCGAAATAGTCACGTGTCCTGTAATCTAGACACCTCAACATGACTGTGCGGCAGACGATGTACCTGTTTCCACTCAGGCTGTTTTGTGATAATGGCCCCGACCTACAATATTTATGCACACTTCCGTACCTCCACTGCACAATACATTTGACATTCATGGATATGAACGCAATGTGAATGTTACCGTCCCATGAAAAAAAAACCTTTGAAAAGTTAAAAGTGAATTTCAAATAACTATTTTATTATTAAAATAAAACGTCCTCGAAGACTCTTGTCAAAGATAATTATTCTTCATGGCGTTGAAAAACAAAGATGGTGCCTTTTACAAAAAAAAGGTGGTGATTTCCTGACCAAAACTTCAAAAGCTCATATGTTTAAATCTAAAAGATGTATGGCTTTACTGATATATAATATCGATGCAAAACCAACCCCTCCCCTCCCCCTCCCTAAAAAAACCCAATTAATTAAAAAAAACAAAACACAGCCACAGCCACAGCCACACACCCCTCACCTCCCTACGAGGTGACGCACGTCACTAGTGGAGGTCAGCTTTTGAGTATTTTGTTCTCGACAGATGATGATTGCGAACATGTATTTCGTATATCTTTCTATCTATTTCATCAGAGCAACGATCAAATTAAATACAACAAGTATTTGTCACAAAGTGACGAAATGTCCCCCGCCTGTATATACACCATAGTACCAAATATGAAGACAATCCAGCGATTAGTTCTTGAGATATTGCGGCAACACCGTTTTCCAACTCCAAAAACAGATTTGCCTCCTGTGACCTTGAAAATGGGGTCAAGGTCACCAAAACCGACTGGTGTATGCGGTGTCTGCATATACACCATAGTTCCAAATATGAAGACAATCCAGTGTTTACTTCTTGAGATATCGCGGCAACACCGTTTTCCAACTCCAAAAGCAGATTTGCCTGCTGTGACCTTGAAAATGGGATCAAGGTCACCAAAACCGACTGGTGTCTGCGGAGTCTGTATATACACCATAGTTCCAAATATGAAGACAATCCAGTGTTTAGTTCTTGAGATATCGCTGCAACACCGTTTTCCAACTCCAAAAGCAGATTTGCCTGCTGTGACCTTGAAAATGGGGTCAAGGTCACCAAAACCGACTGGTGTCTGCGGAGTTTGTATATACAACATAGTTCCAAATATGAAGACAATCCAGTGTTTAGTTCTTGAGATATCGCGGCAACACCGTTTTCCAACTCCAAAAGCAGATTTGCCTGCTGTGACCTTGAAAATGGGGTCAAGGTCACCAAAACCGACTGGTGTCTGCGGTGTCTGTATATACACCATAGTTCCAAATATGAAGACAATCCAGTGTTTAGTTCTTGAGATATCGCGGCAACACCGTTTTCCAACTCCAAAAGCAGATTTGCCTGCTGTGACCTTGAAAATGGGGTCAAGGTCACCAAAACCGACTGGTGTCTGCGGTGTCTGTATATACACCATAGTTCCAAATATGAAGACAATCCAGTGTTTAGTTCTTGAGATATCGCGGCAACACCGTTTTCCAACTCCAAAAGCAGATTTGCCTGCTGTGACCTTGAAAATGGGGTCAAGGTCACCAAAACCGACTGGTGTCTGCGGAGTCTGTATATACACCATAGTTCCAAATATGAAGACAATCCAGTGTTTAGTTCTTGAGATATCGCTGCAACACCGTTTTCCAACTCCAAAAGCAGATTTGCCTGCTGTGACCTTGAAAATGGGATCAAGGTCACCAAAACCGACTGGTGTCTGCGGAGTCTGTATATACACCATAGTTCCAAATATGAAGACAATCCAGTGTTTAGTTCTTGAGATATCGCGGCAACACCGTTTTCCAACTCCAAAAGCAGATTTGCCTGCTGTGACCTTGAAAATGGGGTCAAGGTCACCAAAACCGACTGGTGTCTGCGGTGTCTGTATATACACCATAGTTCCAAATATGAAGACAATCCAGTGTTTAGTTCTTGAGATATCGCTGCAACACCGTTTTCCAACTCCAAAAGCAGATTTGCCTGCTGTGACCTTGAAAATGGGGTCAAGGTCACCAAAACCGACTGGTGTCTGCGGAGTCTGTATATACACCATAGTTCCAAATATGAAGACAATCCAGTGTTTAGTTCTTGAGATATCGCGGCAACACCGTTTTCCAACTCCAAAAGCAGATTTGCCTGCTGTGACCTTGAAAATGGGATCAAGGTCACCAAAACCGACTGGTGTCTGCGGAGTCTGTATATACACCATAGTTCCAAATATGAAGACAATCCAGTGTTTAGTTCTTGAGATATCGCGGCAACACCGTTTTCCAACTCCAAAAGCAGATTTGCCTCCTGTGACCTTGAAAATGGGGTCAAGGTCACCAAAACCGACTGGTGTCTGCGGTGTCTGTATATACACCATAGTTCCAAATATGAAGACAATCCAGTGTTTAGTTCTTGAGATATCGCTGCAACACCGTTTTCCAACTCCAAGAGCAGATTTGCCTGCTGTGACCTTGAAAATGGGATCAAGGTCACCAAAACCGACTGGTGTCTGCGGAATTTGTATATACACCATAGTTCCAAATATGAAGACAATCCAGTGTTTAGTTCTTGAGATATCGCGGCAACAAACAGGTGGGACGTACGGACGGACGTACAGACGTACGGACGTACGGACGGTCGTGAATACTATATCCCCCGCTTCTCGCTTTCGCGCGGCGGGGGACAAATATTTGTCGCAGGAGAAGCAGGTGACATTTGACATTATTTTGTTTTATTTTGTTTTACCATTGGTAACTCAATATTTTCATTTCATTTTCATCTCAGTTTACAAAGAGCCATGACGTTCTCTGTTAGGTCATCCACTAACTCACGTCAAAGCTTTTAATGCGACAACAGTCATATTAGTATTGTCAATAATGTTGTTGTTGTTTGTTGTTTAACACCGCAATCGGCAATATTCCAGCTTTATGACGGCAGTCTGTAAATATTCGAGGCTGGACCAGGCAATCCAGTGATTGATATTATGAGCATCGATCCACACAATGTGGGATACGGTGACATGTATCAACCAAGTCAGCGAGCCTGACCACCAGGTTACGTTAGTCGCCTCTGACAAGGATAGCCGCCTTTTATGACAAACATAGGTTGCTGGAGATCAGTTCGAACCGGTCTGTAATGCAGGGATGAATTGTTATCTACATTACCCTGGCTACCAGATGAAATTTGTGCAAAAGCTCATCACCATGTGACAAGTGACAAGTGACAAGTTTACAAGTGACAAGTTTATTTGTATTTCAGGCCTCATATACATTAACGACATTTACGAAAAAAAGGGGAAAACGTCCTTACATTAACATATTGTTTTCAACTTATAGGACAGACCTATAACCAGTGTACAAATTTAAATCTAGAAATCTTATCATGCCGAATCTCAAACTCTATAACCTTACATGACACTATATTTATTGCCAATGCATGGGAACATCCACCGAAACAGACTTCATTTGGCGTAAGGAGCAAACAGGCTGTGAAAATTAGAGACGGAAGTATTTATTGCCTGACACCACACAGCACAACCTGCCTCGAACAGTAATTAACGTACACGCGAGACACCGACTATTTTTGCCTATCATGAAAACATATAAACGTCTCATAACATGGCTCTGGGTATCTATGTTCTTCCATGAGTGGAAGTCTACATCAATAGCCCATGTAACAACTATAGTAATCGAGAAAATAATGACTGAGCCTGAACGACACTACGAGACGTGCGTGCACCTTTTCTAAGGACTCCTTAAAGCGAATCGCCAGATGTGTGCGCCATACACTAAATTGGTAATATCTTAAGCATCAAATATTGTTTGAACAGCATGAAAACGTAAATTTTGATAGCTGAATAGTCCACGAATTGAAAAATTAGACTTCCTGTCTTGCAAAAAAAGCGCTCTACAAGCTCTTGACCACACTTATCTGAATGAGAAAAAAGATACATTGATGTTTGTTATAGGTCATAGTTTTCATTTCAACTCATGAACAAAATCGTATTTCTACACTGCGCACGAAACCACCGTTCCTAAAAACAATGATGTTAGATGTATTCATATTCACCTCCAGACCCCTTTGCTGACATAAAACATCCATATATCTAATTCCCTTTGTAAACCAATCACTGAATCATCCACCAGAGCCACACCATATGCAAATAAGAAATACCATAGTTTCCTCCAGGTCCTCAAGAAAAAATATGCCTCCTAATCCACTTTGCTTAAATATGAAATGTAACTGGACTCCAGGCACATCCTTGACATGCCGTGTGAAACACCTCAACTCTTCCATCCCTTTTTGCTTAGAATACATATTATTATAAACTTTAAATATCTTACTAAATCAAAAGCATTACGAAACAAAGGCTACATAAAAACGTTGTTTGAATTATCTTAAATACTTTTTAGCCAAGAGACTGTAAGCTTTAAAGGTTGTCTACTGGAGAACAATCATTCCTGAATCCAGCCTGCAATTCATGAATATGTATATTTACTTCCATCCAAATTCTTTTGTTAGCCTCCAAAATGGAAGTAAATACCTCTCCAAAAGTATTTACGAGAGACAAACCTCGATAACTATTAAGGTCCAATCTATTTCCTTGTTTATGCAGGGACAAAATTAAGTAACATTTCAATATATGGTAATAACACAGTTCATTTTTAATAAATCCTAGGGATACTATTTGAACCCGTGGATTAACAGTCTCTCAATGAAGTGACAGCTTTCACAACTTCAGACTGAATAATGTGGGCTGATACTAAGCCTGGATTATTACAATCGTCACATTCTTCATGATGATGGTATGTCATAAAGTGAGAAACAGTGTCATCAGTAGTTGACTGCTGAGCACCCCGTTTTACAATAGTCCTATCAAACATCAAGGCTACAGACAGCTGGTTACCACTACAACGTGACAAAGATTTAATCCTAAGCCAACACATTTTTCAATCCTTGTCATCTTCGATAATATGCTCATAATCTTCCAGCTGTTTAATAACAAACTTTGTTAAATTACTTTTCACATTCCAAATACTGCTTACACTCTGACTTAGATCTGAGTAGACAATGTAAAAAATATAATTTTCTTTACTATATTCTGGACTCTCACAATCAAAGCAAGTGGGCTGTTTTCTACCTTCATATGGTATTACATGCAGATAAACACCAGAAGAATGCAACCGTTCTACAAGCCAACATAAGCATTATTTGAACATGACACACATTATCAAGTAAAACATTTGAAGCGTATATTTTAATCCTGACCTCCTACCTTCAAACAACAGATTCAGAGAGGATAAACAAAAGAATGAATTGTACGCTGACACATATGGAGAGAAGACCTTCTAACTACAGACACAGCAGAAATACAGTGAGGGATATTTGGTATTTAATTCAGTTTTAAATGAACATTTACTCATATCAAGCATTAATCCTTACTTCTGATTACAAGAACAAAAGCAATTAACAGGTGACAATAAACTACAAATGGTGTGAATCAAAAATACTTTATACAATGAAAATTTTGTTAAACTGAACGATATCACTCTCATATTTGCAATAACAATGTTTTATTCAAAGTTTCACAACTGGTAAATGTAACTCAAGGTAACATGCTCCTCGTAACAAATGTTATATTTGGGATAACACTGTCTTAGTAAATTACAAGTTCTAGTACCTTTCCTGGGTTGAACCCAATACAGGGATTCTAACCCACACTGTCAGCGCACAAAGTCAGAGATCTAACCCATTCAGCCACCGAGGCTTCCATTGAATGAAAGTCTGACAACTGGTAGTCTAGATTACGTACTTTGTGTACCCCTCTGATAAGTGGAAATTGCCACGTTCCCATGTTGTGGAAGCCTCCGTGTCTGCGTGGGTGAGATAGCTGACTTTCTGTGATGACGATTAGGTTCCGCACTTTAGCAGTGTGGGTTTGAATTCTGGTATGGTGCTCAACCCCATAAAGTATAACAATTTATACTTTACTAAGATAGTGTTATCCCAAATATAGCATTTGTTTCGTTTGACCACATTCTCAATGGCATTGTGTATTCATAACATGCTCCTTGTCCAGAGTATTTAGCAGTGCGTGCATCACTTCTCATCTGTAGGATTGGTAAGAAGCACGTCTCAGAGCCTCCCTCGGTCAATCCGCTCAACTGGTTAGATGCATAATCGAAGCATCAACACTTATGTTTGTAGCATTGACGAGGTAATTCACACCTATTACACATAGACTATAGCAACATGCATAACACACTGAATAGTAGACACGTGGAGGTCATTTCCAAATTTGACGCATCACTGACAAAAAATGATGTCCGATGATATTCCCTTTTTTACCTAACCACATGTCCTTGTATTTTTTTCAGGTGAAGAGTTGACTTTCCTTCGTTGTGACGGCAGATATTTCTGCTGGCTATGAAAAGGGTTTTGTCGCTTCATACACATGACACAATGACATGATAATGTTTTCTTGTCGTTGCATTGAAAGTAGAGCTACATAGTTCCGTTTTGTCCACTACTGAAACAATAACAGGAACATGGACTGCGTAGCAGCCATCTTGTCAGAATCTTGCATATCCTTATATTTGATCACGTTGATTGTGTCACAAGCAATGCATATACAGACTTATCATGTAATTCGTTTGATATCATCATTGCGGTTAGTTCTTCCTTATTTTCCGCTGAGATATCAACAATGTTTAGTGAGAGAACATACTTGACAATCTTCAAATATCCGCCATAACAGGCCGCATGAAGTATATTGTTACTATCATCATCTGTGAGGGTCATATCAGCTCCTTCTCCCTCAAGTGACTCCACCACCTCTCTATGACCAGCACCTGCTGCCATCAGTACGGGAGTCCTCCCGTATTGCCCTCTGCTGTTGATGTCCATCATCTTGAGTGACACGACATTCTTCACCATCTCCACATCCCCGCTGATACATGCAACATGGAGGATGTTGTTGTCGTTATCATCCCTTAAGGTCACATCACTTTCATTACGTATAAGCAGATCCAACACTTCTTTGTGCCCCTTCTCTGCTGCCTTCATCACCGGGGTTCTCCCATACCGTCCTCTGCTGTTGATGTCGACCTTGTGATTTGTGACGATGTCCTTCACCAAGTCCAGATGTCCTTCCAGACAGGCCACGTGGAGGATGTTCTCACCTTTGTCATCTACCTGTGATAGATCTGCTCCTTTACTCACAAGTACATCAAATATATTCCTTTGTTTCCTGAAGTCAACCATTCTCACTGGTGCTCGTTGAAGCTGTCCTTTAGTGTTGATGTCCACAGAATTCAAGGAAAGGACAAATATCACAACTTCCAGGTGCCCCCCAATGCATGCCACGTGGAGGATGTTGTTATTGTCATCATCCGTCAGTGACAGATCTGCACCTGTATCCTTAAGGGCCCGAATCACCTCTTTATGTCGGCAACCTGCAGCCATCATCGCTGGTGTCCTCCCGTATTGCCCTCTACTGTTGATATCAACAAGGCCTTGTGAGAGGACAAACTTCACCATCTCCACATCCCCGCCGATACATGCAACATGGAGGATGTTGTTGTCGTTATCATCCCTTAAGGTCACATCACCTCCATTACTTATAAGCAGATCCAACACTTCTTTGTGCCCCTTCTCTGCTGCCTTCATCACCGGGGTTCTCCCGTACCGTCCTCTGCTGTTGATGTCGACCTTGTGATTTGTGACCATGTCCTTCACTAAGTCCAGATGTCCTTCCAGACAGGCCACATGGAGGATGTTCTCACCTTTGTCATCTACCTGTGATAGATCTGCTCCTTTACTCACAAGTAAGTCAAATGCAGTTCTGTGTTTCCTGAAGTCAACCATTCTCACGGGTGTCTGTTGATGCTGTCCTTTACTGTTGATGTCCAAAGTGTTCAAGCAGAGGACAAACTTGACTAGTTCCGGATGTCCCCCAATGCATGCCACGTGAAGGATGTTGTTACTGTCATCGTCCACCACCGACAGATCTGCTCCTTTAGTCTTAAGAAATTCAACAACACCTTTATGTCGACAGCATGCAGCCATCATTGCCGGTGTCCTCCCGTACTGTCCTCTACTGTTGAAGCCAACAATGCCTAATGAGAGGACATGCTTCACCATCTCCACATGTCCTCCAATACAGGCCACATGAAGGCCGTTGTTACCCTTATCATCCACTGATGACAAATTACCTCGGTTACTAACAAGGAGGTCAAACACTTCTCTATGTCCTTTCTCTGCTGTTTTCATTATTGGCGTTCTGCCATAACATCCTCTACTATTGATGTCCATGTTGTCCTGTAAGAGGAGATATTTCACAACATCCACATATCCTCCCAGACAGGCCACATGAAGGATGTTTTCCCCCTTGGCATCCACTGGTGACAGATCAGCTCCTTTGTCCACCAGCAGGTTCACTACGTGTCCATGTCCCTCGGAGGCTGCACACATCACAGGGGTCCTCCCGTCTTCCCTTGTACAGTTGATATCTTCACGGTTGTCAGACAATATCTGTTTGATGATGTCGACATCTCCCGCAAGGCTCGCATCATGAAGATTAGTGTTCCCTGTGAAAGAAGACATGGTACATTAGTTTCACATTGCATCTTTTCTCTTGGAGCAGATGTGTCAATAACTACTGTATTTGCAGACAGTATTGTATATACGCCATAATACATTACATGCTGACTTAATACAGGACCTTATGGAGACTTTCCTTACCTTTCATCAAATGCATCCCTTCCTCCAGAGAATGACCTGAAAACCACAATTGTAGGTACGTTTCATATATTATTTGAATTAATCTGGATCTGTCATATATGAGAATACATATTTATAATTTTAAGATTCCATATTTTCTGTCACTGGTCAGGAAGAACAACTGTATTCTTGATATTTAGAAACAACGGTTTGCTTAATAATATCAACCCACATACAATGAGAGGGGCATACCATATTCACATCCCACTATGACACACTTCAAACATCTCCCCATCACCCAAACACCACACATAATCCCAGAATAATATGTGTAGTAAGTAAAACTTCATTATATCCCGTCTGCTCATATTGTGATTTTTGAATAATTTTACGACATTGGGAAATGTTCTTATTCAGCTTAAAGGCCACCAAAACTGGAGAGAGGTAATGAGTATTTTTCGGATCTACAGGTTTTGTGTTTTTATACTTACAGGCTTTGAGGTTTCTGAAAGAACATACAATTATGAAAGTTATTTGAATAAATAAGTTCCATTCATTTATCGAGTTTATTTAATTTCACAATTGGTGATAAGCCAATTCTTTATTGTGACGTAAGTGAGTAAGCTTAACGCTGCTTTGAACGACAGTTAGTTGAGCAATATGTGAGGAGAGTGCCAGGCACACACACCATGCTACTTTGCAACAGAAATGAAAGTCAAATTGGAAATATGTTATTACCTATTTCTATGTCTTTTCCTTCTGGAAGTAAGAATAAAAATATGTTAAAAGGAATATGAACAGAATATTGGCCACACCATTCACATAATTTGTACAGCTTTTTTGTCCTTTACGCGAAATGGAATCTGTTTTGGCGAATAATCAGTTGTGTTTTATCTTTTATAATGATATTCATACAGGACACGTTACGAACGTAAATCACACTAACAAGATAGACACAACTTTATGGATAACAACTTCTTTAATACTGTGAAAAGCGACGTTTAGGTATAGATCCTTATACCGTTGTCAAGCAAGACAATGGTATAAGGATCTATACCGAAACGTCACTTTTCACAGTATTAAAGAAGTTGTTATCCATAAAATTGTGTCTATCTTGTCATCCGTCAACTTCTAAGTAATGCCCATCAAACAAGTAAAATCACATTGATCTTTACTTACAGAATGACAAAAAGTGTAATGATGACGGCTACTATCACAACCACGGCAATGCACACGGGGATAGCAATCACAGCCGGCTCTGTTGATGGGGACTCCGTCGTCGTGGAAGTTCCTGTTGAGGGAGCTGCTGTCACCTCCACTGTATAAACACAGACTAGTAACTGATCCATGTGCAGGTGCTTTCATATGTATCATAAACGTACACATACATTTATCACATACTTTTAACCGTTTACAAGAAACCAAAGCTGGAGACAATGTACCACTGAATACTTTCATGTAAATATGTTATGCCTCTCTGTATCAACTCAGTGTTATGTTTCATGGGTTATTTTGTAACTACAGACTATTTATACCCCTAGTCATCTGTGTCCTTGTTCCATCAAACCTTTGTACCTTTCAGCGTCTGACAAAAATGTCCCTCCCTGTTGTGTGGACAGCCCACGGTACAGTGTCCGTCTTGTTGGTTGCAGGTCCTGTTGACACAATGAGTGCTGCACTGGGAGTTGCACTGATCTCCGTACCAGCCGGCCAGGCACCCCGAGGAACAGCTCCCACTCAGCTTGTCACAGTGTATGTCGTCCGTGCCTACAAGACTGGCACATTGCTGGGGGCAGATGTGTTCACATCCTCCTCCATACCATCCCAGGGCACACTCCTCGCCATGGACAAGAAGTACTGCAGGACAGTACACACACATTCAAAACAGGTTTCCACAATTTTGAGTAAGAGGGTGAGTCAGTAAGTGAGTGAATGAGTTTGGTTTACACCCCTTTTAGCAATATTCCAGCAATAGCACGAAGGGGTACACCAAAGTGGGCTTCACGCATTGTACCCAATCCGGGAATAATACCCGGGCCTTTTGCGTGACACCGCCCCCACAACTTTGAGAAAGGGATAACAGAACGCAAACATGATTTGTCTAACAACATTTCAATGTACTCATATATGATAGAGTTAAACGTTTATAGAAAACAGATTGACCTTCCTCCTGGCTAGATTTTACACACAAAAAACATTTAATGCGACAAGGTGAATGATCACTATGATTGCTGTATCAGTGCATCCTGGATACATTTGGGGTCATGGGTGGCCCAGTCGTCTAAGGCGCCGCGATTCACTGTGCAGAGTTGCGTCCCTTTGGCACGCCAGAAACCTATGATTGCGGGTTCGAATCCCGGTTCGCCCCAATTATGTTTCTAGGTTTGTCAGCACCATACCCGTGTTCGTGGGTTTCACCGAAGTGGTAAACGTCTGAGACCTGCATCACTTCGGGCTTTCCTCCCACATTAAGCTGACACGCCGCGATATGACTGGAATACTGTTAAAAGCGGCGTTAAACCCAACTCACTCACTCACTCACTCTTGGATACATTTATGTTTTATGTAAGGAACATATTTCCCATTCTGTGACTGCATATTATCATGAAAGTGTCATTAAAATGATAGTTGTACTCACCAAATCTAAGCAGAAGAATGAAAAGTGTCAGCATTGCTGAAGGTGTTCGCCTTCCATTTATCGTCCGCAAATACATCAAAGTCTGTGTAGAAAATTGATCTGGACTTGGAAACAGATATTATATATGACATGACCTTTATACTTCAAGTACTGAGCTATCTTAACCTACATGGGAACAGTTTAAGAACAAGTGGCCAGTATGTGGTGATGCAGTATACAAGTTTCATCTTACAGCATTGTTAAACATATATATGAATGCTCAGATCATTTCCGGGTCACAATGATATTTCACAAAATGTATTTTTTACATATTATTTTTATCCTATTGTTCATAAGTTGATCAGCATTTTAGCATTGTTACATGAATTTGAGCAGAATTAAAACTGGAAACATTGAAATTGTGTATTGTGATGTGGCTGTCACTTTGAGCATAGAAAATTTCATACAACTGACATTAAAAGCTGAGTTGTAACTGCTTGTTTAACTTCACATAGTGAAATTTTCTTTACTTATCCTAATTTATTACCTAAATTTCCAAGATGATTTGATATTTATCTTTTGGATTATTTCATTGGGCCTGAATTCTTTATTTAATTTTACACATTGCAATATCAGACTCTGTAACAATATGTGGTTATATGTTGAGCTATAGTGTGTGTCATGAAGACGATGTAGAGACAATGATACATAATACATACGTCAGTACGATGTGATACTTCCTACTTGTCAACCCAGAGAGTATGTGTGTCGACTGTACACCCCACAGCACGCTTACAGAAGGACGCCATTTTCACCTTGATGACACACTTACTACCTGTGCTTGATACAAAAAGTAGAAGCTATTTGATATCCCGGCCGGTATGGAGTTGCATGACTGGACGTGTTTATTCATAGCTTAGCCTTGTTCTCGCTCAATATGTGCAGTTAGCTTCGACAGGCAAATGCAGGGAAGTGTGTCACCTGATCGGGTACAAAAGGCAATGCATTCTGTGTGGAGTCCGCTTAGCTCAAAGTCTGTGTGGCAGGTTGAGCGGTTAGTGGTTCAACAACATAAATCAGACATACCGGGATACTTGTATAGACCAGTGATTATATGTACGATTGGATAGTTGTTTGTGACTAACGCGCACCTGGTGAATCGTTAGACATCAAACTTCAGTCAAGCAAATGATAAAAGACAATTCCAGGACCAGGGAGGATTCCTTTCACAGATGTGTACATATATGTTTTATGGCCATATGATCCATTTTGTTACAATTATATGATAAATGGAAACCTGTTTGTATGAAATTATAGTATTGAAAATTACACTGCAAAGGAAATACAGTGTACACACATTTTGTAGTTACCGGCCTACCGTCTCTCTACCTGCTCCCGTTAAACATGTTTGACAACCACTTGCACAATTGGAAGAAAACAGCGGGTTTGAGTGGAACTTAACCACGTAGTTTTCACTTAACTCGACTTATGGAACAGGCCAATAAATCTGAAACCAAATTATGAGTGATTTGAATTGAAAACGTTTCACTGATACCCATGCCTCTGTGTGTGTTGAGCTAATCAGTGAAACATTCAGTTGTGAAAGGCTGTGGTAGAAACTCTGGGCTTGATGTGCCAGGCATCATAACTGCATCCTCTGTGGGGAATCCTGGTTAGAATTGGTCCTGAGGAATCTATGTAGAAGCGTCTTGAATGATTGCCTGTCGAGCGTTTCTCCTGATTTCATCCCATCTTTTATAAACATTAAACAGACACACTAGAATGTAAAGAACTTTAATAACAATGATAGTAAATATACAATAGATGTTTATATTATCCATCGAAATGCACACATAACGAAATATACTTCTCAGATAAAGCCTGGGGATTTACAACTGAAGATACATTATCATCTCCGGCCAGACCTTAGGCGGGACAATCATAAAGAACTTAAGCGGGACAATCATAAAGAACTTAAGCGGGACAATCATAAAGAACTTAAGCGGGACAGTCATAAAGAACTTAAGCGGGACAATCATAAAGAACTTAAGCGGGACAGTCATAAAGAACTTAAGCGGGACAATCATAAAGAACTTAAGCGGGACAGTCATAAAGAACTTAAGCGGGACAATCATAAAGAACTTAAGCGGGACAATCATAAAGAACTTAAGCGGGACAGTCATAAAGAACTTAAGCGGGACAATCATAAAGAACTTAAGCGGGACAATCAGAAAGAACTTAAGCGGGACAATCATAAAGAACTTAAGCGGGACAATCTCACAAGCGCTCCAAAATAAATGTACTAAAAACAGAGGTAAACTCATAGGTCAAATTCTCGGCATGTTTCAAACAATCCAAAGAGAGGACAGGGTGGTCCACCTTCCTGGTGTCCCAGCTCACATCGGAATGTTCGGAAACGAAGAAGTCGACAATTCTGTCAAATCAGGGGCCAACTTAAACACAGTAAACAAAGGACGAAGTCAAATCAATTATTCAAAGCAAACTCAGTCCGAAATGGGCATCTAAATACCAAACGTCGACGATAGCAAAACGCCTCAAACAAATGGTGAAAAGAGCTCAATACAAAGTCTCAACAATCCATCAGAACAAACTTACGCACAGATCTATAACAAGACCTTACACTGGTCACACAAACCTAAACATCCATAAAAACAACATTAAAAAGCCTCGTACAGGCAACTCCCTATACTGTTCTACAGTGGAGGACAACAGCAGGTGAAATTCTACACTACAAGAATGTCTTAAGTGAAATAGGCACACACATTTCCACAATTCAGCAACCCATCACTATTGCTTATTCATCCAACTATTACCACCTAGGCATTTACCTTATCAAAACCAACTTAAACGGCAGTATCTAAATGTGCTACCCATAAAAAGCAAACAAACAAAAGCAACCTAATATCACACTGTCACATCACATTCTGTCAGCTACTTTACAGGTCCTTATTCCAGTCACTTACTTCCCTTTTTCAACATTCACTCCCGTCATGTGAATTATTTTGAAAGTAACATTTCTTTCATCAAAATCATCATCATCATCATCATCATCATAATAATCATCATCTATAAGCTCTTTGAATAATTAGAATACAAACATTAGAATATCGAACATTAGATAATGATAGGGTCAATCAATCATCCGCAAGACATCTATGCAGATAAACAAGAATCTTAATTTTTGTATTGAATAAAGTGTAAAATAAGACATAACTTTTGTAAATAACTCAGATGCAGCCATTAGACAACAATTATGATTGTACAAATCAAACTTTGATGCCAGACATTTAGGTCATGTCTTAATCTAGCCTACTTTCACATTCTGGTCACTAGTTTTCCGGGTCCATCACATGATTGTCTGGTCTGGCTACAGGCTGCCTTGTATGGCAGGACTACAACTGTGCAGTGTCAGGCTACAGGCTGCCTTGTATGGCAGGACTACTACTGTGCAGTGTCAGGCTACAGGCTGCCTTGTATGGCAGGACTACTACTGTGCAGTGTCAGGCTACATGCTGCCTTGTATGGCAGGACTACTACTGTGCAGTGTCAGGCTACAGGCTGCCTTGTATGGCAGGACTACTACTGTGCAGTGTCAGGCTACAGGCTGCCTTGTATGGCAGGACTACTACTGTGCAGTGTCAGGCTACAGGCTGCCTTGTATGGCAGGACTACTACTGTGCAGTGTCAGGCTACAGGCTGCCTTGTATGGCAGGACTACTACTGTGCAGTGTCAGGCTGCAGGCTGCCTTGTATGGCAGGACTACTACTGTGCAGTGTCAGGCTACAGGCTGCCTTGTATGGCAGGACTACTACTGTGCAGTGTCAGGCTACATGCTGCCTTGTATGGCAGGACTACTACTGTGCAGTGTCAGGCTACAGGCTGCCTTGTATGGCAGGACTACTACTGTGCAGTGTCAGGCTACAGGCTGCCTTGTATGGCAGGACTACTACTGTGCAGTGTCAGGCTACAGGCTGCCTTGTATGGCAGGACTACTACTGTGCAGTGTCAGGCTACAGGCTGCCTTGTATGGCAGGACTACTACTGTGCAGTGTCAGGCTGCAGGCTGCCTTGTATGGCAGGACTACTACTGTGCAGTGTCAGGCTACAGGCTGCCTTGTATGGCAGGACTACAACTGTGCAGTGTCAGGCTACAGGCTGCCTTGTATGGCAGGACTACTACTGTGCAGTGTCAGGCTACAGGCTGCCTTGTATGGCAGGACTACTACTGTGCAGTGTCAGGCTGCAGGCTGCCTTGTATGGCAGGACTACTACTGTGCAGTGTCAGGCTACAGGCTGCCTTGTATGGCAGGACTACTACTGTGCAGTGTCAGGCTACAGGCTGCCTTGTATGGCAGGACTACTACTGTGCAGTGTCAGGCTACAGGCTGCCTTGTATGGCAGGACTACTACTGTGCAGTGTCAGGCTACAGGCTGCCTTGTATGGCAGGACTACTACTGTGCAGTGTCAGGCAATTAACACCTACTCGTTTCAGCAAATTGAAGAGCTAAGAGCCGTAAAGGCCAATGTCACGTGGAGTCTGTTTTGAGAAAAGTGATGAAAACATGTGATATTATGCATGTTAATGAACATCTTTTTTACCGATAAATTCCTAGACATTTACGCATTCTGACAGCAGAGATATGAATGTTGTTACAAAAAAAAATCACAAAAGGAAATAAACTTACGTTTTTAATTTCTATAAGGGTGGAAAGGGCCAATGTCTGTATTTTGGCCCCTTTTAGACCCTCAGGTATTTCCATGGGATTTAACATGTGAGATTGATAAACAACGACGAAATGTACAAACACATGCTATTGAAGTACTTTTAAATGATTTACACTAATGCTAGCTTTGTTGAAATAGTTGAAACATAATAATAAGGTGTCAAAACTTTCAAAATCTCTCTCAGGCAACCAGTCTCAACCACACACGGAAATGAGAGCTAAAACGGCCAAAATCTAGCAAAGTGACTTTGGCCCTTTTGGAACTTGACTTAGAGCCTTTTATAGAACTTTAAGTAGCCATATTTAAAAAACGCATCAATGAAAACATACAATATTTTTTCTATAGGTATACAAGAACTCATAGATGTTATTTATGCAATAATATGCAAAAAGGACCAACGTGCATGTTGGCCCCTTTTAGCTCTAAGCTCTTCAATTACAGGACAAGCTTTCCCTTTTCACAAACACCTGGGCGCACTTGTACAAAGCGACCTTAGCGCTAAGATGGTCGTAACTCCCATTCATTAAGATCACTTTGTGCAATAGGGCCCGGGTGTCTTCACTGATATTCAGTGATTCATTCATGTCAATGTTACTACTATGTTGCCTTTAGCGCCCAGTGGAATCTGTTCCGGCGGATAACCGGAAGTGGGTATTCCATGGGTCGACGTTTTATATTAATCCACACTGCTCTTACATACGTCACCTCTTTGGCTATAGTCAGACTCAGTTGGTGAGATGTAGTTGACCACTGTTCCCGGGTCAGCAACAAGGACGTCCGGATCTGTCATCAGGTGAGTGTAGGACTTGGCGTCTGTGGCAGAACCGTCTGATGTATCTGAAGCAGAACTGTCTGATGTATCACGATCACTGACTTCTACTTCACGTGCTGCCGGAAAGCAATCAGCTATAACAGGCATGGCTATATCGACCACGTGGCTTCCATCTGATCCCTCGATGCCCACATCTTCATCTCGTATCTGCCAGTATCTGTTTGGCTGGTACTCCACAGTGGCGACATCTAAATTTGCTTGTTGCCTACGTTGAACAAATAACATCAGCTGTGAGAAAATAGTAAGTGACTCTCGAGGTTACTCCTTTTGTAAATAATAACGAAGTATAAAACATAAATTTTGTGCGATTTCTCTGCTTCTACCATAGAACAATTAACTTGTCCAAAATCACAAGCTATTAGTCATGCAATGTATGGCCTGAGAAACTGAGCTAATTACCTTTCAGTTATAGAATTGAAACTTTTTATATGTCTTTGAATTTTGAAATGCACCTACCACGATCGGCAGAGAGTTACAAGCACACAAGAACGTAATCTGATCTGAGACACTATTCCAATTATTGAAATAACATGGCTACCTTTCTTTCAACAGACGTTTTCGATGGAGGATGCACACCGTGACCACTACACAAATGACAAAGACAACTACTGCTGTTGGTACTCCTATTTGGATGTTGTTGGTATTACCTGGCGTCTGATCAACTGAAAGTAAACCAGGTGTAGCACTGAATAATTCCGTAGAACAACTGAGCTATTGGATTATGTTTTTACATGAGTTTTGAGACATATTTCACAAATCATTTTGGTTTTGTTAAGGTGACATGTTTCTGTGGTGTTTAGGATTCTGTGGTGTTTTAAATCGTAAGTTGTAGCTGAAGACAATGAATTGATTCGTCAAATACATTCATCTTTTTGCCAAACTGCTGTGTCAGCACTATGTGATAGATTCATGAACACCTCCTTATGATACAGGCAGAACAGTACAATGAACTCTCAGCGAGATCGTATGACTATGGAAAAGGTTTTGTCGCTGTTATTTACCTGTGTCAGTGCAGTTGTTTGTACAGGTAGAGTCACACCTGTCTCCTGTGATGCAACCATCAGAGCAAACGCCAGTTGTCTTGTCACAAACACCGTCAAGACAGCAGCTTTGATTGCAGGACATCCCATAAAACCCATTGTCACATCCTTCACATGACCCAGTGTCTGTGTTGCAGGAATTGTTGACACAGTTGTCAGGGCAGGGCATACAGTCACTCCCAAAGTACCCAGGTACACAACCATCTACACAGCCACCTGATGGGGAGCATCTCTTGTACAGACACCTGGGGTTACACTGAGAGGAGCAGGTTGCTCCATACCAGCCATCAACACAACCCTTGACACAGTCACCTGTCTGTCTGCTACACTCAGGTGAACTTGTGGTGGAGCTGTTCATGTCAGATACTGCCTGACAATGTTTACTGCAGCCCTTGTCACAGAAAATGCCATAAAATCCAGGTACACAGCCGTCTTCACATCCAAACTTACAGGAACCTTGACAGTGATCACACAAATATGTACAATTTAATCCAAAATATGACGGATGACATTCGTCACACGTCCCATTAACCCTGTTGCAAGTTTTACATCCACTGGAGCAGTTTTTACATCCGGAACCATAGAAGCCGTCCTTACATCCAGACACACAGGAGGAGCCGAGCTGGCAGTACCCTCCCTCACACCCACCTGAACAGGCCGAGCATATCTCTGGAGGTGGAGTGCAAGGTACTTTGCAGTTTTGGCCTCGAAAGCCTGACACACAGCCTTCAGCGCAGCTTTCAATACCTAGACTTGTAAGTACACATGTTCTGTTTCTGCAGCCGTTGCTGCAGACTGAGTCACATGTGTTGCCGTAGTATCCAGTGTCACATGATGTACAGGCGGTTTTCCCCAAGTTACAGACTGAACAGTGGGGATATTCCACACAACGAGCTGCTGTAAAATACATCTTGAGAAGTATAGATACCGGCATTGCAATATAATGTGAGGAATGTGTTTTATTCCATCAATTACTTGTATTGTGGAGGTTGCAAAGAACAAAAGAACAAGTTTAAGAGATCCAGGTTATATAAGAGAGTGTTATGTGACCTCAAAGACCCGAGAAGGTCGTAATCATTAGGTCATTTAGTCCTGTAATGATTCAGCTACGTTTCATGTTAGGTCAAGTCATGAACAGTGAAAACATAAGGGTGTTACCTTTAGTTGAGGCAAACGTCAGGAAACACAGAGTTATTGTAATAAGCATGATATACCCTGAAATATACAAATATGCATGTGTAACCAATCTTCTTTCTGAATTAAACGCATGGGCAAAAGATAGTATACACTTTACAATTGATTTCTTCCCCGAAACTATCAAAGTGAGCAAAATGGTATCAGGCTTAGAACAGTTGCCCAAGATCTGCAAACTCAATTTCCAATATGCAATGCGTTGGCCATAAAGATGCACGTGCAGTGGCCCAAAAGCACCCAACAGCTTTTCCAAGTATTCGTAAAATTGCACGTGCTGACATACACTTACAGAACCTAATGAGTAACGACCTACCCTTGTATCCAGATATACACTTACTTAACCTAATTAGTAACAACCTACCCTTGTATCCAGATATACACTTACAGAACCTAATGAGTAACGACCTACCCTTGTATCCAGACATACACTTACAGAACCTAATGAGTAACGACCTACCCTTGTATCCAGACATACACTTACAGAACCTAATGAGTAACGTCCTACCCTTGTATCCAGACATACACTTACAGAACCTAATGAGTAACGACCTACCCTTGTATCCAGATATACACTTACAGAACCTAATGAGTAAAGACCTACCCTTGTATCCAGACATACACTTACAGAACCTAATGAGTAACGTCCTGCCCTTGTATCCAGACATACACTTACAGAACCTAATGAGTAACGACCTACCCTTGTATCCAGACATACACTTACAGAACCTAATGAGTAACGTCCTGCCCTTGTATCCAGACATACACTTACAGAACCTAATGAGTAACGACCTACCCTTGTATCTAGACATACACTTACAGAACCTAATGAGTAACGTCCTGCCCTTGTATCCAGATATACACTTACAGAACCTAATCAATAACGACCTACCCTTGTATCCAGACACACACTTACAGAACCTAATGAGTAACGACCTACCCTTGTATCAAGACATACACTTACAGAACCTAATGAGTAACGTCCTGCCCTTGTATCCAGACATACACTTACAGAACCTAATGAGAAACGACCTACCCTTGTATCCAAACATACACTTACAGAACCTAATGAGTAACGACCTACCCTTGTATCCAGACACACACTTACAGAACCTAATGAGTAACAACCTACCCTTGTATCCAGACATACACTTACAGAACCTAATGAGTAACGACCTACCCTTGTATCCAGACATACACTTACAGAACCTAATGAGTAACGTCCTACCCTTTTATCCAGACATACACTTACAGAACCTTATGAGTAACGACCTACCGTTGTATCCAGATATACACTTACAGAACCTAATGAGTAAAGACCTACCCTTGTATCCAGACATACACTTACAGAACCTAATGAGTAACGTCCTGCCCTTGTATCCAGACATACACCTACAGAACCTAATGAGTAACGACCTGCCCTTGTATCCAGACATACGCTTACAGAACCTAATGAGTAACGACCTGCTCTTGTATCCAGACATACACTTACAGAACCTAATGAGTAACGACCTGCCCTTGTATCCAGACATACACTTACAGAACCTAATGAGTAACGACCTACCCTTGTATCCAGACATACACTTACATAACCTAATTAGTAACAACCTACCCTTGTATCCAGACATACACTTACTTACCCTAAGGAGTAACAACCTACCCTTGTATCCAGACATACACTTACAGAACCTAATGAGTAACGACCTACCCTTGTATCCAGACATACACTTACAGAACCTAATGAGTAACGACCTACCCTTGTATCCAGACATACACTTACAGAACCTAATGAGTAACGACCTGCCCTTGTATCCAGACATACACTTACAGAACCTAATGAGTAACGACCTACCCTTGTATCCAGACATACACTTACATAACCTAATTAGTAACAACCTACCCTTGTATCCAGACATACACTTACTTACCCTAAGGAGTAACAACCTACCCTTGTATCCAGACATACACTTACAGAACCTAATGAGTAACGACCTACCCTTGTATCCAGACATACACTTACAGAACCTAATGAGTAACGACCTACCCTTGTATCCAGACATACACTTACAGAACCTAATGAGTAACGACCTACCCTTGTATCCAGACATACACTTACAGAACCTAATGAGAAACGTCCTACCCTTGTATTCAGACATACACTTACAGAACCTAATGAGTAACGACCTACCCTTGTATCCAGACATACACTTACAGAACCTAATGAGTAACGACCTACCCTTGTATCCAGACATACACTTACAGAACCTAATGAGTAACGACCTACCCTTGTATCCAGACATACACTTACAGAACCTAATTAGTAACGTCCTGCCCTTGTATCCAGACATACACTTACAGAACCTAATGAGTAACGACCTACCCTTGTATCCAGACATACACTTACAGAACCTAATGAGTAACAACCTACCCTTGTATCCAGACATACACTAACTTAACCTAATGAGTAACAACCTACCCTTGTATCCAGACATACACTTACAGAACCTAATGAGTAACGACCTACCCTTGTATCCAGACATACACTTACAGAACCTACTTAGTAACAACCTACCCTTGTATCCAGACATACACTAACTTAACCTAATGAGTAACAACCTACCCTTGTATCCAGACATACACTTACAGAACCTAATGAGTAACGACCTACCCTTGTATCCAGACATACACTTACAGAACCTAATGAGTAAAGACCTGTCCTTGTATCCAGACATACACTTACAGAACCTAATGAGTAAAGACCTGTCCTTGTATCCAGACATACACTTACAGAACCTAATGAGTAACGACCTACCCTTGTATCCAGACATACACTTACAGAACCTAATGACTAACGACCTACCCTCGTATCCAGACATACACTTACAGAACCTAATGAGAAACGGCCTACCCTTGTATCCAGACATACACTTACAGAACCTAATGAGTAAAGACCTACCCTTGTATCCAGACATACACTTACAGAACCTAATGAGTAAAGACCTACCCTTGTATCCAGACATACACTTACAGAACCTAATGAGTAACGACCTACCCTTGTATCCAGACATACACCTACAGAACCTAATTAGTAACGTCCTGCCCTTGTATCCAGACATACACTTACAGAACCTAATGAGTAACGACCTACCCTTGTATCCAGACATACACTTACAGAACCTAATGAGTAACGACCTACCCTTGTATCTAGACATACACTTACAGAACCTAATGAGTAACGTCCTGCCCTTGTATCCAGATATACACTTACAGAACCTAATGAGTAACGACCTACCCTTGTATCCAGACACACACTTACAGAACCTAATGAGTAACGACCTACCCTTGTATCAAATCATACACTTACTGAACCTAATGAGTAACGTCCTGCCCTTGTATCCAGACATACACTTACAGAACGTAATTAGTAACGACCTACCCTTGTATCCAGACATACACTTACCGAACCTAATGAGTAACGACCTGCCCTTGTATCCAGATATACACTTACTTAACCTAATTAGTAACAACCTACCCTTGTATCCAGACATACACTTACATAACCTAATGAGTAACGACCTACCCTTGTATCCAGACATACACTTACAGAACCTAATGAGTAAAGACCTGTCCTTGTATCCAGATATACACTTACAGAACCTAATGAGTAACGACCTACCCTTGTAACCAGACATACACTTACAGAACCTAATGAGTAACGACCTACCCTTGTATCCAGACATACACTTACAGAACCTAATGAGAAACGTCCTACCCTTGTATCCAGACATACACTTACAGAACCTAATGAGTAAAGACCTACCCTTGTATCCAGACATACACTTACAGAACCTAATGAGTAAAGACCTACCCTTGTATCCAGACATACACTTACAGAACCTAATGAGTAACGACCTACCCTTGTATCCAGACATACACTTACAGAACCTAATGTGTAACGTCCTACCCTTGTATCCAGACATACACTTACAGAACCTAATGAGTAACGACCTACCCTTGTATCCAGATATACACTTACAGAACCTAATGAGTAAAGACCTACCCTTGTATCCAGACATACACTTACAGAACCTAATGAGTAACGTCCTGCCCTTGTATCCAGACATACACCTACAGAACCTAATGAGAAACGACCTACCCTTGTATCCAGACACACACTTACAGAACCTAATGAGTAACGACCTGCCCTTGTATCCAGACATACACTTACAGAACCTAATGAGTAACGTCCTACCCTTGTATCCAGACATACACTTACAGAACCTAATTAGTAACGACCTACCCTTGTATCCAGATATACACTTACAGAACCTAATGAGTAAAGACCTACCCTTGTATCCAGACATACACTTACAGAACCTAATGAGTAACGACCTACCCTTGTATCTAGACATACACTTACAGAACCTAATGAGTAACGTCCTGCCCTTGTATCCAGATATACACTTACAGAACCTAATGAGTAACGACCTACCCTTGTATCCAGACACACACTTACAGAACCTAATGAGTAACGACCTACCCTTGTATCAAGACATACACTTACAGAACCTAATGAGTAACGTCCTGCCCTTGTATCCAGACATACACTTACAGAACCTAATTAGTAACGACCTACCCTTGTATCCAGACATACACTTACAGAACCTAATGAGTAACGACCTGCCCTTGTATCCAGATATACACTTACTTAACCTAATTAGTAACAACCTACCCTTGTATCAAGACATACACTTACATAACCTAATGAGTAACGACCTACCCTTGTATCCAGACATACACTTACAGAACCTAATGAGTAAAGACCTGTCCTTGTATCCAGATATACACTTACAGAACCTAATGAGTAACGACCTACCCTTGTAACCAGACATACACTTACAGAACCTAATGAGTAACGACCTACCCTTGTATCCAGACATACACTTACAGAACCTAATGAGTAACGACCTACCCTTGTATCCAGACATACACTTACAGAACCTAATGAGTAACGACCTACCCTTGTATCCAGACATACACTTACAGAACCTAATGAGTAACGACCTACCCTTGTATCCAGACATACACTTACAGAACCTAATGAGTAACAACCTACCCTTGTATCCAGACATACACTTACAGAACCTAATGAGTAACAACCTACCCTTGTATCCAGACATACACTTACAGAACCTAATGAGTAACGACCTACCCTTGTATCCAGACATACACTTACAGAACCTAATGAGTAAAGACCTACCCTTGTATCCAGACACACACTTACAGAACCTAATGAGTGAAGACCTACCCTTGTATCCAGACACACACTTACAGAACCTAATGAGTAACGACCTACCCTTGTATCCAGACATACACTTACAGAACCTAATGAGTAACAACCTACCCTTGTATCCAGACATACGCGTACAGAACCTAATGAGTAAAGACCTACCCTTGTATCCAGACATACACTTACAGAACCTAATGAGTAACGATCTACCTTTGTATCCAGACATACACTTACAGAACCTAATGAGTAACGTCCTGCCCTTGTATCCAGACATACACTTACAGAACCTAATGAGTAACGACCTACCCTTGTATCCAGACATACACTTACAGAACCTAATGTGTAACGTCCTACCCTTGTATCCAGACATACACTTACAGAACCTAATGAGTAACAACCTACCCTTGTATCCAGACATACACTTACAGAACCTAATGAGTAACGTCCTGCCCTTGTATCCAGACATACACCTACAGAACCTAATGAGTAACCACCTACCCTTGTATCCAGACACACACTTACAGAACCTAATGAGTAACGACCTGCCCTTGTATCCAGACATACACTTACAGAACCTAATGAGTAACGACCTGCCCTTGTATCCAGACATACACTTACAGAACCTAATGAGTAACGACCTACCCTTGTATCCAGACATACACTTACATAACCTACTTAGTAACAACCTACCCTTGTATCCAGAGATACACTTACTTAACCTAATCAGTAACAACCTACCCTTGTATCCAGACATACACTTACAGAACCTAATGAGTAACAACCTACCCTTGTATCCAGACATACGCGTACAGAACCTAATGAGTAAAGACCTACCCTTGTATCCAGACATACACTTACAGAACCTAATGAGTAACGATCTACCTTTGTATCCAGACATACACTTACAGAACCTAATGAGTAACGTCCTGCCCTTGTATCCAGACATACACTTACAGAACCTAATGAGTAACGACCTACCCTTGTATCCAGACATACACTTACAGAACCTAATGTGTAACGTCCTACCCTTGTATCCAGACATACACTTACAGAACCTAATGAGTAACAACCTACCCTTGTATCCAGACATACACTTACAGAACCTAATGAGTAACGTCCTGCCCTTGTATCCAGACATACACCTACAGAACCTAATGAGTAACCACCTACCCTTGTATCCAGACACACACTTACAGAACCTAATGAGTAACGACCTGCCCTTGTATCCAGACATACACTTACAGAACCTAATGAGTAACGACCTGCCCTTGTATCCAGACATACACTTACAGAACCTAATGAGTAACGACCTACCCTTGTATCCAGACATACACTTACATAACCTACTTAGTAACAACCTACCCTTGTATCCAGAGATACACTTACTTAACCTAATCAGTAACAACCTACCCTTGTATTCAGACATACACTCACAGAACCTAATGAGTAACGACCTACCCTTGTATCCAGACATACACTTACAGAACCTAATGAGTAACGACCTACCCTTGTATCCAGACATACACTTACAGAACCTAATGCGTAACGACCTGCCCTTGTATCCAGACATCCACTTACAGAACCTAATGAGTAACGACCTACCCTTGTATCCAGACATACACTTACAGAACCTAATGAGTAACGACCTACCCTTGTATCCAGACACACACTTACAGAACCTAATGAGTAAAGACCTGTCCTTGTATCCAGACATACACTTACAGAACCTAATGAGTAAAGACCTGTCCTTGTATCCAGACATACACTTACAGAACCTAATGAGTAACGACCTACCCTTGTATCCACACATACACTTACAGAACCTAATGAGTAACGACCTACCCTTGTATCCAGACATACACTTACAGAACCTAATGAGTAACGTCCTACCCTTGTATCCAGACATACACTTACAGAACCTAATGAGTAAAGACCTACCCTTGTATCCAGACATACACTTACAGAACCTAATGAGTAAAGACCTACCCTTGTATCCAGACATACACTTACAGAACCTAATGAGTAACGACCTGCCCTTGTATCCAGACATACACTTACAGAACCTAATGAGTAACGTCCTGCCCTTGTATCCAGACATACACTTACTGAACCTAATGAGTAACGACCTACCCTTGTATCCAGACATACACTTACAGAACCTAATGAGTAACGACCTACCCTTGTATCTAGACATACACTTACAGAACCTAATGTGTAACGTCCTACCCTTGTATCCAGACATACACTTACAGAACCTAATGAGTAACGACCTACCCTTGTATCCAGATATACACTTACAGAACCTAATGAGTAAAGACCTACCCTTGTATCCAGACATACACTTACAGAACCTAATGAGTAACGTCCTTCCCTTGTATCCAGACATACACCTACAGAACCTAATGAGTAACCACCTACCCTTGTATCCAGACACACACTTACAGAACCTAATGAGTAACGACCTGCCCTTGTATCCAGACATACACTTACAGAACCTAATGAGTAACGACCTGCCCTTGTATCCAGACATACACTTACAGAACCTAATGAGTAACGACCTACCCTTGTATCCAGACATACACTTACATAACCTAATTAGTAACAACCTACCCTTGTATCCAGACATACACTTACTTAACCTAATGAGTAACAACCTACCCTTGTATCCAGACATACACTTACAGAACCTAATGAGTAACGACCTACCCTTGTATCCAGACATACACTTACAGAACCTAATGAGTAACGACCTACCCTTGTATCCAGACATACACTTACAGAACCTAATGAGTAACGACATGCCCTTGTATCCAGACATACACTTACAGAACCTAATGAGTAACGACCTGCCCTTGTATCCAGACATACACTTACTTAACCTAATGAGTAACGACCTACCCTTGTATCCAGACATACACTTACAGAACCTAATGAGTAACGACCTACCCTTGTATCCAGACACACACTTACAGAACCTAATGAGTAAAGACCTGTCCTTGTATCCAGACATACACTTACAGAACCTAATGAGTAAAGACCTGTCGTTGTATCCAGACATACACTTACAGAACCTAATGAGTACAGACCTGCCCTTGTATCCAGACATACACTTACAGAACCTAATGAGTAACGACCTACCCTTGTATCCAGACATACACTTACAGAACCTAATGAGAAACGTCCTACCCTTGTATCCAGACATACACTTACAGAACCTAATGAGTAACGACCTGCCCTTATATCCAGACATACACTTACAGAACCTAATCAGAAACGTCCTGCCCTTGTATCCAGACATACACTTACAGAACCTAATGAGTAACCACCTACCCGTGTATCCAGACATACACTTACAGAACCTAATGAGTAACGACCTACCCTTGTATCCAGACATACACTTACATAACCTAATGAGTAACGACCTACCCTTGTATCCAGACATACACTTACAGAACCTAATGAGTAACAACCTACCCTTGTATCCAGACATACACTTACAGAACCTAATGAGTAACGACCTACCCTTGTATCCAGACATACACTTACAGAACCTAATGAGAAACGTATTACCCTTGTATCCAGACATACACTTACAGAACCTAATGAGTAACGACCTACCCTTGTATCCAGACATACACTTACATAACCTAATGAGAAACGACCTACCCTTGTATCCAGACATACACTTACAGAACCTAATGAGTAACGTCCTGCCCTTGTATCCAGACACACACTTACAGAACCTAATGAGTAACAACCTACCCTTGTATCCAGACATACACTTACAGAACCTAATGAGTAACGACCTACCCTTGTATCCAGACATACACTTACAGAACCTAATGAGTAACGTCCTACCCTTGTATCCAGACATACACTTACAGAACCTTATGAGTAACGACCTACCGTTGTATCCAGATATACACTTACAGAACCTAATGAGTAAAGACCTACCCTTGTATCCAGACATACACTTACAGAACCTAATGAGTAACGTCCTGCCCTTGTATCCAGACATACACCTACAGAACCTAATGAGTAACGACCTACCCTTGTATCCAGACATACACTTACAGAACCTAATGAGTAACGACCTGCTCTTGTATCCAGACATACACTTACAGAACCTAATGAGTAACGACCTGCCCTTGTATCCAGACATACACTTACAGAACCTAATGAGTAACGACCTACCCTTGTATCCAGACATACACTTACATAACCTAATTAGTAACAACCTACCCTTGTATCCAGACATACACTTACTTACCCTAAGGAGCAACAACCTACCCTTGTATCCAGACATACACTTACAGAACCTAATGAGTAACGACCTACCCTTGTATCCAGACATACACTTACAGAACCTAATGAGTAACGACCTACCCTTGTATCCAGACATACACTTACAGAACCTAATGAGTAACGACCTACCCTTGTATCCAGACATACACTTACAGAACCTAATGAGAAACGTCCTACCCTTGTATTCAGACATACACTTACAGAACCTAATGAGTAACGACCTACCCTTGTATCCAGACATACACTTACATAACCTAATGAGTAACGACCTACCCTTGTATCCAGACATACACTTACAGAACCTAATGAGTAACGACCTACCCTTGTATCCAGACACACACTTACAGAACCTAATGAGTAACAACCTACCCTTGTATCCAGACATACACTTACAGAACCTAATGAGTAACGTCCTACCCTTGTATCCAGACATACACTTACAGAACCTAATGAGTAACGACCTACCCTTGTATCCAGACATACACTTACAGAATCTAATTAGTAACGACCTACCCTTGTATCCAGACATACACTTACAGAACCTAATGAGTAACGTCCTACCCTTGTATCCAGACATACACTTACAGAACCTTATGAGTAACGACCTACCGTTGTATCCAGATATACACTTACAGAACCTAATGAGTAAAGACCTACCCTTGTATCCAGACATACACTTACAGAACCTAATGAGTAACGTCCTGCCCTTGTATCCAGACATACACCTACAGAACCTAATGAGTAACGACCTACCCTTGTATCCAGACATACACTTACAGAACCTAATGAGTAACGACCTACCCTTGTATCCAGACATACACTTACAGAACCTAATGAGTAACGACCTGCCCTTGTATCCAGACATACACTTACAGAACCTAATGAGTAACGACCTACCCTTGTATCCAGACATACACTTACAGAACCTAATGAGTAACGACCTACCCTTGTATCCAGACATACACTTACAGAACCTAATGAGTAACGACCTACCCTTGTATCCAGACACACACTTACAGAACCTAATCAGTAAAGACCTGTCCTTGTATCCAGACATACACTTACAGAACCTAATGAGAAACGTCCTGCCCTTGAGTCCAGACATACACTTACAGAACCTAATGAGGAACGACCTACCCTTGTATCCAGACATACACTTACAGAACCTAATGAGTAACGACCTACCCTTGTATCCAGACATACGCTAACAGAACCTAATGAGTAACGTCCTACCCTTGTATCCAGACATACACTTACAGAACCTAATGAGTAACGACCTACCCTTGTATCCAGACATACACTTACAGAACCTAATGAGTAACAACCTACCCTTGTATCCAGACATACACTTACAGAACCTAATGAGTAACGACCTACCCTTGTATCCAGACATACACTTACAGAACCTAATGAGTAACAACCTACCCTTGTATCCAGACATACACTTACAGAACCTAATGAGTAACGACCTACCCTTGTATCCAGACATACACTTACAGAACCTAATGAGTAACGACCTACCCGTGTATCCAGACATACACTTACAGAACCTAATGAGTAACGACCTACCCTTGTATCCAGACATACACTTACAGAACCTAACGATTAACGACCTACCCTTGTATCCAGACATACACTTACTGAACCTAATGAGTAACGACCTACCCTTGTATCCAGACATACACTTACAGAACCTAATGAGAAACGTCCTGCCCTTGAGTCCAGACATACACTTACAGAACCTAATGAGTAACGACCTACCCTTGTATCCAGACATACACTTACAGAACCTAATGAGTAACGACCTACCCTTGTATCCAGACATACGCTTACAGAACCTAATGAGTAACGTCCTACCCTTGTATCCAGACATACACTTACAGAACCTAATGAGTAACGACCTACCCTTGTATCCAGACATACACTTACAGAACCTAATGAGTAACAACCTACCCTTTTATCCAGACATACACTTACAGAACCTAATGAGTAACGACCTACCCTTGTATCCAGACATACACTTACAGAACCTAATGAGAAACGTCCTGCCCTTGTGTCCAGACATACACTTACAGAACCTAATGAGTAACGACCTACCCTTGTATCCAGACATACACTTACAGAACCTAATGAGTAACGACCTACCCTTGTATCCAGATATACACTTACAGAACCTAATGAGTAACGACCTACCCTTGTATCCAGACACACACTTACAGAACCTAATGAGTTACGACCTACCCTTGTATCCAGATATACACTTACTTAACCTAATGAGTAACGACCTACCCTTGTATCCAGACATACACTTACTTAACCTAATAAGTAACGACCTACCCTTGTATCCAGATATAAACTTACAGAACCTAATTAGTAACGACCTGCCCTTGTATCCAGATATACACTTACTTAACCTAATTAGTAACGACCTACCCTTGTATCCACACATACACTTACAGAACCTAATGAGTAACGACCTACCCTTGTATCCAGACACACACTTACAGAATCTAATGAGTAAAGACCTACCCTTGTATCCAGATATACACTTACTTAACCTAATTAGTAACGACCTACCCTTGCATCCAGACATACACTTACAGAACCTAATGAGTAACAACCTACCCTTGTATCCAGACATACACTTACAGAACCTAATGAGTAACGACCTACCCTTGTATCCAGACATACACTTACAGAACCTAATGAGAAACGTCCTGCCCTTGTGTCCAGACATACACTTACAGAACCTAATGAGTAACGACCTACCCTTGTATCCAGACATACACTTACAGAACCTAATGAGTAACGACCTCCCCTTGTATCCAGACATACACTTACAGAACCTAATGAGTAACGACCTACCCTTGTATCCAGACACACACTTACAGAACCTAATGAGTTACGACCTACCCTTGTATCCAGATATACACTTACTTAACCTAATGAGTAACGACCTACCCTTGTATCCAGACATACACTTACTTAACCTAATTAGTAACGACCTACCCTTGTATCCAGATATACACTTACAGAACCTAATTAGTAACGACCTGCCCTTGTATCCAGATATACACTTACTTAACCTAATTAGTAACGACCTACCCTTGTATCCAGACATACACTTACAGAACCTAATGAGTAACGACCTACCCTTGTATCCAGACACACACTTACAGAATCTAATGAGTAAAGACCTACCCTTGTATCCAGACATACACTTACTTAACCTAATTAGTAACGACCTACCCTTGTATCCAGACATACACTTACAGAACCTAATGAGTAACGACCTACCCTTGTATCCAGACATACACTAACAGAACCTAATGAGTAAAGACCTACCCTTGTATCCAGACATACACTTACAGAACCTAATGAGTAACGACCTACCCTTGTATCCAGATATACACTTACTTAACCTAATCAGTAACAACCTACCCTTGTATCCAGATATACACTTACAGAACCTAATGAGTAACGACCTACCCTTGTATCCAGCCATACACTTACAGAACCTAATTAGTAACGTCCTGCCCTTGTATCCAGACATACACCTACAGAACCTAATGAGTAACGACCTACCCTTGTATCGAGACATACACTTACAGAACCTAATGAGTAACGACCTGCCCTTGTATCCAGACATACACTTACAGAACCTAATGAGTAACGACCTGCCCTTGTATCCAGACATACACTTACAGAACCTAATGAGTAACGACCTACCCTTGTATCCAGACATACACTTACATAACCTAATTAGTAACAACCTACCCTTGTATCCAGACATACACTTACTTACCCTAAGGAGTAACAACCTACACTTGTATCCAGACATACACTTACAGAACCTAATGAGTAACGACCTGCCCTTGTATCCAGACATACACTTACAGAACCTAATGAGTAACGACCTACCCTTGTATCCAGACATACACTTACAGAACCTAATGAGTAACGACCTGCCCTTGTATCCAGACATACACTTACAGAACCTAATGAGTAACGACCTGCCCTTGTATCCAGACATACACTTACAGAACCTAATGAGTAACGACCTACCCTTGTATCCAGACATACACTTACAGAACCTAATGAGTAACGACCTACTCTTGTATCCAGACACACACTTACAGAACCTAATGAGTAAAGACCTGTCCTTGTATCCAGACATACACTTACAGAACCTAATGAGAAACGTCCTGCCCTTGTATCCAGACATACACTTACAGAACCTAATGAGTAACGACCTACCCTTGTATCCAGACATACACTTACAGAACCTAAGGAGTAAAGACCTACCCTTGTATCCAGACATACACTTACAGAACCTAATGAGTAACGACCTGCCCTTGTATCCAGACATACACTTACAGAACCTAATGAGTAACGTCCTGCCCTTGTATCCAGACATACACTTACTGAACCTAATGAGTAACGACCTACCCTTGTATCCAGACATACACTTACAGAACCTAATGAGTAACGACCTACCCTTGTATCTAGACATACACTTACAGAACCTAATGTGTAACGTCCTACCCTTGTATCCAGACATACACTTACAGAACCTAATGAGTAACGACCTACCCTTGTATCCAGATATACACTTACAGAACCTAATGAGTAAAGACCTACCCTTGTATCCAGACATACACTTACAGAACCTAATGAGTAACGTCCTGCCCTTGTATCCAGACATACACCTACAGAACCTAATGAGTAACCACCTACCCTTGTATCCAGACACACACTTACAGAACCTAATGAGTAACGACCTGCCCTTGTATCCAGACATACACTTACAGAACCTAATGAGTAACGACCTGCCCTTGTATCCAGACATACACTTACAGAACCTAATGAGTAACGACCTACCCTTGTATCCAGACATACACTTACATAACCTAATTAGTAACAACCTACCCTTGTATCCCGACATACACTTACTTAACCTAATGAGTAACAACCTACCCTTGTATCCAGACATACACTTACAGAACCTAATGAGTAACGACCTACCCTTGTATCCAGACATACACTTACAGAACCTAATGAGTAACGACCTACCCTTGTATCCAGACATACACTTACAGAACCTAATGAGTAACGACATGCCCTTGTATCCAGACATACACTTACAGAACCTAATGAGTAACGTCCTGCCCTTGTATCCAGACATACACTTACAGAACCTAATGAGTAACGACCTACCCTTGTATCCAGACATACACTTACAGAACCTAATGAGTAACGACCTACCCTTGTATCCAGACACACACTTACAGAACCTAATGAGTAAAGACCTGTCCTTGTATCCAGACATACACTTACAGAACCTAATGAGTACAGACCTGCCCTTGTATCCAGACATACACTTACAGAACCTAATGAGTAACGACCTACCCTTGTATCCAGACATACACTTACAGAACCTAAAGAGAAACGTCCTACCCTTGTATCCAGACATACACTTACAGAACCTAATGAGTAACGACCTGTCCTTGTATCCAGACATACACTTACAGAACCTAATGAGTAACGACCTGCCCTTATATCCAGACATACACTTACAGAACCTAATGAGAAACGTCCTGCCCTTGTATCCAGACATACACTTACAGAACCTAATGAGTAACCACCTACCCTTGTATCCAGACATACACTTACAGAACCTAATGAGTAACGACCTACCCTTGTATCCAGACATACACTTACATAACCTAATGAGTAACGACCTACCCTTGTATCCAGACATACACTTACAGAACCTAATGAGTAACAACCTACCCTTGTATCCAGACATACACTTACAGAACCTAATGAGTAACGACCTACCCTTGTATCCAGAAATACACTTACAGAACTTAATGAGAAACGTCCTACCCTTGTATCCAGACATACACTTACAGAACCTAATGAGTAACGACCTACCCTTGTATCCAGACATACACTTACATAACCTAATGAGAAACAACCTACCCTTGTATCCAGACATACACTTACAGAACCTAATGAGTAACGACCTACCCTTGTATCCAGACACACACTTACAGAACCTAATGAGTAACAACCTACCCTTGTATCCAGACATACACTTACAGAACCTAATTAGTAACGACCTACCCTTGTATCCAGACATACACTTACAGAACCTAATGAGTAACGTCCTACCCTTGTATCCAGACATACACTTACAGAACCTTATGAGTAACGACCTACCGTTGTATCCAGATATACACTTACAGAACCTAATGAGTAAAGACCTACCCTTGTTTCCAGACATACACTTACAGAACCTAATGAGTAACGTCCTGCCCTTGTATCCAGACATACACCTACAGAACCTAATGAGTAACGACCTACCCTTGTATCCAGACATACACTTACAGAACCTAATGAGTAACGACCTGCTCTTGTATCCAGATATACACTTACAGAACCTAATGAGTAACGACCTGCCCTTGTATCCAGACATACACTTACAGAACCTAATGAGTAACGACCTACCCTTGTATCCAGACATACACTTACATAACCTAATGAGTAACAACCTACCCTTGTATCCAGACATACACTTACTTACCCTAAGGAGTAACAACCTACCCTTGTATCCAGACATACACTTACAGAACCTAATGAGTAACGACCTAACCTTGTATCCAGACATACACTTACAGAACCTAATGAGTAACGACCTACCCTTGTATCCAGACATACACTTACAGAACCTAATGAGTAACGACCTACCCTTGTATCCAGACATACACTTACAGAACCTAATGAGAAACGTCCTACCCTTGTATTCAGACATACACTTACAGAACCTAATGAGTAACGACCTACCCTTGTATCCAGACATACACTTACATAACCTAATGAGTAACGACCTACCCTTGTATCCAGACATACACTTACAGAACCTAATGAGTAACGACCTACCCTTGTATCCAGACACACACTTACAGAACCTAATGAGTAACAACCTACCCTTGTATCCAGACATACACTTACAGAACCTAATGAGTAACGTCCTACCCTTGTATCCAGACATACACTTACAGAACCTAATGAGTAACGACCTACCCTTGTATCCAGACATACACTTACAGAATCTAATTAGTAACGACCTACCCTTGTATCCAGACATACACTTACAGAACCTAATGAGTAACGTCCTACCCTTGTATCCAGACATACACTTACAGAACCTTATGAGTAACGACCTACCGTTGTATCCAGATATACACTTACAGAACCTAATGAGTAAAGACCTACCCTTGTATCCAGACATACACTTACAGAACCTAATGAGTAACGTCCTGCCCTTGTATCCAGACATACACCTACAGAACCTAATGAGTAACGACCTACCCTTGTATCCAGACATACACTTACAGAACCTAATGAGTAAAGACCTGCCCTTGTATCCAGACATACACTTACAGAACCTAATGAGTAACGACCTGCCCTTGTATCCAGACATACACTTACAGAACCTAATGAGTAACGACCTACCCTTGTATCCAGACATACACTTACATAACCTAATTAGTAACAACCTACCCTTGTATCCAGACATACACTTACTTACCCTAAGGAGTAACAACCTACCCTTGTATCCAGACATACACTTACAGAACCTAATGAGTAACGACCTACCCTTGTATCCAGACATACACTTACAGAACCTAATGAGTAACGACCTACCCTTGTATCCAGACATACACTTACAGAACCTAATGAGTAACGACCTGCCCTTGTATCCAGACATACACTTACAGAACCTAATGAGTAACGACCTACCCTTGTATCCAGACATACACCTACAGAACCTAATGAGTAACGACCTACCCTTGTATCCAGACATACACTTACAGAACCTAATGAGTAACGACCTACCCTTGTATCCAGACACACACTTACAGAACCTAATGAGTAAAGACCTGTCCTTGTATCCAGACATACACTTACAGAACCTAATGAGAAACGTCCTGCCCTTGAGTCCAGACATACACTTACAGAACCTAATGAGGAACGACCTACCCTTGTATCCAGACATACACTTACAGAACCTAATGAGTAACGACCTACCCTTGTATCCAGACATACGCTAACAGAACCTAATGAGTAACGTCCTACCCTTGTATCCAGACATACACTTACAGAACCTAATGAGTAACGACCTACCCTTGTATCCAGACATACACTTACAGAACCTAATGAGTAACAACCTACCCTTGTATCCAGACATACACTTACAGAACCTAATGAGTAACGACCTACCCTTGTATCCAGACATACACTTACAGAACCTAATGAGTAACGACCTACCCTTGTATCCAGACATACACTTACAGAACCTAATGAGAAACGTCCTGCCCTTGAGTCCAGACATACACTTACAGAACCTAATGAGTAACGACCTACCCTTGTATCCAGACATACACTTACAGAACCTAATGAGTAACGACCTACCCTTGTATCCAGACATACGCTTACAGAACCTAATGAGTAACGTCCTACCCTTGTATCCAGACATACACTTACAGAACCGAATGAGTAACGACCTACCCTTGTATCCAGACATACACTTACAGAACCAAATGAGTAACAACCTACCCTTGTATCCAGACATACACTTACAGAACCTAATGAGTAACGACCTACCCTTGTATCCAGACATACACTTACAGAACCTAATGAGAAACGTCCTGCCCTTGTGTCCAGACATACACTTACAGAACCTAATGAGTAACGACCTACCCTTGTATCCAGACATACACTTACAGAACCTAATGAGTAACGACCTACCCTTGTATCCAGACATACACTTACAGAACCTAATGAGTAACGACCTACCCTTGTATCCAGACACACACTTACAGAACCTAATGAGTTACGACCTACCCTTGTATCCAGATATACACTTACTTAACCTAATGAGTAACGACCTACCCTTGTATCCAGACATACACTTACTTAACCTAATTAGTAACGACCTACCCTTGTATCCAGATATACACTTACAGAACCTAATTAGTAACGACCTACCCTTGTATCCAGATATACACTTACTTAACCTAATGAGTAACGACCTACCCTTGTATCCAGACATACACTTACTTAACCTAATTAGTAACGACCTACCCTTGTATCCAGACATACACTTACAGAACCTAATGAGTAACGACCTACCCTTGTATCCAGACATACACTTACAGAACCTAATGAGTAAAGACCTACCCTTGTATCCAGACATACACTTACATAACCTAATCAGTAACAACCTACCCTTGTATCCAGATATACACTTACTTAACCTAATCAGTAAGAACCTACCCTTGTATCCAGATATACACTTACAGAACCTAATGAGTAACGACCTACCCTTGTATCCAGCCATACACTTACAGAACCTAATTAGTAACGTCCTGCCCTTGTATCCAGACATACACCTACAGAACCTAATGAGTAACGACCTACCCTTGTATCCAGACATATACTTACAGAACCTAATGAGTAACGACCTGCCCTTGTATCCAGACATACACTTACAGAACCTAATGAGTAACGACCTGCCCTTGTATCCAGACATACACTTACAGAACCTAATGAGTAACGACCTACCCTTGTATCCAGACACACACTTACATAACCTAATTAGTAACAACCTACCCTTGTATCCAGACATACACTTACTTACCCTAAGGAGTAACAACCTACCCTTGTATCCAGACATACACTTACAGAACCTAATGAGTAACGACCTGCCCTTGTATCCAGACATACACTTACAGAACCTAATGAGTAACGACCTACCCTTGTATCCAGACATACACTTACAGAACCTAATGAGTAACGACCTGCCCTTGTATCCAGACATACACTTACAGAACCTAATGAGTAACGACCTGCCCTTGTATCCAGACATACACTTACAGAACCTAATGAGTAACGACCTACCCTTGTATCCAGACATACATTTACAGAACCTAATGAGTAACGACCTACCCTTGTATCCAGACACACACTTACAGAACCTAATGAGTAAAGACCTGTCCTTGTATCCAGACATACACTTACAGAACCTAATGAGAAACGTCCTGCCCTTGTATCCAGACATACACTTACAGAACCTAATGAGTAACGACCTACCCTTGTATCCAGACATACACTTACAGAACCTAATGAGTAACGACCTACCCTTGTATCCAGACATACACTTACAGAACCTAATGAGTAACGACCTACCCTTGTATCCAGACACACACTTACAGAACCTAATGAGTAAAGATCTGTCCTTGTATCCAGACATACACTTACAGAACCTAATGAGAAACGTCCTGCCCTTGTATCCAGACATACACCTACAGAACCTAATGAGTAACGACGTACCCTTGTATCCAGACACACACTTACAGAACCTAATGACTAACAACCTACCCTTGTATCCAGACATACACCTACAGAACCTAATGAGTAACGTCCTGCCCTTGTATCCAGACATACACTTACAGAACCTAATGAGTAACGACCTACCCGTGTATCCAGACATACACTTACAGAACCTAATGAGTAACGACCTACCCTTGTATCCAGACATACACTTACAGAACCTAATGAGTAACGACCTACCCTTGTATCCAGACATACGCTTACAGAACCTAATGAGTAACGTCCTACCCTTGTATCCAGACATACACTTACAGAACCTAATGAGTAACGACCTACCCTTGTATCCAGACATACACTTACAGAACCTAATGAGTAACAACCTACCCTTGTATCCAGACATACACTTACAGAACCTAATGAGTAACGACCTACCCTTGTATCCAGACATACACTTACAGAACCTAATGAGAAACGTCCTGCCCTTGTGTCCAGACATACACTTACAGAACCTAATGAGTAACGACCTACCCTTGTATCCAGACATACACTTACAGAACCTAATGAGTAACCACCTACCCTTGTATCCAGACATACACTTACAGAACCTAATGAGTAACGACCTACCCTTGTATCCAGACACACACTTACAGAACCTAATGAGTTACGACCTACCCTTGTATCCAGATATACACTTACTTAACCTAATTAGTAACGACCTACCCTTGTATCCAGATATACACTTACAGAACCTAATTAGTAACGACCTGCCCTTGTATCCAGATATACACTTACTTAACCTAATTAGTAACGACCTACCCTTGTATCCAGACATACACTTACAGAACCTAATGAGTAACGACCTACCCTTGTATCCAGACACACACTTACAGAATCTAATGAGTAAAGACCTACCCTTGTATCCAGACATACACTTACAGAACCTAATTAGTATCGACCTACCCTTGTATCCAGACATACACTTACAGAACCTAATGAGTAACGACCTACCCTTGTATCCAGACATACACTTACAGAACCTAATGAGTAAAGACCTACCCTTGTATCCAGACATACACTTACAGAACCTAATGAGTAACGACCTACCCTTGTATCCAGATATACACTTACTTAACCTAATCAGTAACAACCTACCCTTGTATCCAGATATACACTTACAGAACCTAATGAGTAACGACCTGCCCTTGTATCCAGACATACACTTACAGAACCTAATGAGTAACGACCTACCCTTGTATCCAGACATACACTTACATAACCTAATTAGTAACAACCTACCCTTGTATCCAGACATACACTTACTTACCCTAAGGAGTAACAACCTACCCTTGTATCCAGACATACACTTACAGAACCTAATGAGTAACGACCTGCCCTTGTATCCAGACATACACTTACAGAACCTAATGAGTAACGACCTACCCTTGTATCCAGACATACACTTACAGAACCTAATGAGTAACGACCTGCCCTTGTATCCAGACATACACTTACAGAACCTAATGAGTAACGACCTGCCCTTGTATCCAGACATACACTTACAGAACCTAATGAGTAACGACCTACCCTTGTATCCAGACATACACTTACAGAACCTAATGAGTAACGACCTACCCTTGTATCCAGACACACACTTACAGAACCTAATGAGTAAAGATCTGTCCTTGTATCCAGACATACACTTACAGAACCTAATGAGAAACGTCCTGCCCTTGTATCCAGACATACACTTACAGAACCTAATGAGTAACGACCTACCCTTGTATCCAGATATACACTTACAGAACCTAATGAGTAAAGACCTACCCTTGTATCCAGACATACACTTACAGAACCTAATGAGTAACGTCCTGCCCTTGTATCCAGACATGCACCTACAGAACCTAATGAGTAACCACCTACCCTTGTATCCAGACACACACTTACAGAACCTAATGAGTAACGACCTGCCCTTGTATCCAGACATACACTTACAGAACCTAATGAGTAACGACCTGCCCTTGTATCCAGACATACACTTACAGAACCTAATGAGTAACGACCTACCCTTGTATCCAGACATACACTTACATAACCTAATTAGTAACAACCTACCCTTGTATCCCGACATACACTTACTTAACCTAATGAGTAACAACCTACCCTTGTATCCAGACATACACTTACAGAACCTAATGAGTAACGACCTACCCTTGTATCCAGACATACACTTACAGAACCTAATGAGTAACGACCTACCCTTGTATCCAGACATACACTTACAGAACCTAATGAGTAACGACATGCCCTTGTATCCAGACATACACTTACAGAACCTAATGAGTAACGTCCTGCCCTTGTATCCAGACATACACTTACAGAACCTAATGAGTAACGACCTACCCTTGTATCCAGACATACACTTACAGAACCTAATGAGTAACGACCTACCCTTGTATCCAGACATACACTTACAGAACCTAATGAGTAAAGACCTGTCCTTGTATCCAGACATACACTTACAGAACCTAATGAGTACAGACCTGCCCTTGTATCCAGACATACACTTACAGAACCTAATGAGTAACGACCTACCCTTGTATCCAGACATACACTTACAGAACCTAAAGAGAAACGTCCTACCCTTGTATCCAGACATACACTTACAGAACCTAATGAGTAACGACCTGTCCTTGTATCCAGACATACACTTACAGAACCTAATGAGTAACGACCTGCCCTTATATCCAGACAAACACTTACAGAACCTAATGAGAAACGTCCTGCCCTTGTATCCAGACATACACTTACAGAACCTAATGAGTAACCACCTACCCTTGTATCCAGACATACACTTACAGAACCTAATGAGTAACGACCTACCCTTGTATCCAGACATACACTTACATAACCTAATGAGTAACGACCTACCCTTGTATCCAGACATACACTTACAGAACCTAATGAGTAACAACCTACCCTTGTATCCAGACATACACTTACAGAACCTAATGAGTAACGACCTACCCTTGTATCCAGACATACACTTACAGAACCTAATGAGAAACGTCCTACCCTTGTATCCAGACATACACTTACAGAACCTAATGAGTAACGACCTACCCTTGTATCCAGACATACACTTACATAACCTAATGAGAAACGACCTACCCTTGTATCCAGACATACACTTACAGAACCTAATGAGTAACGACCTACCCTTGTATCCAGACACACACTTACAGAACCTAATGAGTAACAACCTACCCTTGTATCCAGACATACACTTACAGAACCTAATTAGTAACGACCTACCCTTGTATCCAGACATACACTTACAGAACCTAATGAGTAACGTCCTACCCTTGTATCCAGACATACACTTACAGAACCTTATGAGTAACGACCTACCGTTGTATCCAGATATACACTTACAGAACCTAATGAGTAAAGACCTACCCTTGTTTCCAGACATACACTTACAGAACCTAATGAGTAACGTCCTGCCCTTGTATCCAGACATACACCTACAGAACCTAATGAGTAACGACCTACCCTTGTATCCAGACATACACTTACAGAACCTAATGAGTAACGACCTGCTCTTGTATCCAGATATACACTTACAGAACCTAATGAGTAACGACCTGCCCTTGTATCCAGACATACACTTACAGAACCTAATGAGTAACGACCTACCCTTGTATCCAGACATACACTTACATAACCTAATTAGTAACAACCTACCCTTGTATCCAGACATACACTTACTTACCCTAAGGAGTAACAACCTACCCTTGTATCCAGACATACACTTACAGAACCTAATGAGTAACGACCTAACCTTGTATCCAGACATACACTTACAGAACCTAATGAGTAACGACCTACCCTTGTATCCAGACATACACTTACAGAACCTAATGAGTAACGACCTACCCTTGTATCCAGACATACACTTACAGAACCTAATGAGAAACGTCCTACCCTTGTATTCAGACATACACTTACAGAACCTAATGAGTAACGACCTACCCTTGTATCCAGACATACACTTACATAACCTAATGAGTAACGACCTACCCTTGTATCCAGACATACACTTACAGAACCTAATGAGTAACGACCTACCCTTGTATCCAGACACACACTTACAGAACCTAATGAGTAACAACCTACCCTTGTATCCAGACATACACTTACAGAACCTAATGAGTAACGTCCTACCCTTGTATCCAGACATACACTTACAGAACCTAATGAGTAACGACCTACCCTTGTATCCAGACATACACTTACAGAATCTAATTAGTAACGACCTACCCTTGTATCCAGACATACACTTACAGAACCTAATGAGTAACGTCCTACCCTTGTATCCAGACATACACTTACAGAACCTTATGAGTAACGACCTACCGTTGTATCCAGATATACACTTACAGAACCTAATGAGTAAAGACCTACCCTTGTATCCAGACATACACTTACAGAACCTAATGAGTAACGTCCTGCCCTTGTATCCAGACATACACCTACAGAACCTAATGAGTAACGACCTACCCTTGTATCCAGACATACACTTACAGAACCTAATGAGTAAAGACCTGCCCTTGTATCCAGACATACACTTACAGAACCTAATGAGTAACGACCTGCCCTTGTATCCAGACATACACTTACAGAACCTAATGAGTAACGACCTACCCTTGTATCCAGACATACACTTACATAACCTAATTAGTAACAACCTACCCTTGTATCCAGACATACACTTACTTACCCTAAGGAGTAACAACCTACCCTTGTATCCAGACATACACTTACAGAACCTAATGAGTAACGACCTACCCTTGTATCCAGACATACACTTACAGAACCTAATGAGTAACGACCTACCCTTGTATCCAGACATACACTTACAGAACCTAATGAGTAACGACCTGCCCTTGTATCCAGACATACACTTACAGAACCTAATGAGTAACGACCTACCCTTGTATCCAGACATACACCTACAGAACCTAATGAGTAACGACCTACCCTTGTATCCAGACATACACTTACAGAACCTAATGAGTAACGACCTACCCTTGTATCCAGACACACACTTACAGAACCTAATGAGTAAAGACCTGTCCTTGTATCCAGACATACACTTACAGAACCTAATGAGAAACGTCCTGCCCTTGAGTCCAGACATACACTTACAGAACCTAATGAGGAACGACCTACCCTTGTATCCAGACATACACTTACAGAACCTAATGAGTAACGACCTACCCTTGTATCCAGACATACGCTAACAGAACCTAATGAGTAACGTCCTACCCTTGTATCCAGACATACACTTACAGAACCTAATGAGTAACGACCTACCCTTGTATCCAGACATACACTTACAGAACCTAATGAGTAACAACCTACCCTTGTATCCAGACATACACTTACAGAACCTAATGAGTAACGACCTACCCTTGTATCCAGACATACACTTACAGAACCTAATGAGTAACGACCTACCCTTGTATCCAGACATACACTTACAGAACCTAATGAGAAACGTCCTGCCCTTGAGTCCAGACATACACTTACAGAACCTAATGAGTAACGACCTACCCTTGTATCCAGACATACACTTACAGAACCTAATGAGTAACGACCTACCCTTGTATCCAGACATACGCTTACAGAACCTAATGAGTAACGTCCTACCCTTGTATCCAGACATACACTTACAGAACCGAATGAGTAACGACCTACCCTTGTATCCAGACATACACTTACAGAACCAAATGAGTAACAACCTACCCTTGTATCCAGACATACACTTACAGAACCTAATGAGTAACGACCTACCCTTGTATCCAGACATACACTTACAGAACCTAATGAGAAACGTCCTGCCCTTGTGTCCAGACATACACTTACAGAACCTAATGAGTAACGACCTACCCTTGTATCCAGACATACACTTACAGAACCTAATGAGTAACGACCTACCCTTGTATCCAGACATACACTTACAGAACCTAATGAGTAACGACCTACCCTTGTATCCAGACACACACTTACAGAACCTAATGAGTTACGACCTACCCTTGTATCCAGATATACACTTACTTAACCTAATGAGTAACGACCTACCCTTGTATCCAGACATACACTTACTTAACCTAATTAGTAACGACCTACCCTTGTATCCAGATATACACTTACAGAACCTAATTAGTAACGACCTACCCTTGTATCCAGATATACACTTACTTAACCTAATGAGTAACGACCTACCCTTGTATCCAGACATACACTTACTTAACCTAATTAGTAACGACCTACCCTTGTATCCAGACATACACTTACAGAACCTAATGAGTAACGACCTACCCTTGTATCCAGACATACACTTACAGAACCTAATGAGTAAAGACCTACCCTTGTATCCAGACATACACTTACATAACCTAATCAGTAACAACCTACCCTTGTATCCAGATATACACTTACTTAACCTAATCAGTAAGAACCTACCCTTGTATCCAGATATACACTTACAGAACCTAATGAGTAACGACCTACCCTTGTATCCAGCCATACACTTACAGAACCTAATTAGTAACGTCCTGCCCTTGTATCCAGACATACACCTACAGAACCTAATGAGTAACGACCTACCCTTGTATCCAGACATATACTTACAGAACCTAATGAGTAACGACCTGCCCTTGTATCCAGACATACACTTACAGAACCTAATGAGTAACGACCTGCCCTTGTATCCAGACATACACTTACAGAACCTAATGAGTAACGACCTACCCTTGTATCCAGACACACACTTACATAACCTAATTAGTAACAACCTACCCTTGTATCCAGACATACACTTACTTACCCTAAGGAGTAACAACCTACCCTTGTATCCAGACATACACTTACAGAACCTAATGAGTAACGACCTGCCCTTCTATCCAGACATACACTTACAGAACCTAATGAGTAACGACCTACCCTTGTATCCAGACATACACTTACAGAACCTAATGAGTAACGACCTGCCCTTGTATCCAGACATACACTTACAGAACCTAATGAGTAACGACCTGCCCTTGTATCCAGACATACACTTACAGAACCTAATGAGTAACGACCTACCCTTGTATCCAGACATACACTTACAGAACCTAATGAGTAACGACCTACCCTTGTATCCAGACACACACTTACAGAACCTAATGAGTAAAGACCTGTCCTTGTATCCAGACATACACTTACAGAACCTAATGAGAAACGTCCTGCCCTTGTATCCAGACATACACTTACAGAACCTAATGAGTAACGACCTACCCTTGTATCCAGACATACACTTACAGAACCTAATGAGTAACGACCTACCCTTGTATCCAGACATACACTTACAGAACCTAATGAGTAACGACCTACCCTTGTATCCAGACACACACTTACAGAACCTAATGAGTAAAGATCTGTCCTTGTATCCAGACATACACTTACAGAACCTAATGAGAAACGTCCTGCCCTTGTATCCAGACATACACTTACAGAACCTAATGAGTAACGACCTACCCTTGTATCCAGACATACACTTACAGAACCTAATGAGTAACGACCTACCCTTGTATCCAGATATACACTTACTTAACCTAATCAGTAACAACTTACCCTTGTATCCAGATGTACACTTACAGAACCTAATGAGTAACGACCTACCCTTGTATCCAGCCATACACTTACAGAACCTAATTAGTAACGTCCTGCCCTTGTATCCAGACATACACCTACAGAACCTAATGAGTAACGACCTACCCTTGTATCCAGACATACACTTACAGAACCTAATGAGTAACGACCTACCCTTGTATCCAGACATACACTTACAGAACCTAATGAGTAACGACGTACCCTTGTATCCAGACACACACTTACAGAACCTAATGACTAACAACCTACCCTTGTATCCAGACATACACCTACAGAACCTAATGAGTAACGTCCTGCCCTTGTATCCAGACATACACTTACAGAACCTAATGAGTAACGACCTACCCGTGTATCCAGACATACACTTACAGAACCTAATGAGTAACGACCTACCCTTGTATCCAGACATACACTTACAGAACCTAATGAGTAACGACCTACCCTTGTATCCAGACATACGCTTACAGAACCTAATGAGTAACGTCCTACCCTTGTATCCAGACATACACTTACAGAACCTAATGAGTAACGACCTACCCTTGTATCCAGACATACACTTACAGAACCTAATGAGTAACAACCTACCCTTGTATCCAGACATACACTTACAGAACCTAATGAGTAACGACCTACCCTTGTATCCAGACATACACTTACAGAACCTAATGAGAAACGTCCTGCCCTTGTGTCCAGACATACACTTACAGAACCTAATGAGTAACGACCTACCCTTGTATCCAGACATACACTTACAGAACCTAATGAGTAACCACCTACCCTTGTATCCAGACATACACTTACAGAACCTAATGAGTAACGACCTACCCTTGTATCCAGACACACACTTACAGAACCTAATGAGTTACGACCTACCCTTGTATCCAGATATACACTTACTTAACCTAATTAGTAACGACCTACCCTTGTATCCAGATATACACTTACAGAACCTAATTAGTAACGACCTGCCCTTGTATCCAGATATACACTTACTTAACCTAATTAGTAACGACCTACCCTTGTATCCAGACATACACTTACAGAACCTAATGAGTAACGACCTACCCTTGTATCCAGACACACACTTACAGAATCTAATGAGTAAAGACCTACCCTTGTATCCAGACATACACTTACAGAACCTAATTAGTATCGACCTACCCTTGTATCCAGACATACACTTACAGAACCTAATGAGTAACGACCTACCCTTGTATCCAGACATACACTTACAGAACCTAATGAGTAAAGACCTACCCTTGTATCCAGACATACACTTACAGAACCTAATGAGTAACGACCTACCCTTGTATCCAGATATACACTTACTTAACCTAATCAGTAACAACCTACCCTTGTATCCAGATATACACTTACAGAACCTAATGAGTAACGACCTGCCCTTGTATCCAGACATACACTTACAGAACCTAATGAGTAACGACCTACCCTTGTATCCAGACATACACTTACATAACCTAATTAGTAACAACCTACCCTTGTATCCAGACATACACTTACTTACCCTAAGGAGTAACAACCTACCCTTGTATCCAGACATACACTTACAGAACCTAATGAGTAACGACCTGCCCTTGTATCCAGACATACACTTACAGAACCTAATGAGTAACGACCTACCCTTGTATCCAGACATACACTTACAGAACCTAATGAGTAACGACCTGCCCTTGTATCCAGACATACACTTACAGAACCTAATGAGTAACGACCTGCCCTTGTATCCAGACATACACTTACAGAACCTAATGAGTAACGACCTACCCTTGTATCCAGACATACACTTACAGAACCTAATGAGTAACGACCTACCCTTGTATCCAGACACACACTTACAGAACCTAATGAGTAAAGATCTGTCCTTGTATCCAGACATACACTTACAGAACCTAATGAGAAACGTCCTGCCCTTGTATCCAGACATACACTTACAGAACCTAATGAGTAACGACCTACCCTTGTATCCAGACATACACTTACAGAACCTAATGAGTAACGACCTACCCTTGTATCCAGATATACACTTACTTAACCTAATCAGTAACAACTTACCCTTGTATCCAGATATACACTTACAGAACCTAATGAGTAACGACCTACCCTTGTATCCAGCCATACACTTACAGAACCTAATTAGTAACGTCCTGCCCTTGTATCCAGACATACACCTACAGAACCTAATGAGTAACGACCTACCCTTGTATCCAGACATACACTTACAGAACCTAATGAGTAACGACCTGCCCTTGTATCCAGACATACACTTACAGAACCTAATGAGTAACGACCTGCCCTTGTATCCAGACATACACTTACAGAACCTTATGAGTAACGACCTACCCTTGTATCCAGACATACACTTACATAACCTAATTAGTAACAACCTACCCTTGTATCCAGACATACACTTATTTACCCTAAGGAGTAACAACCTACCCTTGTATCCAGACATACACTTACAGAACCTAATGAGTATCGACCTGCCCTTGTATCCAGACATACACTTACAGAACCTAATGAGTAACGACCTACCCTTGTATCCAGACATACACTTACAGAACCTAATGAGTAACGACCTACCCTTGTATCCAGACATACACTTACAGAACCTAATGAGTAACGACCTGCCCTTGTATCCAGACATACACTTACAGAACCTAATGAGTAACGACCTACCCTTGTATCCAGACATACACTTACAGAACCTAATGAGTAACGACCTACCCTTGTATCCAGACACAAACTTACAGAACCTAATGAGTAAAGATCTGTCCTTGTATCCAGACATACACTTACAGAACCTAATGAGAAACGTCCTGCCCTTGTATCCAGACATACACTTACAGAACCTAATGAGTAAAGACCTGTCCTTGTATCCAGACATACACTTACAGAACCTAATGAGAAACGTCCTGCCCTTGTATCCAGACATACACTTACAGAACCTAATGAGTAACGACCTACCCTTGTATCCAGACATACACTTAGAGAACCTAATGAGTAACGACCTACCCTTGTATCCAGACATACACTTACAAAACCTAATGAGTAGCGACCTACCCTTGTATCCAGACATACACTTACAGAACCTAATGAGTAACGACCTACCCTTGTATCCAGACATACACTTACAGAACCTAATGAGTAACGACGTACCCTTGTATCCAGACATACACTTACAGAACCTAATGACTAACAACCTACCCTTGTATCCAGACATACACCTACAGAACCTAATGAGTAACGTCCTGCCCTTGTATCCAGACATACACTTACAGAACCTAATGAGTAAAGACCTACCCGTGTATCCAGACATACACTTACAGAACCTAATGAGTAACGACCTACCCTTGTATCCAGACATACACTTACAGAACCTAATGAGTAACGACCTACCCTTGTATCCAGACATACACTTACAGAACCTAATGAGAAACGTCCTGCCCTTGAGTCCAGACATACACTTACAGAACCTAATGAGTAACGACCTACCCTTGTATCCAGACATACACTTACAGAACCTAATGAGTAACGACCTACCCTTGTATCCAGACATACGCTTACAGAACCTAATGAGTAACGTCCTACCCTTGTATCCAGACATACACTTACAGAACCTAATGAGTAACGACCTACCCTTGTATCCAGACATACACTTACAGAACCTAATGAGTAACAACCTACCCTTGTATCCAGACATACACTTACAGAACCTAATGAGTAACGACCTACCCTTGTATCCAGACATACACTTACAGAACCTAATGAGAAACGTCCTGCCCTTGTGTCCAGACATACACTTACAGAACCTAATGAGTAACGACCTACCCTTGTATCCAGACATACACTTACAGAACCTAATGAGTAACGACCTACCCTTGTATCCAGACATACACTTACAGAACCTAATGAGTAACGACCTACCCTTGTATCCAGACACACACTTACAGAACCTAATGAGTAACGACCTACCCTTGTATCCAGATATACACTTACTTAACCTAATGAGTAACGACCTACCCTTGTATCCAGACATACACTTACTTAACCTAATTAGTAACGACCTACCCTTGTATCCAGATATACACTTACAGAACCTAATTAGTAACGACCTGCCCTTGTATCCAGATATACACTTACTTAACCTAATTAGTAACGACCTACCCTTGTATCCAGACATACACTTACAGAACCTAATGAGTAACGACCTACCCTTGTATCCAGACACACACTTACAGAATCTAATGAGTAAAGACCTACCCTTGTATCCAGACATACACTTACTTAACCTAATTAGTAACGACCTACCCTTGTATCCAGACATACACTTACAGAACCTAATGAGTAACGACCTACCCTTGTATCCAGACATACACTTACAGAACCTAATGAGTAAAGACCTACCCTTGTATCCAGACATACACTTACAGAACCTAATGAGTAACGACCTACCCTTGTATCCAGATATGCACTTACTTAACCTAATCAGTAACAACCTACCCTTGTATCCAGATATACACTTACAGAACCTAATGAGTAACGACCCACCCTTGTATCCAGCCATACACTTACAGAACCTAATTAGTAACGTCCTGCCCTTGTATCCAGACATACACCTACAGAACCTAATGAGTAACGACCTACCCTTGTATCCAGACATACACTTACAGAACCTAATGAGTAACGACCTGCCCTTGTATCCAGACATACACTTACAGAACCTAATGAGTAACGACCTGCCCTTGTATCCAGACATACACTTACAGAACCTAATGAGTAACGACCTGCCCTTGTATCCAGACATACACTTACAGAACCTAATGAGTAACGACCTGCCCTTGTATCCAGACATACACTTACAGAACCTAATGAGTAACGACCTGCCCTTGTATCCTGACATACACTTACAGAACCTAATGAGTAACGACCTACCCTTGTATCCAGACATACACTTACATAACCTAATTAGTAACAACCTACCCTTGTATCCAGACATACACTTACTTACCCTAAGGAGTAACAACCTACCCTTGTATCCAGACATACACTTACAGAACCTAATGAGTAACGACCTACCCTTGTATCCAGACATACACTTACAGAACCTAATGAGTAACGACCTACCCTTGTATCCAGACATACACTTACAGAACCTAATGAGTAACGACCTGCCCTTGTATCCAGACATACACTTACAGAACCTAATGAGTAACGACCTGCCCTTGTATCCAGACATACACTTACAGAACCTAATGACAAACGTCCTGCCCTTGTATCCAGACATACACTTACAGAACCTAATGAGTAACGACCTACCCTTGTATCCAGACATACACTTACAGAACCTAATGAGTAACGACCTACCCTTGTATCCAGACATACACTTACAGAACCTAATGAGTAACGACCTACCCTTGTATCCAGACATACACTTACAGAACCTAATGAGTAACGACCTACCCTTGTATCCAGACATACACTTACAGAACCTAATGAGTAACGACGTACCCTTGTATCCAGACATACACTTACAGAACCTAATGAGTAATAACCTACCCTTGTATCCAGACATACACCTAGAGAACCTAATGACTAACGTCCTGCCCTTGTATCCAGACATACACTTACAGAACCTAATGAGTAAAGACCTACCCTTGTATCCAGACATACACTTACAGAACCTAATGAGTAACGACCTACCCTTGTATCCAGATATACACTTACTTAACCTAATTATTAACGACCTACCCTTGTATCCAGACATACACTTACAGAACCTAATGAGTAACGACCTACCCTTGTATCCAGACATACACTTACAGAACCTAATGAGTAACGACCTACCCTTGTATCCAGACATACACTTACAGAACCTAACGATTAACGACCTACCCTTGTATCCAGACATACACTTACAGAACCTAATGAGTAACGACCTACCCTTGTATCCAGACATACACTTACAGAACCTAATGAGTAACGACCTACCCTTGTATCCAGACATACACTTACAGAACCTAATGAGTAACGACCTACCCTTGTATCCAGACATACACTTACAGAACCTAACGATTAACGACCTACCCTTGTATCCAGACATACACTTACAGAACCTAATGAGTAACGACCTACCCTTGTATCCAGACATACACTTACAGAACCTAATGAGAAACGTCCTGCCCTTGAGTCCAGACATACACTTACAGAACCTAATGAGTAACGACCTACCCTTGTATCCAGACATACACTTACAGAACCTAATGAGTAAAGACCTACCCTTGTATCCAGACATACACTTACAGAACCTAATGAGTAACGACCTACCCTTGTATCCAGATATACACTTACTTAACCTAATTAGTAACAACCTACCCTTGTATCCAGATATACACTTACAGAACCTAATGAGTAACGACCTACCCTTGTATCCAGCCATACACTTACAGAACCTAATTAGTAACGACCTGCCCTTGTCTCCAGACATACACCTACAGAACCTAATGAGTAACGACCTACCCTTGTATCCAGACATACACTTACAGAACCTAATGAGTAACGACCTACCCTTGTATCCAGACATACACTTACAGAACCTAATGAGTAACGACCTGCCCTTGTATCCTGACATACACTTACAGAACCTAATGAGTAACGACCTACCCTTGTATCCAGACATACACTTACATAACCTAATTAGTAGCAACCTACCCTTGTATCCAGACATACACTTACAGAACCTAATGAGTAACGACATGCCCTTGTATCCAGACATACACTTACAGAACCTAATGAGTAACGACCTACCCTTGTATCCAGACATACACTTACAGAACCTAATGAGTAACGACCTACCCTTGTATCCAGACATACACTTACAGAACCTAATGAGTAAAGACCTACCCTTGTATCCAGACATACACTTACAGAACCTAATGAGTAACGACCTACCCTTGTATCCAGATATACACTTACTTAACCTAATTAGTAACAACCTACCCTTGTATCCAGATATACACTTACAGAACCTAATGAGTAACGACCTACCCTTGTATCCAGCCATACACTTACAGAACCTAATTAGTAACGACCTGCCCTTGTCTCCAGACATACACCTACAGAACCTAATGAGTAACGACCTACCCTTGTATCCAGACATACACTTACAGAACCTAATGAGTAACGACCTACCCTTGTATCCAGACATACACTTACAGAACCTAATGAGTAACGACCTGCCCTTGTATCCTGACATACACTTACAGAACCTAATGAGTAACGACCTACCCTTGTATCCAGACATACACTTACATAACCTAATTAGTAGCAACCTACCCTTGTATCCAGACATACACTTACAGAACCTAATGAGTAACGACATGCCCTTGTATCCAGACATACACTTACAGAACCTAATGAGTAACGACCTACCCTTGTATCCAGACATACACTTACAGAACCTAATGAGTAACGACCTACCCTTGTATCCAGACATATACTTACAGAACCTAATGAGTAACGTCCTACCCTTGTATCCAGACACACACTTACAGAACCTAATGAGTAAAGACCTGTCCTTGTATCCAGACATACACTTACATAACCTAATGAGAAACGTCCTGCCCTTGTATCCAGACATACACTTACAGAACCTAATGAGTAACGACCTACCCTTGTATCCAGACATACACTTACAGAACCTAATGAGTAACGACCTACCCTTGTATCCAGACATACACTTACAGAACCTAATGAGTAACGACCTACCCTTGTATCCAGACATACACTTACAGAACCTAATCAGTAACGACCTACCCTTGTATCCAGACATACACTTACAGAACCTAATGAGTAACAACCTACCCTTGTATCCAGACATACACCTACAGAACCTAATGAGTAACGTCCTGGCCTTGTATCCAGATATACACTTACTTAACCTAATCAGTAACGACCTACCCTTGTATCCAGACATACACTTACAGAACCTAATGAGTAACGACCTACCCTTGTATCCAGACATACACTTACAGAACCTAATGAGTAACGACCTACCCTTGTATCCAGACATACACTTACAGGACCTAACGATTAACGACCTACCCTTGTATCCAGACATACACTTACAGAACCTAATGAGTAACGACCTACCCTTGTATCCAGACATACACTTACAGAACCTAATGAGAAACGTCCTGCCCTTGAGTCCAGACATACACTTACAGAACCTAATGAGTAACGACCTACCCTTGTATCCAGACATACACTTACAGAACCTAATGAGTAACGACCTACCCTTGTATCTAGACATACGCTTACAGAACCTAATGAGTAACGTCCTACCCTTGTATCCAGGCATACACTTACAGAACCTAATGAGTAACGACCTACCCTTGTATCCAGACATACACTTACAGAACCTAATGAGTAACAACCTACCCTTGTATCCAGACATACACTTACAGAACCTAATGAGTAACGACCTACCCTTGTATCCAGACATACACTTACAGAACCTAATGAGAAACGTCCTGCCCTTGTGTCCAGACATACACTTACAGAACCTAATGAGTAACGACCTACCCTTGTATCCAGACATACACTTACAGAACCTAATGAGTAACAACCTACCCTTGTATCCAGACATACACTTACAGAACCTAATGAGTAACGACCTACCCTTGTATCCAGACATACACTTACAGAACCTAATGAGTAACGACCTACCCTTGTATCCAGACATACACTTACAGAACCTAATGAGTAGCGACCTACCCTTGTATCCAGACACACACTTACAGAACCTAATGAGTAACGACCTACCCTTGTATCCAGATATACACTTACTTAACCTAATTAGTAACGACCTACCCTTGTATCCAGACATACACTTACTTAACCTAATTAGTAACGACCTACCCTTGTATCCAGATATACACTTACTTAACCTAATTAGTAACGACCTACCCTTGTATCCAGACATACACTTACAGAACCTAATGAGTAACGACCTACCCTTGTATCCAGACACACACTTACAGAACCTAATGAGTAAAGACCTACCCTTGTATCCAGACATACACTTACTTAACCTAATTAGTAACGACCTACCCTTGTATCCAGACATACACTTACAGAACCTAATGAGTAACGACCTACCCTTGTATCCAGACATACACTTACAGAACCTAATGAGTAAAGACCTACCCTTGTATCCAGACATACACTTACAGAACCTAATGAGTAACGACCTACCCTTGTATCCAGATATACACTTACTTAACCTAATTAGTAACAACCTACCCTTGTATCCAGATATACACTTACAGAACCTAATGAGTAACGACCTACCCTTGTATCCAGCCATACACTTACAGAACCTAATGTGTAAAGACCTACCCTTGTATCCAGACATACACTTACAGAACCTAATGAGTAACAACCTACCCTTGTATCCAGACATACACTTACAGAACCTAATGAGTAACGACCTGCCCTTGTATCCAGACATACACTTACAGAACCTAATGAGTAACGACCTGCCCTTGTATCCAGACATACACTTACAGAACCTAATGAGTAACGACCTACCCTTGTATCCAGACATACACTTACAGAACCTAATGAGTAACGACCTACCCTTGTATCCAGACACACACTTACAGAACCTAATGAGTAAAGACCTGTCCTTGTATCCAGACATACACTTACAGAACCTAATGAGAAACGTCCTGCCCTTGTATCCAGACATACACTTACAGAACCTAATGAGTAACGACCTACCCTTGTATCCAGACATACACTTACAGAACCTAATGAGTAACGACCTACCCTTGTATCCAGACATACACTTACAGAACCTAATGAGTAACGACCTACCCTTGTATCCAGACACACACTTACAGAACCTAATGAGTAAAGACCTACCCTTGTATCCAGACATACACTTACTTAACCTAATTAGTAACGACCTACCCTTGTATCCAGACATACACTTACAGAACCTAATGAGTAACGACCTACCCTTGTATCCAGACATACACTTACAGAACCTAATGAGTAACGACCTACCCTTGTATCCAGATGTACACTTACTTAACCTAATTAGTAACAACCTACCCTTGTATCCAGACATACACTTACAGAACCTAATGAGTAACGACCTACCCTTGTATCCAGACATACACTTACAGAACCTAATGAGTAACGACCTGCCCTTGTATCCTGACATACACTTACAGAACCTAATGAGTAACGACCTACCCTTGTATCCAGACATACACTTACATAACCTAATTAGTAGCAACCTACCCTTGTATCCAGACATACACTTACAGAACCTAATGAGTAACGACCTGCCCTTGTATCCAGACATACACTTACAGAACCTAATGAGTAACGACCTACCCTTGTATCCAGACATACACTTACAGAACCTAATGAGTAACGACCTACCCTTGTATCCAGACATATACTTACAGAACCTAATGAGTAACGTCCTACCCTTGTATCCAGACATACACTTACAGAACCTAATGAGTAAAGACCTGTCCTTGTATCCAGACATACACTTACATAACCTAATGAGAAACGTCCTGCCTTTGTATCCAGACATACACTTACAGAACCTAATGAGTAACGACCTACCCTTGTATCCAGACATACACTTACAGAACCTAATGAGTAACGACCTACCCTTGTATCCAGACATACACTTACAGAACCTAATGAGTAACGACCTACCCTTGTATCCAGACATACACTTACAAAACCTAATCAGTAACGACCTACCCTTGTATCCAGACATACACTTACAGAACCTAATGAGTAACGACCTACCCTTGTATCCAGACACACACTTACAGAACCTAATGAGTAACAACCTACCCTTGTATCCAGACATACACCTACAGAACCTAATGAGTAACGTCCTGCCCTTGTATCCAGATATACACTTACTTAACCTAATCAGTAACGACCTACCCTTGTATCCAGACATACACTTACAGAACCTAATGAGTAACGACCTACCCTTGTATCCAGACATACACTTACAGAACCTAATGAGTAACGACCTACCCTTGTATCCAGACATACACTTACAGGACCTAACGATTAACGACCTACCCTTGTATCCAGACATACACTTACAGAACCTAATGAGTAACGACCTACCCTTGTATCCAGACATACACTTACAGAACCTAATGAGAAACGTCCTGCCCTTGAGTCCAGACATACACTTACAGAACATAATGAGTAACGACCTACCCTTGTATCCAGACATACACTTACAGAACCTAATGAGTAACGACCTACCCTTGTATCCAGACATACGCTTACAGAACCTAATGAGTAACGTCCTACCCTTGTATCCAGGCATACACTTACAGAACCTAATGAGTAACGACCTACCCTTGTATCCAGACATACACTTACAGAACCTAATGAGTAACAACCTACCCTTGTATCCAGACATACACTTACAGAACCTAATTAGTAACGACCTACCCTTGTATCCAGACATACACTTACAGAACCTAATGAGAAACGTCCTGCCCTTGTGTCCAGACATACACTTACAGAACCTAATGAGTAACGACCTACCCTTGTATCCAGACATACACTTACAGAACCTAATGAGTAACGACCTACCCTTGTATCCAGACATACACTTACAGAACCTAATGAGTAACGACCTACCCTTGTATCCAGACATACACTTACAGAACCTAATGAGTAGCGACCTACCCTTGTATCCAGACACACACTTACAGAACCTAATGAGTAACGACCTACCCTTGTATCCAGATATACACTTACTTAACCTAATTAGTAACGACCTACCCTTGTATCCAGACATACACTTACTTAACCTAATTAGTAACGACCTACCCTTGTATCCAGATATACACTTACTTAACCTAATTAGTAACGACCTACCCTTGTATCCAGACATACACTTACAGAACCTAATGAGTAACGACCTACCCTTGTATCCAGACACACACTTACAGAACCTAATGAGTAAAGACCTACCCTTGTATCCAGACATACACTTACTTAACCTAATTAGTAACGACCTACCCTTGTATCCAGACATACACTTACAGAACCTAATGAGTAACGACCTACCCTTGTATCCAGACATACACTTACAGAACCTAATGAGTAAAGACCTACCCTTGTATCCAGACATACACTTACAGAACCTAATGAGTAACGACCTACCCTTGTATCCAGATATACACTTACTTAACCTAATTAGTAACAACCTACCCTTGTATCCAGATATACACTTACAGAACCTAATGAGTAACGACCTACCCTTGTATCCAGCCATACACTTACAGAACCTAATGTGTAAAGACCTACCCTTGTATCCAGACATACACTTACATAACCTAATGAGTAACAACCTACCCTTGTATCCAGACATTCACTTACAGAACCTAATGAGTAACGACCTGCCCTTGTATCCAGACATACACTTACAGAACCTAATGAGTAACGACCTGCCCTTGTATCCAGACATACACTTACAGAACCTAATGAGTAACAACCTACCCTTGTATCCAGACATACACTTACAGAACCTAATGAGTAACGACCTACCCTTGTATCCAGACACACACTTACAGAACCTAATGAGTAAAGACCTGTCCTTGTATCCAGACATACACTTACAGAACCTAATGAGAAACGTCCTGCCCTTGTATCCAGACATACACTTACAGAACCTAATGAGTAACGACCTACCCTTGTATCCAGACATACACTTACAGAACCTAATGAGTAACGACCTACCCTTGTATCCAGACATACACTTACAGAACCTAATGAGTAACGACCTGCCCTTGTATCCAGACATACACTTACAGAACCTAATGAGTAACGACCTACCCTTGTATCCAGACATACACTTACAGAACCTAATGAGTAACGACCTACCCTTGTATCCAGACACACACTTACAGAACCTAATGAGTAACAACCTACCCTTGTATCCAGACATACACTTACAGAACCTAATGAGTAACGTCCTGCCCTTGTATCCAGACATACACTTACAGAACCTAATGAGTAAAGACCTACCCGTGTATCCAGACATACACTTACAGAACCTAATGAGTAACGACCTACCCTTGTATCCAGATATACACTTACTTAACCTAATTAGTAACGACCTACCCTTGTATCCAGACATACACTTACAGAACCTAATGAGTAACGACCTACCCTTGTATCCAGACATACACTTACAGAACCTAATGAGTAACGACCTACCCTTGTATCCAGATATACACTTACTTAACCTAATTAGTAACGACCTACCCTTGGTATCCAGACATACACTTACTTAACCTTATTAGTAACGACCTACCCTTGTATCCAGATATACACTTACTTAACCTAATTAGTAACGACCTACCCTTGTATCCAGACATACACTTACAGAACCTAATGAGTAACGACCTACCCTTGTATCGCAGACACACACTTACAGAACCTAATGAGTAAAGACCTACCCTTGTATCCAGACATACACTTACTTAACCTAATTAGTAACGACCTACCCTTGTATCCAGACATACACTTACAGAACCTAATGAGTAACGACCTGCCCTTGTATCCAGACATACACTTACAGAACCTAAGGAGTAACGACCTACCCTTGTATCCAGATATACACTTACTTAACCTAATTAGTAACAACCTACCCTTGTATCCAGACATACACTTACAGAACCTAATGAGTAACGACCTACCCTTGTATCCAGACATACACTTACAGAACCTAATGAGTAACGACCTACCCTTGTATCCAGATATACACTTACTTAACCTAATTAGTAACAACCTACCCTTGTATCCAGATATACACTTACAGAACCTAATGAGTAACGACCTACCCTTGTATCCAGCCATACACTTACAGAACCTAATGTGTAAAGACCTACCCTTGTATCCAGACATACACTTACATAACCTAATGAGTAACAACCTACCCTTGTATCCAGACATACACTTACAGAACCTAATGAGTAAAGACCTGTCCTTGTATCCAGACATACACTTACAGAACCTAATGAGTAACGACCTGCCCTTGTATCCAGACATACACTTACAGAACCTAATGAGAAACGTCCTGCCCTTGTATCCAGACATACACTTACAGAACCTAATGAGTAACGACCTACCCTTGTATCCAGACATACACTTACAGAACCTAATGAGTAAAGACCTGTCCTTGTATCCAGACATACACTTACAGAACCTAATGAGTAACGACCTGCCCTTGTATCCAGATATACACTTACAGAACCTAATGAGAAACGTCCTGCCCTTGTATCCAGACATACACTTACAGAACCTAATGAGTAACGACCTACCCTTGTATCCAGACATACACTTACAGAACCTAATGAGTAACGACCTACCCTTGTATCCAGACATACACTTACAGAACCTAATGAGTAACGACCTACCCTTGTATCCAGACATACACTTACAGAACCTAATGAGTAACGACCTACCCTTGCATCCAGAAACACACTTACAGAACCTAATGAGTAACAACCTACCCTTGTATCCAGACATACACTTACAGAACCTAATGAGTAACGTCCTGCCCTTGTATCCAGACATACACTTACAGAACCTAATGAGTAACGACCTACCCGTGTATCCAGACATACACTTACAGAACCTAATGAGTAACGACCTACCCTTGTATCCAGATATACACTTACTTAACCTAATTAGTAACAACCTACCCTTGTATCCAGACATACACTTACAGAACCTAATGAGTAACGACCTACCCTTATATCAAGACACACACTTACAGAACCTAATGAGTAACGATCTACCCTTGTATCCAGACATACACTTACAGAACCAAACGAGTAACGACCTACCCTTGTATCCAGACATACACTTACAGAACCTAATGAGTAACGACCTACCCTTGTATCCAGACATACACTTACATAACCTAGTGAGAAACGTCCTGCCCTTGAGTCCAGACATACACTTACAGAACCTAATGAGTAACGACCTACCCTTGTATCCAGACATACACTTACAGAACCTAATGAGTAACAACCTACCCTTGTATCCAGACATACACTTACAGAACCTAATGAGTAACGACCTACCCTTGTATCCAGACATACACTTACAGAACCTAATGAGAAACGTCCTGCCCTTGAGTCCAGACATACACTTACAGAACCTAATGAGTAACGACCTACCCTTGTATCCAGACACACACTTACAGAACCTAATGAGTAAAGACCTACCCTTGTATCCAGACATACACTTACTTAACATAATTAGTAACGACCTACCCTTGTATCCAGACATACACTTACAGAACCTAATGAGTAACGACCTACCCTTGTATCCAGATATACACTTACTTAACCTAATTAGTAACAACCTACCCTTGTATCCAGACATACACTTACAGAACCTAATGAGTAAAGACCTACCCTTGTATCCAGACATACACTTACAGAACCTAATGAGTAACGACCTACCCTTGTATCCAGATATACACTTACTTAACCTAATTAGTAACAACCTACCCTTGTATCCAGACATACACTTACAGAACCTAATGAGTAACGACCTACCCTTGTATCCAGACACACAGTTACAGAACCTAATGAGTAAAGACCTGTCCTTGTATCCAGACATACACTTACAGAACCTAATGAGTAAAGACCTGTCCTTGTATCCAGACATACACTTACAGAACCTAATGAGTAACGACCTACCCTTGTATCCAGACATACACTTACAGAACCTAATGAGTAACGACCTACCCTTGTATCCAGACATACACTTACAGAACCTAATGAGAAACATCCTACCCTTGTATCCAGACATACACTTACAGAACCTAATGAGTAAAGACCTGTCCTTGTATCCAGACATACACTTACAGAACCTAATGAGAAACGTCCTGCCCTTGTATCCAGACATACACTTACAGAACCTAATGAGTAACGACCTACCCTTGTATCCAGACATACACTTACAGAACCTAATGAGTAACGACCTACCCTTGTATCCAGACATACACTTACAGAACCTAATGAGTAACGACCTACCCTTGTATCCAGACATACACTTACAGAACCTAATGAGTAACGACCTACCCTTGTATCCAGACATACACTTACAGAACCTAATGAGTAACGACCTACCCTTGTATCCAGACATACACTTACAGAACCTAATGAGTAACAACCTACCCTTGTATCCAGACATACACTTACAGAACCTAATGAGTAACGTCCTACCCTTGTATCCAGACATACACTTACAGAACCTAATGAGTAACGACCTACCCTTGTATCCAGACATACACTTACAGAACCTAATTAGTAACGACCTACCCTTGTATCCAGACATACACTTACAGAACCTAATGAGTAACGTCCTACCCTTGTATCCAGACATACACTTACAGAACCTAATGAGTAACGACCTACCCTTGTATCCAGAGATACACTTACAGAACCTAATGAGTAAAGACCTACCCTTGTATCCAGACATACACTTACAGAACCTAATGAGTAACGACCTGCCCTTGTATCCAGACATACACCTACAGAACCTAATGAGTAACGACCTACCCTTGTATCCAGACATACACTTACAGAACCTAATGAGTAACGACCTGCCCTTGTATCCAGACATACACTTACAGAACCTAATGAGTAACGACCTGCCCTTGTATCCAGACATACACTTACAGAACCTAATGAGTAACGACCTACCCTTGTATCCAGACATACACTTACATAACCTAATTAGTAACAACCTACCCTTGTATCCAGACATACACTTACTTACCCAAATGAGTAACAACCTACCCTTGTATCCAGACATACACTTACAGAACCTAATGAGTAACGACCTACCCTTGTATCCAGACATACACTTACAGAACCTAATGAGTAACGACCTACCCTTGTATCCAGACATACACTTACAGAACCTAATGAGTAACGACCTGCCCTTGTATCCAGACATACACTTACAGAACCTAATGAGTAACGACCTGCCCTTGTATCCAGACATACACTTACAGAACCTAATGAGTAACGACCTACCCTTGTATCCAGACATACACTTACAGAACCTAATGAGTAACGACCTACCCTTGTATCCAGACACACACTTACAGAACCTAATGAGTAAAGACCTGTCCTTGTATCCAGACATACACTTACAGAACCTAATGAGAAACGTCCTGCCCTTGTATCCAGACATACACTTACAGAACCTAATGAGTAACGACCTACCCTTGCATCCAGACACACACTTACAGAACCTAATGAGTAACAACCTACCCTTGTATCCAGACATACACCTACAGAACCTAATGAGTAACGTCCTGCCCTTGTATCCAGACATACACTTACAGAACCTAATGAGTAACGACCTACCCGTGTATCCAGACATACACTTACAGAACCTAATGAGTAACGACCTACCCTTGTATCCAGATATACACTTACTTAACCTAATTAGTAACGACCTACCCTTGTATCCAGACATACACTTACAGAACCTAATGAGTAACGACCTACCCTTGTATCCAGACACACACTTACAGAACCTAATGAGTAACGACCTACCCTTGTATCCAGACATACACTTACAGAACCAAACGAGTAACGACCTACCCTTATATCCAGACATACACTTACAGAACCTAATGAGTAAAGACCTACCCTTGTATCCAGACATACACTTACATAACCTAATGAGTAACGACCTACCCTTGTATCCAGACATACACTTACAGAACCTAATGAGTAACGACCTACCCTTGTATCCAGACATACACTTACAGAACCTAATGAGTAACGACCTACCCTTGTATCCAGACATACACTTACAGAACCTAATGAGTAACGACCTACCCTTGTATCCAGACACACACTTACAGAACCTAATGAGTAACGTCCTACCCTTGTATCCAGACATACACTTACAGAACCTAATGAGTAACGACCTACCCTTGTATCCAGACATACACTTACAGAACCTAATTAGTAACGACCTACCCTTGTATCCAGACATACACTTACAGAACCTAATGAGTAACGTCCTACCCTTGTATCCAGACATACACTTACAGAACCTAATGAGTAACGACCTACCGTTGTATCCAGAGATACACTTACAGAACCTAATGAGTAAAGACCTACCCTTGTATCCAGACATACACTTACAGAACCTAATGAGTAACGACCTGCCCTTGTATCCAGACATACACCTACAGAACCTAATGAGTAACGACCTACCCTTGTATCCAGACATACACTTACAGAACCTAATGAGTAACGACCTGCCCTTGTATCCAGACATACACCTACAGAACCTAATGAGTAACGACCTACCCTTGTATCCAGACATACACTTACAGAACCTAATGAGTAACGACCTGCCCTTGTATCCAGACATACACTTACAGAACCTAATGAGTAACGTCCTGCCCTTGTATCCAGACATACACTTACAGAACCTAATGAGTAACGACCTACCCTTGCATCCAGACACACACTTACAGAACCTAATGAGTAACAACCTACCCTTGTATCCAGACATACACCTACAGAACCTAATGAGTAACGTCCTGCCCTTGTATCCAGACATACACTTACAGAACCTAATGAGTAACGACCTACCCGTGTATCCAGACATACACTTACAGAACCTAATGAGTAACGACCTACCCTTGTATCCAGATATACACTTACTTAACCTAATTAGTAACGACCTACCCTTGTATCCAGACATACACTTACAGAACCTAATGAGTAACGACCTACCCTTGTATCCAGACACACACTTACAGAACCTAATGAGTAACGACCTACCCTTGTATCCAGACATACACTTACAGAACCAAACGAGTAACGACCTACCCTTATATCCAGACATACACTTACAGAACCTAATGAGTAAAGACCTACCCTTGTATCCAGACATACACTTACATAACCTAATGAGTAACGACCTACCCTTGTATCCAGACATACACTTACAGAACCTAATGAGTAACGACCTACCCTTGTATCCAGACATACACTTACAGAACCTAATGAGTAACGACCTACCCTTGTATCCAGACATACACTTACAGAACCTAATGAGTAACGACCTACCCTTGTATCCAGACACACACTTACAGAACCTAATGAGTAACAACCTACCCTTGTATCCAGACATACACTTACAGAACCTAATGAGTAACGTCCTACCCTTGTATCCAGACATACACTTACAGAACCTAATGAGTAACGACCTACCCTTGTATCCAGACATACACTTACAGAACCTAATTAGTAACGACCTACCCTTGTATCCAGACATACACTTACAGAACCTAATGTGTAACGTCCTACCCTTGTATCCAGACATACACTTACAGAACCTAATGAGTAACGACCTACCGTTGTATCCAGAGATACACTTACAGAACCTAATGAGTAAAGACCTACCCTTGTATCCAGACATACACTTACAGAACCTAATGAGTAACGACCTGCCCTTGTATCCAGACATACACCTACAGAACCTAATGAGTAACGACCTACCCTTGTATCCAGACATACACTTACAGAACCTAATGAGTAACGACCTGCCCTTGTATCCAGACATACACCTACAGAACCTAATGAGTAACGACCTACCCTTGTATCCAGACATACACTTACAGAACCTAATGAGTAACGACCTGCCCTTGTATCCAGACATACACTTACAGAACCTAATGAGTAACGACCTGCCCTTGTATCCAGACATACACTTACAGAACCTAATGAGTAACAACCTACCCTTGTATCCAGACATACACTTACTTACCCAAATGAGTAACAACCTACCCTTGTATCCAGACATACACTTACAGAACCTAATGAGTAACGACCTACCCTTGTATCCAGACATACACTTACAGAACCTAATGAGTAACGACCTACCCTTGTATCCAGACATACACTTACAGAACCTAATGAGTAACGACCTGCCCTTGTATCCAGACATACACTTACAGAACCTAATGAGTAACGACCTGCCCTTGTATCCAGACATACACTTACAGAACCTAATGAGTAACGACCTACCCTTGTATCCAGACATACACTTACAGAACCTAATGAGTAACGACCTACCCTTGTATCCAGACACACACTTACAGAACCTAATGAGTAAAGACCTGTCCTTGTATCCAGACATACACTTACAGAACCTAATGAGAAACGTCCTGCCCTTGTATCCAGACATACACTTACAGAACCTAATGAGTAACGACCTACCCTTGTATCCAGACATACACTTACAGAACCTAATGAGTAACGACCTACCCTTGTATCCAGACATACACTTACAGAACCTAATGAGTAAAGACCTACCCTTGTATCCAGACATACACTTACAGAACCTAATGAGTAACGACCTACCCTTGTATCCAGACATACACTTACAGAACCTAATGAGTAACGACCTACCCTTGCATCCAGACACACACTTACAGAACCTAATGAGTAACAACCTACCCTTGTATCCAGACATACACCTACAGAACCTAATGAGTAACGTCCTGCCCTTGTATCCAGACATACACTTACAGAACCTAATGAGTAACGACCTACCCGTGTATCCAGACATACACTTACAGAACCTAATGAGTAACGACCTACCCTTGTATCCAGATATACACTTACTTAACCTAATTAGTAACGACCTACCCTTGTATCCAGACATACACTTACAGAACCTAATGAGTAACGACCTGCCCTTGTATCCAGACATACACCTACAGAACCTAATGAGTAACGACCTACCCTTGTATCCAGACATACACTTACAGAACCTAATGAGTAACGACCTGCCCTTGTATCCAGACATACACCTACAGAACCTAATGAGTAACGACCTACCCTTGTATCCAGACATACACTTACAGAACCTAATGAGTAACGACCTGCCCTTGTATCCAGACATACACTTACAGAACCTAATGAGTAACGACCTGCCCTTGTATCCAGACATACACTTACAGAACCTAATGAGTAACAACCTACCCTTGTATCCAGACATACACTTACTTACCCAAATGAGTAACAACCTACCCTTGTATCCAGACATACACTTACAGAACCTAATGAGTAACGACCTACCCTTGTATCCAGACATACACTTACAGAACCTAATGAGTAACGACCTACCCTTGTATCCAGACATACACTTACAGAACCTAATGAGTAACGACCTGCCCTTGTATCCAGACATACACTTACAGAACCTAATGAGTAACGACCTGCCCTTGTATCCAGACATACACTTACAGAACCTAATGAGTAACGACCTACCCTTGTATCCAGACATACACTTACAGAACCTAATGAGTAACGACCTACCCTTGTATCCAGACACACACTTACAGAACCTAATGAGTAAAGACCTGTCCTTGTATCCAGACATACACTTACAGAACCTAATGAGAAACGTCCTGCCCTTGTATCCAGACATACACTTACAGAACCTAATGAGTAACGACCTACCCTTGTATCCAGACATACACTTACAGAACCTAATGAGTAACGACCTACCCTTGTATCCAGACATACACTTACAGAACCTAATGAGTAAAGACCTACCCTTGTATCCAGACATACACTTACAGAACCTAATGAGTAACGACCTACCCTTGTATCCAGACATACACTTACAGAACCTAATGAGTAACGACCTACCCTTGCATCCAGACACACACTTACAGAACCTAATGAGTAACAACCTACCCTTGTATCCAGACATACACCTACAGAACCTAATGAGTAACGTCCTGCCCTTGTATCCAGACATACACTTACAGAACCTAATGAGTAACGACCTACCCGTGTATCCAGACATACACTTACAGAACCTAATGAGTAACGACCTACCCTTGTATCCAGATATACACTTACTTAACCTAATTAGTAACGACCTACCCTTGTATCCAGACATACACTTACAGAACCTAATGAGTAACGACCTACCCTTGTATCCAGACACACACTTACAGAACCTAATCAGTAACGACCTACCCTTCTATCCAGACATACACTTACAGAACCAAACGAGTAACGACCTACCCTTGTATCCAGACATACACTTACAGAACCTAATGAGTAACGACCTACCCTTGTATCCAGACATACACTTACAGAACCTAATGAGAAACGTCCTGCCCTTGTATCCAGACATACACTTACAGAACCTAATGAGTAACGACCTACCCTTGAATCCAGACATACACTTACAGAACCTAATGAGTAACGACCTACCCTTGTATCCAGACATACACTTACAGAACCTAATGAGTAACGTCCTACCCTTGTATCCAGACATACACTTACAGAACCTAATGAGTAACAACCTACCCTTGTATCCAGACATACACTTACAGAACCTAATGAGTAACGACCTACCCTTGTATCCAGACATACACTTACAGAACCTAATGAGAAACGTCCTGCCCTTGTGTCCAGACATACACTTACAGAACCTAATGAGTAACGACCTACCCTTGTATCCAGACATACACTTACAGAACCTAATGAGTAACGACCTACCCTTGTATCCATACATACACTTACAGAACCTAATGAGTAACAACCTACCCTTGTATCCAGACATACACTTACAGAACCTAATGAGTAACGACCTACCCTTGTATCCAGACATACACTTACAGAACCTAATGAGTAACGACCTACCCTTGTATCCAGACATACACTTACAGAACCTAATGAGTAACGACCTACCCTTGTATCCAGACATACACTTACAGAACCTAATGAGTAACGACCTACCCTTGTATCCAGATATACACTTACTTAACCTAATTAGTAACGACCTACCCTTGTATCCAGACATACACTTACTTAACCTAATTAGTAACGACCTACCCTTGTATCCAGATATACACTTACAGAACCTAATTAGTAACGACCTACCCTTGTATCCAGATATACACTTACTTAACCTAATTAGTAACGACCTACCCTTGTATCCAGACATACACTTACAGAACCTAATGAGTAACGACCTACCCTTGTATCCAGACACACACTTACAGAACCTAATGAGTAACGACCTACCCTTGTATCCAGATATACACTTACTTAACCTAATTAGTAACGACCTACCCTTGTATCCAGACATACACTTACTTAACCTAATTAGTAACGACCTACCCTTGTATCCAGATATACACTTACAGAACCTAAGTAGTAACGACCTACCCTTGTATCCAGATATACACTTACTTAACCTAATGAGTAACGACCTACCATTGTATCCAGACATACACTTACAGAACCTAATGAGTAACGACCTACCCTTGTATCCAGACACACACTTACAGAACCTAATGAGTAAAGACCTACCCTTGTATCCAGACATACACTTACTTAACCTAATTAGTAACGACCTACCCTTGTATCCAGACATACACTTACAGAACCTAATGAGTAACGACCTACCCTTGTATCCAGACATACACTTACAGAACCTAATGAATAAAGACCTACCCTTGTATCCAGACATACACTTACAGAACCTAATGAGTAACGACCTACCCTTGTATCCAGATATACACTTACAAAACCTAATTAGTAACAACCTACCCTTGTATCCAGATATACACTTACAGAACCTAATGAGTAACGACCTACCCTTGTATCCAGCCATACACTTACAGAACCTAATGTGTAAAGACCTACCCTTGTATCCAGACATACACTTACATAACCTAATGAGTAACAACCTACCCTTGTATCCAGACATACACTTACTTAACCTAATGAGTAACGACCTACCCTTGTATCCAGACATACACTTACAAAACCTAATGAGTAACGACGTACCCTTGTATCCAGACATACACTTACAGAACCTAATGAGTAACGACCTACCCTTGTATCCAGACATACACTTACAGAACCTAATGAGTAACGACCTACCCTTGTATCCAGACATACACTTACATAACCTAATGTGTAACGTCCTACCCTTGTATCCAGATATACACTTACTTAACCTAATTAGTAACGACCTACCCTTGTATCCAGACATACACTTACAGAACCTAATGCATATGAGTAACGTCCTGCGCTTGTATCCAGACATACACTTACAGAACCTAATGAGTAACGACCTACCCTTGTATCCAGACATACACCTACAGAACCTAATGAGTAACGTCCTACCCTTGTGTCCAGACATACACTTACAGAACCTAATTAGTAACGTCCTGCCCTTGTATCCAGACATACACTTACAGAACCTAATGAGTAACGTCCTGCCCTTGTATCCAGACATACACTTACAGAACCTAATGAGTAACGTCCTACCCTTGTGTCCAGACATACACTTACAGAACCTAATGAGTAACGTCCTGCCCTTGTATCCAGACATACACTTACAGAACCTAATGAGGAACGTCCTGCCCTTGTATCCAGACATACACTTACAGAACCTAATGAGTAACGACCTACCCTTGTATCCAGACATACACTTACATAACCTAATGAGTAACGACCTACCCTTGTATCCAGACATACACTTACAGAACCTAATGAGTAACGTCCTACCCTTGTATCCAGACATACACTTACATAACCTACTTAGTAAGGACCTACCCTTCTATCCAGACATACACTTACATAACCTAATGAGTAACGACCTACCCTTGTATCCTGAGATACACTTACAGAACCTAATTAGTAACGTCCTGCCCTTGTATCCAGACACACACTTACAGAACCTAATGAGTAACGACCTACCCTTGTATTCGGACATACACTTCCATGTGATACAGCGGTGTGCAGGTTTCTGACAGTATCAGCTGGTGTGGAGCCGTGTGGCCCTGTGACCTGTTATGTTGTCTTTCACAGTTCAAAGTTTGCTGTTTCATTTTCCCTTAACAAGGAAAACATCATATTCTGTATTACACAAGCGGTGACTCTCAACAAAACAGAATGCATGAAAAGGTGTAACCAAAATATTGAATATGGTAGTTCGTTACTTTCTTTGCGATGACATGTAAATTATACAGCTCCATCTGAAACAACAAATTAATTTGCTATAATAACATGAATGCGTGAAGTGAATCTGCTTGAATGCGTAAAACACTACAGGTTTGTTGAATTGGAAAAGTCAACAATATATTACAATATTCTTTCACCTTCTTTGCCCTTCAATAATAGCAACAAAATCTGTTCTGCTGAAGTCCTTGTCTGTGGTATAACTGACTATGTATCAGCATGTTTCCAAAAAGCACAATCCAATCGTGGTGTGTTGACAGTTACATCTGTATGGCCTGTTATGTGTCATGGTTCAAAATGTTTTGTTTCATTTTCCCCACAACAAGGAAAACATCATTTTCTCAAATAGACAATCAGTGTTTTCTGACACAACTAAACAGAATGTGTCAAAACGTAGGAATAAATGTTACATCTTGTATTTAGTTACCTTGTTTTTTCTGTGATCACATGGACAATATTAGCTTAGTCTGAAACAAGAAACTAATAACACACTTATAGGCTATAACAACATGGAAGTATATAGTGAAACATTTCCTTGAATTTGTGAAACACTACAGGTTTGTTAAACATGGAAATGCCCTGGTTTCAGGTGCGTTGATTAGCATAACATACTACTTTTTATCGTCAAACTTTCCATACATTAATTCTACATGATGTGAAGACCAGAGACATACTCCACTAAATCAGAAAAAATACTGCAGGTTATTGAATTTGAACTTTGAAACTTTGAAACTTGGAAACTTGGAAACTTGGAAACTTGGAAACAAGGGAATTTATGCAAAACAATTAAGTAACATTCTAAGACAAAATTGGTTTCCCAAGTGTTCCACACTATTTTTGAAATGTCATGAATCATCAATAGTTTCATTTTCCTATCCGAACAACGTTTCATGCAAGTTGTTCGGTTATCGGGAACATTCAACCACCCTACGCTGGCCGCATTTGCCGAAATTATTATGTTGTTTAAAGTATTACTAAAACTACAGCTGTGAATGTTTAACATCTTTACCACAGTAAATGGCATGTTCCTCATCTAATTACTCAGTTTACCTTAGACGCTCTACGTATGAAGTTATATTAATCAAAATAATGTCAACGATAGTCATAAACCCTTTCCCGTAATTACCAACAAGAGCACTGCATATCCACAAGTATAATGGTCATGATCTATGAAGATGTTATAATTATTCAGTTTCTCTGTAAACTAAGGTTATTGACAAACATTGCTAGCTAAAAAAGAGATAGCATATCAAGCCGTATGCATTCTGTGCACAACTGTTGGTGGGTAGGTGTGCCTCAAGATGTGGAGACAAGATGTGACAAGATGTGACCTCTGTGGCAAGGTTATCATGATCTCGCCTTGTTCTGACACCATGTTACTCTCCTAGGAACATGCAAGTCCAGTTATGGACCAAGTTATCATTTCATCTCCCTCTGGAGTTGCATTGCACTCACCACAGAGCAGATGATTAAACTCTTGTAGAATATCTGCTTGACAGATCCCTCGACATTTACCTACCACTCTATGGAATCTTTGACAACCAGGCCACGTGTACAGATTGTGTAATGGCAGCTATGGCCTTCTACCAGAGAGAACTTACCATTATGACATACCACACATGAAACAACCTGTATTCCTTTTGGCAACGTTACATAAAACCCGAACAAATGTATGTATCCTCAAAGTGTTTAATGTTTCATGTTGACGTCTTCTCGCCTTAGTTCACTGACACTTCTCGCCTTGTTGTACTGACTTCTCGCCTTAGTTCACTGACACTTCTTACCTTGTTGTACTGACTTCTCGCCTTAGTTCACTGACACTTCTTACCTTGTTGTACTGACTTCTCGCCTTAGTTCACTGACACTTCTTACCTTATTGTTCTTGTCTTACTGCTGTCCCAATCTGTATTATTCTTAATCACACAGTCTCCAAAACAAGTAAACAAAGATGATGATGTGTAATGATTCTGTGTGCACTTGACGTAAATACTCCAATATAACATATATTGCTTTTATTCACAGATTGGAACTGTTTTATCATTATTATCATCATTGATATCTCTTGATACTTGCTGGAATATACACAGCTCTCTCCTCCTCTCTTGATTCAAGGCTAGCCCCCAATAGCTACGCCCTCATTTCGACGCCTGGCTTTGAGCACACACCCAAGGCTGTCTTAGCTGTATTGTATAAAGATGTAAAAATATATGAAGACTAGTGCTGCGAATCAAACTATTATATGTAAATACTAAAGTCATTCCATGTGTTGGTCACTATCACAATGTTTGTTCAGTGGCTGGACACCAGATAAACCCTGACTAATTCAGGTGAGGTCTCCTCCATATCCAGGTCATCTAATTTGATAATCACTGTCAAGCATAGAAAACACACATCGCCTTATAGGTGTACCAATCTTTCAGGTCAAACTTAGACGAAGTGGGTCGACACCAAATGTCTTTGTGTGTGTGTGTGTCTCTGTGTGTATATATATGTGTGTATGTGTGTGTGTGTGTGCCTGTGTGTGTGTCTGTCTCTGGGTGTGTGTCTGTGCATGCATCTGAGAGTCTGTGTATGATAATTTCTGTGTGTAGTGTCTGCGTGCAAGATTTCTGTATAAGGGTGTTGAAGATTAAGCGCATGGGTGTGTGTAAGAGTATGTGAGGGATTGTGTTAGATCGTCTGTAAAAGTATGTTCAAAAGTTTGCTTTTACAAATGCGTGCAGGGGTGCGTAGGACGTAATATAAGATCCAGTGACCCGTTGGTCGCGCTATGTACAAACGTCCTTCAACGTTACTCATTGACAGGTCCCGGGGGACAAGACCCCACAGCTGTAGTTTCTGTTTCCCTGTGTGTACAGCGTCCGTCGCTCACTCCGTGACACTGAACCAGGGCACAGTAATGTATTTATAGCGCGCACCACACAACTACACAGTAGGACATCATATCCGCTTCAGGTTACACACAACCAAATGTTTTCCCATAGACTTCTATAGTAACGTTATGATTTTTTTTTAAATAACTAAGCATTCAACAGCTATTACCTGTACGTGTGTGCACAGTTTGGCCTTAGAGCACCATTAAAAAAAATAAAAATGACTAGCTTAGCCAGCTCCTTTTCCGAGTACCGGAAGCTAAACACACCACCCCCAGTTTCGCACCAAATGTCACCTACTTGAAAATAGCTGTGGTCACATTCAGCATAAGTCATCATGTTGAAAAAGACAGTACTAAATATAGAAAAACATAGTCAATTTTAATAACTGGATGGATGTACATTTGAAAGACATAAAAATCTTACAGAATATCCTCCAATCACAGCCTGCAGATATCTCTCGATCTGCACTGAAGGCTCCCTACGAAAACCGCACTCTCCAAACTGGTACTGATTTGGTGTAGTAGAACCTGTAGTTACCAGTTGCTGCAATGTTTAAGCTTGTTGGGCAATTTGAATGAGAACAAAGTGTCGCATTAGTTTTGTGTGTTGTTGTCGCCGCGCTCAGCAATATCCCAGCTATATGACGGCTGTCTGCTACTAATCGTGTCAGGACCAGACAATCTAGTGCTGGACATCATGAGCATCGATCCATGCAATTGGGATACAATGACATGCATCAACCAAGTCAGCGGGCCTGACTGCCCGAGCCCGTTAGTCGCCTCTAACGACACGCATAGCCGCCTTTTAAGACAAGCATGTTCACATTAGTATCGTAGTCATTCATAACCACCACGGTACAACCTGAGAGAAGGCTTTCTTCTGTTCTTGTTGGGTGTTGCCATCGGTTGTTTCTCTGTGATAAAGAACATATACACTCAAAAGTGTGTACTGTGATATTCTGTAATATCGATTTGGGGCACGGGTGGCCCAGTCGTCTAAGGCGCCGTAATTCGTCACTTGTTACGTCCCTTTCCCTGTGTGTACAGCGTCCGTCGCTCACTCCGTGACACTGAACCAGGGCACAGTAATGTATTTATAGCGCGCACCACACAACTACACAGTAGGACATCATATCCGCTTCAGGTTACACACAACCAAATGTTTTCCCATAGACTTCTATAGTAACGTTATGATTTTTTTTTAAATAACTAAGCATTCAACAGCTATTACCTGTACGTGTGTGCACAGTTTGGCCTTAGAGCACCATTAAAAAAAATAAAAATGACTAGCTTAGCCAGCTCCTTTTCCGAGTACCGGAAGCTAAACACACCACCCCCAGTTTCGCACCAAATGTCACCTACTTGAAAATAGCTGTGGTCACATTCAGCATAAGTCATCATGTTGAAAAAGACAGTACTAAATATAGAAAAACATAGTCAATTTTAATAACTGGATGGATGTACATTTGAAAGACATAAAAATCTTACAGAATATCCTCCAATCACAGCCTGCAGATATCTCTCGATCTGCACTGAAGGCTCCCTACGAAAACCGCACTCTCCAAACTGGTACTGATTTGGTGTAGTAGAACCTGTAGTTACCAGTTGCTGCAATGTTTAAGCTTGTTGGGCAATTTGAATGAGAACAAAGTGTCGCATTAGTTTTGTGTGTTGTTGTCGCCGCGCTCAGCAATATCCCAGCTATATGACGGCTGTCTGCTACTAATCGTGTCAGGACCAGACAATCTAGTGCTGGACATCATGAGCATCGATCCATGCAATTGGGATACAATGACATGCATCAACCAAGTCAGCGGGCCTGACTGCCCGAGCCCGTTAGTCGCCTCTAACGACACGCATAGCCGCCTTTTAAGACAAGCATGTTCACATTAGTATCGTAGTCATTCATAACCACCACGGTACAACCTGAGAGAAGGCTTTCTTCTGTTCTTGTTGGGTGTTGCCATCGGTTGTTTCTCTGTGATAAAGAACATATACACTCAAAAGTGTGTACTGTGATATTCTGTAATATCGATTTGGGGCACGGGTGGCCCAGTCGTCTAAGGCGCCGTAATTCGTCACTTGTTACGTCCCTTTCCCTGTGTGTACAGCGTCCGTCGCTCACTCCGTGACACTGAACCAGGGCACAGTAATGTATTTATAGCGCGCACCACACAACTACACAGTAGGACATCATATCCGCTTCAGGTTACACACAACCAAATGTTTTCCCATAGACTTCTATAGTAACGTTATGATTTTTTTTTAAATAACTAAGCATTCAACAGCTATTACCTGTACGTGTGTGCACAGTTTGGCCTTAGAGCACCATTAAAAAAAATAAAAATGACTAGCTTAGCCAGCTCCTTTTCCGAGTACCGGAAGCTAAACACACCACCCCCAGTTTCGCACCAAATGTCACCTACTTGAAAATAGCTGTGGTCACATTCAGCATAAGTCATCATGTTGAAAAAGACAGTACTAAATATAGAAAAACATAGTCAATTTTAATAACTGGATGGATGTACATTTGAAAGACATAAAAATCTTACAGAATATCCTCCAATCACAGCCTGCAGATATCTCTCGATCTGCACTGAAGGCTCCCTACGAAAACCGCACTCTCCAAACTGGTACTGATTTGGTGTAGTAGAACCTGTAGTTACCAGTTGCTGCAATGTTTAAGCTTGTTGGGCAATTTGAATGAGAACAAAGTGTCGCATTAGTTTTGTGTGTTGTTGTCGCCGCGCTCAGCAATATCCCAGCTATATGACGGCTGTCTGCTACTAATCGTGTCAGGACCAGACAATCTAGTGCTGGACATCATGAGCATCGATCCATGCAATTGGGATACAATGACATGCATCAACCAAGTCAGCGGGCCTGACTGCCCGAGCCCGTTAGTCGCCTCTAACGACACGCATAGCCGCCTTTTAAGACAAGCATGTTCACATTAGTATCGTAGTCATTCATAACCACCACGGTACAACCTGAGAGAAGGCTTTCTTCTGTTCTTGTTGGGTGTTGCCATCGGTTGTTTCTCTGTGATAAAGAACATATACACTCAAAAGTGTGTACTGTGATATTCTGTAATATCGATTTGGGGCACGGGTGGCCCAGTCGTCTAAGGCGCCGTAATTCGTCACTTGTTACGTCCCTTTCCCTGTGTGTACAGCGTCCGTCGCTCACTCCGTGACACTGAACCAGGGCACAGTAATGTATTTATAGCGCGCACCACACAACTACACAGTAGGACATCATATCCGCTTCAGGTTACACACAACCAAATGTTTTCCCGTAGACTTCTATAGTAACGTTATGATTTTTTTTTAAATAACTAAGCATTCAACAGCTATTACCTGTACGTGTGTGCACAGTTTGGCCTTAGAGCACCATTAAAAAAAATAAAAATGACTAGCTTAGCCAGCTCCTTTTCCGAGTACCGGAAGCTAAACACACCACCCCCAGTTTCGCACCAAATGTCACCTACTTGAAAATAGCTGTGGTCACATTCAGCATAAGTCATCATGTTGAAAAAGACAGTACTAAATATAGAAAAACATAGTCAATTTTAATAACTGGATGGATGTACATTTGAAAGACATAAAAATCTTACAGAATATCCTCCAATCACAGCCTGCAGATATCTCTCGATCTGCACTGAAGGCTCCCTACGAAAACCGCACTCTCCAAACTGGTACTGATTTGGTGTAGTAGAACCTGTAGTTACCAGTTGCTGCAATGTTTAAGCTTGTTGGGCAATTTGAATGAGAACAAAGTGTCGCATTAGTTTTGTGTGTTGTTGTCGCCGCGCTCAGCAATATCCCAGCTATATGACGGCTGTCTGCTACTAATCGTGTCAGGACCAGACAATCTAGTGCTGGACATCATGAGCATCGATCCATGCAATTGGGATACAATGACATGCATCAACCAAGTCAGCGGGCCTGACTGCCCGAGCCCGTTAGTCGCCTCTAACGACACGCATAGCCGCCTTTTAAGACAAGCATGTTCACATTAGTATCGTAGTCATTCATAACCACCACGGTACAACCTGAGAGAAGGCTTTCTTCTGTTCTTGTTGGGTGTTGCCATCGGTTGTTTCTCTGTGATAAAGAACATATACACTCAAAAGTGTGTACTGTGATATTCTGTAATATCGATTTGGGGCACGGGTGGCCCAGTCGTCTAAGGCGCCGTAATTCGTCACTTGTTACGTCCCTTTCCCTGTGTGTACAGCGTCCGTCGCTCACTCCGTGACACTGAACCAGGGCACAGTAATGTATTTATAGCGCGCACCACACAACTACACAGTAGGACATCATATCCGCTTCAGGTTACACACAACCAAATGTTTTCCCATAGACTTCTATAGTAACGTTATGATTTTTTTTTAAATAACTAAGCATTCAACAGCTATTACCTGTACGTGTGTGCACAGTTTGGCCTTAGAGCACCATTAAAAAAAATAAAAATGACTAGCTTAGCCAGCTCCTTTTCCGAGTACCGGAAGCTAAACACACCACCCCAAGTTTCGCACCAAATGTCACCTACTTGAAAATAGCTGTGGTCACATTCAGCATAAGTCATCATGTTGAAAAAGACAGTACTAAATATAGAAAAACATAGTCAATTTTAATAACTGGATGGATGTACATTTGAAAGACATAAAAATCTTACAGAATATCCTCCAATCACAGCCTGCAGATATCTCTCGATCTGCACTGAAGGCTCCCTACGAAAACCGCACTCTCCAAACTGGTACTGATTTGGTGTAGTAGAACCTGTAGTTACCAGTTGCTGCAATGTTTAAGCTTGTTGGGCAATTTGAATGAGAACAAAGTGTCGCATTAGTTTTGTGTGTTGTTGTCGCCGCGCTCAGCAATATCCCAGCTATATGACGGCTGTCTGCTACTAATCGTGTCAGGACCAGACAATCTAGTGCTGGACATCATGAGCATCGATCCATGCAATTGGGATACAATGACATGCATCAACCAAGTCAGCGGGCCTGACTGCCCGAGCCCGTTAGTCGCCTCTAACGACACGCATAGCCGCCTTTTAAGACAAGCATGTTCACATTAGTATCGTAGTCATTCATAACCACCACGGTACAACCTGAGAGAAGGCTTTCTTCTGTTCTTGTTGGGTGTTGCCATCGGTTGTTTCTCTGTGATAAAGAACATATACACTCAAAAGTGTGTACGGTGATATTCTGTAATATCGATTTGGGGCACGGGTGGCCCAGTCGTCTAAGGCGCCGTAATTCGTCACTTGTTACGTCCCTTTCCCTGTGTGTACAGCGTCCGTCGCTCACTCCGTGACACTGAACCAGGGCACAGTAATGTATTTATAGCGCGCACCACACAACTACACAGTAGGACATCATATCCGCTTCAGGTTACACACAACCAAATGTTTTCCCATAGACTTCTATAGTAACGTTATGATTTTTTTTTAAATAACTAAGCATTCAACAGCTATTACCTGTACGTGTGTGCACAGTTTGGCCTTAGAGCACCATTAAAAAAAATAAAAATGACTAGCTTAGCCAGCTCCTTTTCCGAGTACCGGAAGCTAAACACACCACCCCCAGTTTCGCACCAAATGTCACCTACTTGAAAATAGCTGTGGTCACATTCAGCATAAGTCATCATGTTGAAAAAGACAGTACTAAATATAGAAAAACATAGTCAATTTTAATAACTGGATGGATGTACATTTGAAAGACATAAAAATCTTACAGAATATCCTCCAATCACAGCCTGCAGATATCTCTCGATCTGCACTGAAGGCTCCCTACGAAAACCGCACTCTCCAAACTGGTACTGATTTGGTGTAGTAGAACCTGTAGTTACCAGTTGCTGCAATGTTTAAGCTTGTTGGGCAATTTGAATGAGAACAAAGTGTCGCATTAGTTTTGTGTGTTGTTGTCGCCGCGCTCAGCAATATCCCAGCTATATGACGGCTGTCTGCTACTAATCGTGTCAGGACCAGACAATCTAGTGCTGGACATCATGAGCATCGATCCATGCAATTGGGATACAATGACATGCATCAACCAAGTCAGCGGGCCTGACTGCCCGAGCCCGTTAGTCGCCTCTAACGACACGCATAGCCGCCTTTTAAGACAAGCATGTTCACATTAGTATCGTAGTCATTCATAACCACCACGGTACAACCTGAGAGAAGGCTTTCTTCTGTTCTTGTTGGGTGTTGCCATCGGTTGTTTCTCTGTGATAAAGAACATATACACTCAAAAGTGTGTACGGTGATATTCTGTAATATCGATTTGGGGCACGGGTGGCCCAGTCGTCTAAGGCGCCGTAATTCGTCACTTGTTACGTCCCTTTCCCTGTGTGTACAGCGTCCGTCGCTCACTCCGTGACACTGAACCAGGGCACAGTAATGTATTTATAGCGCGCACCACACAACTACACAGTAGGACATCATATCCGCTTCAGGTTACACACAACCAAATGTTTTCCCATAGACTTCTATAGTAACGTTATGATTTTTTTTTAAATAACTAAGCATTCAACAGCTATTACCTGTACGTGTGTGCACAGTTTGGCCTTAGAGCACCATTAAAAAAAATAAAAATGACTAGCTTAGCCAGCTCCTTTTCCGAGTACCGGAAGCTAAACACACCACCCCCAGTTTCGCACCAAATGTCACCTACTTGAAAATAGCTGTGGTCACATTCAGCATAAGTCATCATGTTGAAAAAGACAGTACTAAATATAGAAAAACATAGTCAATTTTAATAACTGGATGGATGTACATTTGAAAGACATAAAAATCTTACAGAATATCCTCCAATCACAGCCTGCAGATATCTCTCGATCTGCACTGAAGGCTCCCTACGAAAACCGCACTCTCCAAACTGGTACTGATTTGGTGTAGTAGAACCTGTAGTTACCAGTTGCTGCAATGTTTAAGCTTGTTGGGCAATTTGAATGAGAACAAAGTGTCGCATTAGTTTTGTGTGTTGTTGTCGCCGCGCTCAGCAATATCCCAGCTATATGACGGCTGTCTGCTACTAATCGTGTCAGGACCAGACAATCTAGTGCTGGACATCATGAGCATCGATCCATGCAATTGGGATACAATGACATGCATCAACCAAGTCAGCGGGCCTGACTGCCCGAGCCCGTTAGTCGCCTCTAACGACACGCATAGCCGCCTTTTAAGACAAGCATGTTCACATTAGTATCGTAGTCATTCATAACCACCACGGTACAACCTGAGAGAAGGCTTTCTTCTGTTCTTGTTGGGTGTTGCCATCGGTTGTTTCTCTGTGATAAAGAACATATACACTCAAAAGTGTGTACGGTGATATTCTGTAATATCGATTTGGGGCACGGGTGGCCCAGTCGTCTAAGGCGCCGTAATTCGTCACTTGTTACGTCCCTTTCCCTGTGTGTACAGCGTCCGTCGCTCACTCCGTGACACTGAACCAGGGCACAGTAATGTATTTATAGCGCGCACCACACAACTACACAGTAGGACATCATATCCGCTTCAGGTTACACACAACCAAATGTTTTCCCATAGACTTCTATAGTAACGTTATGATTTTTTTTTAAATAACTAAGCATTCAACAGCTATTACCTGTACGTGTGTGCACAGTTTGGCCTTAGAGCACCATTAAAAAAAATAAAAATGACTAGCTTAGCCAGCTCCTTTTCCGAGTACCGGAAGCTAAACACACCACCCCCAGTTTCGCACCAAATGTCACCTACTTGAAAATAGCTGTGGTCACATTCAGCATAAGTCATCATGTTGAAAAAGACAGTACTAAATATAGAAAAACATAGTCAATTTTAATAACTGGATGGATGTACATTTGAAAGACATAAAAATCTTACAGAATATCCTCCAATCACAGCCTGCAGATATCTCTCGATCTGCACTGAAGGCTCCCTACGAAAACCGCACTCTCCAAACTGGTACTGATTTGGTGTAGTAGAACCTGTAGTTACCAGTTGCTGCAATGTTTAAGCTTGTTGGGCAATTTGAATGAGAACAAAGTGTCGCATTAGTTTTGTGTGTTGTTGTCGCCGCGCTCAGCAATATCCCAGCTATATGACGGCTGTCTGCTACTAATCGTGTCAGGACCAGACAATCTAGTGCTGGACATCATGAGCATCGATCCATGCAATTGGGATACAATGACATGCATCAACCAAGTCAGCGGGCCTGACTGCCCGAGCCCGTTAGTCGCCTCTAACGACACGCATAGCCGCCTTTTAAGACAAGCATGTTCACATTAGTATCGTAGTCATTCATAACCACCACGGTACAACCTGAGAGAAGGCTTTCTTCTGTTCTTGTTGGGTGTTGCCATCGGTTGTTTCTCTGTGATAAAGAACATATACACTCAAAAGTGTGTACGGTGATATTCTGTAATATCGATTTGGGGCACGGGTGGCCCAGTCGTCTAAGGCGCCGTAATTCGTCACTTGTTACGTCCCTTTCCCTGTGTGTACAGCGTCCGTCGCTCACTCCGTGACACTGAACCAGGGCACAGTAATGTATTTATAGCGCGCACCACACAACTACACAGTAGGACATCATATCCGCTTCAGGTTACACACAACCAAATGTTTTCCCATAGACTTCTATAGTAACGTTATGATTTTTTTTTAAATAACTAAGCATTCAACAGCTATTACCTGTACGTGTGTGCACAGTTTGGCCTTAGAGCACCATTAAAAAAAATAAAAATGACTAGCTTAGCCAGCTCCTTTTCCGAGTACCGGAAGCTAAACACACCACCCCCAGTTTCGCACCAAATGTCACCTACTTGAAAATAGCTGTGGTCACATTCAGCATAAGTCATCATGTTGAAAAAGACAGTACTAAATATAGAAAAACATAGTCAATTTTAATAACTGGATGGATGTACATTTGAAAGACATAAAAATCTTACAGAATATCCTCCAATCACAGCCTGCAGATATCTCTCGATCTGCACTGAAGGCTCCCTACGAAAACCGCACTCTCCAAACTGGTACTGATTTGGTGTAGTAGAACCTGTAGTTACCAGTTGCTGCAATGTTTAAGCTTGTTGGGCAATTTGAATGAGAACAAAGTGTCGCATTAGTTTTGTGTGTTGTTGTCGCCGCGCTCAGCAATATCCCAGCTATATGACGGCTGTCTGCTACTAATCGTGTCAGGACCAGACAATCTAGTGCTGGACATCATGAGCATCGATCCATGCAATTGGGATACAATGACATGCATCAACCAAGTCAGCGGGCCTGACTGCCCGAGCCCGTTAGTCGCCTCTAACGACACGCATAGCCGCCTTTTAAGACAAGCATGTTCACATTAGTATCGTAGTCATTCATAACCACCACGGTACAACCTGAGAGAAGGCTTTCTTCTGTTCTTGTTGGGTGTTGCCATCGGTTGTTTCTCTGTGATAAAGAACATATACGCTCAAAAGTGTGTACGGTGATATTCTGTAATATCGATTTGGGGCACGGGTGGCCCAGTCGTCTAAGGCGCCGTAATTCGTCACTTGTTACGTCCCTTGGGCACACCAGAAACCATGGTGTGGGTTCGAATCCCGGTTCGCCCTGATTATGTTTCACCATACCTTGGGTTTCATCAAAGTGGTAAACGTGTGAGACCTGCATCACTTTCCTCCCACATTAAGCTGACACGCCGTGATATGACTGGAATACTATCAAAAGCGGCGTTAAACTCAACTCACTCACTCACTGTATGGAGTCCATGGCTTAATGATCAGGCTGCTGAACACTGCAAACCATGTGGCAAGTACCTATGCAGAGAGATGACGGTAGAGAGATGAAGGTAGAGTGATGACGTCTTGATGGATGATAGCATAAATAAGAAAGCCATACAATAAAAAAATTATTTTCTTTCAACCCTCTGTACCTATCAGACGCTTAATTAAAATATGCATGCATGTGAACATAACCCTTGTAAAGAGCACAGCAAAGCTAGGCAGAAACTATATGGACAGCTTGAATGTTAAAACAATTGTAGAGATAACATGTTGCGATACTATACTCTTCAAAAAAAGAAACTTGACACTGACTTTCAAAATGTAATATAATGCAATTGTTTCGAAATAGGACACAGAAACCATAATTGTAACACTTTTTGAAGATCAATGTACACAATGTTTAAAACATTAATCGTGTCACCTAGACAGACACACGTACACGATACAGTTAATGTCATAGGGGTACAGAAAATGTCAGTACCGGTTGTGCCCACCACGTGCATCAATCACCGCTTGACACCGACGACCTATAGATGCAATCAAGTTGTCAATAACACGCTGTTGGATGTGCTGCCATTCATGCTGAAGTGCATCAAGAAGCGCCGGAAGTGTTTGGGGCGGTGGATACCTTCTGCGAACGCGTCGATCCAACTCGTCCCACAGATGCTCAATCGGGGACAAATCTGGTGACCGGGCTGGCCAAGGTAATGTCTGGATGTTGTGCTGTAGGAAGTCCTGACAAACACGTGCAATATGCGGTCGAGCGTTGTCCTCCTGGAACTGTCCGCCATGAACGTTGACGTGAGGAAGAACGTAAGGTTGTAGGATCAAGTCTCTGTAGCGCACACCTGTCAATGCACCTGCCACTTGCACGAGAGGCGTCCTACCAGCGTGATGAATTCCGGCCCATACCATGACACTCCCGCCGCCAAATGGGACAACCTGCTGCACACAGTTGGGGGCGTAACGTTCACCCCGACGTCTGTAGACACGTGCGCGCCCATCAGCACGTGTGAGTAGGAAACGGGACTCGTCATTAAACAGTACATTTTTCCACCTTGCACGTGCCCATCTAACCCTCTGTTGGTACCAAAGCAGACGGTCGATGACGTGGGGTCAATACATGTTTTCGAACAGGTTTTCGTGCAAATAGCCCAGCCTCCCTCAGTCCGTTGCGTACCGTTGGATCTGATATGCTGCGTACCCCAGGGATCTGTGTGGTTGTAGACGTGGCTGTGGTAGTACGGTCTCGGAGGTGTCGCAGCCGGATGTATCGATCTTGTTCTTGGGTTGTCACCCTTGGTCTTCCTGACCTTGGTCTGTCGTCAACTCTGTTGGTGTTGTTGTATCGGGTCCACAGTGCGGAGATTGTCAGTCTGGATACGCCAAAGTGCCTGGCCACTTCTTACTGAGTTGCTCCAGCTTGTAATCTCCCAATGGCGTTGTTCCATTGAGCTGCATTCAGTCTTGGCATTCTGTCACCGCCTCTACTGCCGTTATAAGGAGTGTATGAACAGCCGTTGATGTGGATTTTTATACCCATTCAGCAGGGGGGCCTGCACGTTTTTTTACAGGCGGTTGCGTTTGGATGAAGCTGTAAAATTGATCCCCAAAGGCTACGTTTATGTGCTTTGCATGTGTTTTCGCGAATTATAGACACAACATCTTTCCGTTTGACTTATTTGGTTCTCATTTAATGTAATTATTTGGGATATTTGGCAAAAAGTGGTTTCACATCTAAGAGTATATTATTCATCAATTTGCATAATATTTTCATAGCTTTTCCTACTCATTTAGTGGCACAAGCCAAAACTCTTCCTCGCAGGTTCCCCCATCTCACTGAATCTGATACTCTTTAGCCATAATCTTATCAGTTGTTCCCCTGAGTAGTAGGTAGCAGGACTACAGGACCGGAAGTGGTTCTGCGCATGTGCGAAGAGGGGCATTGTGGGTGATGCGTGCATATCCAAGATGTTGGCACTTCCGCTTCCGGGGAGGCGTGCGCATCCAAGATGGCGGCACTTTTGGTTCCGGTTGCGTGCGCCTCAACGATGGCGGCATTTCCGGTTCCGGGGAGGAGGAGATCTGTACAGCTCATCTTCATCTCTGCCATTCTCGATGTGATGATGATTTTTTACACTGAACCCACTCGAGTGTTTTTTTTATAGGAGAGGGAGTTGATTGAAATGGTCCCTGTTTTCATTGGTCCAAAACGCAGCACGCTGATTGGTCCGTTCCTGAGCCCTGGTTTTCCAAAACGAACCGACCCTTGTGTTTCTTTTCCATAGGAAATGGATTCTTCCATGGTGGAGAAAGCACAACTCGGCTCCGGTGCTGTCTTCTGTTTGGTTTGAAATTCAACCAAGACTACTTGGAAACCGCACCACCGGACAGCGTTCCCATAGAACTACACCCTTTATTTGATCGATGACTTTTATCAACAGATGTCAGGCCAGAAGGGGGATCGTATTGGTCTAGGTATCGATCACCCAGCTTTGAACACCGCCATACAGATTCTCTTTCGTTGCTTTGGAAATATCCATGGCCAAGATATCTGTGCCGTGGAAAGTCCAACAGCCCAACCAAGCCCTTGCCATCGATGCCACTATGATTGTGACCATAGGACACGTAGCAGATCCCGACAGTCTAGGATAATGTGGCCACCATCTGAAAAACGTGGTTGGAGTGAAATCGTGGTTAAAATGCAAAAAGGGCATTGTACGGATCAAGAATGAAGATCAATCATGTTTGGCAAGGGCCCTGGTGGTGGCACAGCATTATGCCCAGAATGGGACAGCCAGTGACAGAAACTGACGAATCGAGCCGACGCTCAAGGCAAACAGGCATGCCCCTTGTTTCGGCAACTTGGCATTACTGAAGGTCTCTTTCAGGGCGACCTAGCACGCGTGGGACGTGCCTTGGCCCAAATGAATTAGCAACTGTAAGTCTACAGTCAAGAGACGGATCGGAGCCTGATGTACAAGTGTGATGAGGCTCAATCCAACGCCACCATGCTGCATTTATTCCATCACGATCACCACAATGATGGGAAAACCCAGCGCCTGTCAATCGATTCACAGGTGCCCGACGTGTTTTCACCTTGTCCACGTCTTGGAGACACCCATGGCTGATCACAAGTGCTCAGATGAGAACCCGTGACCCCAGACCATCGCTGTTATGTCACTCCCCTCCGTGAAGCCAGTGATGCAGAGGAGGGAGAGGAGGAGGAATGCTACAACCAAAACGGACAAGACAACGTCAAATACCTCTTCTATGATTTTGAATGTATGCAAGACACCAGGACGCACATCACGAATTTGGACGTGGTGCAGTTAGGATGTGGACGATGCATTGGGCAAGTGACAAAGGAGTTGTGCGAATACTGTCCATGGAGAGAAGAAGGTTACAGCCCTAGCTGCGAGAAAGTGTTTCAAGGCCCCACCATGCTACACGCTACGTGTGCCTGGTTGAGGACTCTGGCCACAAAATCCAAAAAGAAGAAGAACCAAGAGGAGGAGGAGGGCGCACGCAAGGGGACAACAGCACGGCTAGGCAAAAGAAAACAAGACGGAACCCTCTCAAGCCATCCCCCTACAAAACATCGACAACGTACATCACCCCTGGGGGAGGGGGAGGGGAAGGATGCCATGGAGGTGGACACGCCCACCCCATTTGAGGAGGAGGTGGAGACGGTGGAGACGAAGAAGACGAAGAAGAACACTGATGTCCAACCACCCGAGAAGGAGGATGTCATTTATACGATTGCTCATAACTCATGAGGGTATGCTCTGCACTTGATCATGAAGGGCGTGCAGTCGCATCTGGTGAAACTCCAAACCAAGATTCGGAGAGGTCAACAGATTTTACAGATGACCGTGGGACAGTTGTGTTTCAAAGACCTATGAGACCTCTGACATCGCTGCTGCCGCCACCGTCGCCGATGCTGCCGTCAGGACTAATCAGCGCGCTACGTTGTCGACCAATCAAGAAGCAGGGTTTCAGCACCTCTCCTATAAAATAAGAGTGAAGCCACTCACACTGCATTCTATGAGATCATCATCATGCAAAACAATGCAGACAATTGGGATATGGACATAGAGACAGAAGCATTAACATCGCCTCCTCCATGGCAATGCGACAGGTGCCAAGGCTGTCTGCCTGTGTACGCTCTTGGCACAAAGGCACGTGATGGCACATTTCAGTGCATCTGTTGCAACACCATCCTGAAGAACACTTACGTGACGCGATTATGCCACACTAGTAAGTGCCCTGTCAGGAGACAGGTGGCAGGCCATCCGTGCCTTTGCAGCACAGCACCTATGTGGGTGAGGAGTTAGTCTCTCATGATCAAACGGCCCTTTTCAGGGTCACCCATCTCTCCCGAAAGAACACTTTCATCCTTGCTTTGACTACCCTCTTCACTATCACAACAACAACAAAAACCTCCTCCTCCTTCTCCTCCTCCCTGCCACCTCAGCCGCCGCCTTCACCCTCCCTCCCTCCCTCCCTCCCCACCTCCTCTGCCGCTGCCGCCTCCTTCCCACCCTCCCTCCCTCCTTCCCTCCTTCCTCCGCGCTGCTGCCTCCACCCTCCCTCACTCCCTACTCCACCACTGCCGCCTCCACCCTCCCTCACTCCCTACTCCGCCACTGCCGCCTCTATCCTCCCTCCCTACCCACCTCCTCTGCCGCTGCCGCCTCCTTCCCACCCTCCCTCCCTCCTTCCCTCCTTCCTCCGCGCTGCCGCCTCCACCCTCCCTCACTCCCTACTCCACCACTGCCGCCTCCACCCTCCCTCACTCCCTACTCCGCCACTGCCGCCTCTATCCTCCCTCCCTCCCCGCCTCCTCTGCCGCCGCCGCCGTCGTCGCCCCCTCCTCCCTTCAAGCTAAGGTCATAGAATGTACCGTGTTGTATCCAAACAGTTTGTTGTGTCTGGTTCACGATTACTTACAAACCGATGACATACAAATGACAATTATTCCGAGATGAAGTATTTATATACTAATCCCACATCATCAATAATTTTAATCAATTAACAATTTTCCAACCTGATTATGCAAAAATGTCTCAAAAGTTTCCTCGAACAAAACAGACAGTCTCACATTGAACCTGAAATATACAACTTGAATGGCAAAGACCACTTCTCTGTCTGTAACAACATGTTATCCTTCTTTGTCAACACAAACAATACACTGACTTCATTGAGCGCCATGGGACACCAGGAGATGCACCATTTCCTGATGTTCCTTGTCTCTCGCCACGTCGGCAACATTCTGACCCTTCTTGTTCCTTGCGTTGATGTCCACCACATTCAATGACAGGACAAACTTTACCGTCTCCTCATCTTTTCCCTCACAAGCCAAGTGAAGGATGCTGTTACCAGCATCATCCACTAGCGTCATTACAGCGCCTGCACGCACCAGTAACTCCACCACTTCTCTTCGTTTATATAGTGAAGCCTCCATTACCGGTGTCCTGCTCTCCTTTCCTCTACTATTGATGTCTGCCATTTCTTGTGAGAGGACAAATTTCACCATCTCGACATCTCCTCCCTCACAGGCCCAGTGAAGGATGTTGTCACTGTCACTGTCCACTAGTGACACATCAGCACCTTCACGTATAAGTAACTCAACTACTTCTCTGTGTCCATACCAGGCGGCCGCCATCACTGGTGTCCTGTAACCCTCTCCCCTACTGTTGACGTCAGCCATCTTCTCTGAGAGAACAAATTTCACCAACTCCACAAGTCCTGAATAACAGGCATAGTGAAGGATGTTGTCACCTGCAGAGTCCTCCAGTGACACATTAGCTCCTTCAGTCACAAGGAGCTTCACCACATCTACATGCCCATGCCATGCTGCCGCCATCACCGGTGTCGTCCTCCACAGTCCCCCTATACCATCGATATCAGACTGACCCTGGGACATGATGCGCTTCACCACCGCCATGTTCCCAGCCCAGCAGGCAGCGTGAAGGTCAAACTCAGCTGGCGCAGGTCGTTGTGATGGTGTTGGTGTCGCTGTAACACAGGGTAAACTCTGTACACGTGCTGGACATCATACACGCACACATTATCTTACAGCGCTGGGGAATAGTTTACACCTACGTCAATTAACTGGATGTTTCAGTAGCTCAAGGCCAGAATCATAAGGACACGTTATGTTACAGTGCCCATAAATAGTTTTCAAGTAGATTAAATAACTGTGTATTTAGTAGTTTAATATAATCATACAGATAAATTATCTTACAGTGCTGGTGAATAGTTAACATTAATTAGCAGCATACTTGGTGGATCAAGGACTGCAAAAAGCCTGAATGAAACTATTCTGATGTGAAAAATAATTTTGAGCTAGGCTTAGATATGGACTCTTCTACAGTCAGTGTATTGACTGTGAGATGTTATCTGTCTGGTCACACCTCGTCTGGGTGTCCTGCTTATTCTCTCTGTGTTGTGTGTTCTTGCACACCCTCTAGACTGTGTGTCACTGGAGTCTGTGAACACAAAGTTGACAGTGAGACAAGGACATCAACAGTTAACATACAGCCAGGTGTAATACTCCCAGTAGACTGTGTGTCACTGGAGTTGACAGTGAGACAAGGACATCAACAGTCAACAAACAGCCAGGTGTAATACTCAAATTAAACTGTGGGTCGCTTAAGTCTGTGGACACAAATTTGACAGTGAGACAAGGACATCAACAGTAAACATATAGCCAGGTGTAATACTCCCTTTAGACCGTGGGTCACTTCAGTCTGTGGTCAGTGGATTATTTTCAAACCACCGTGATATAGCTGGAATATTGCTCAGTGCGGTAAAGTCATTTACTCTTCTCTGGCGTCAACTTCTTTTAATGATATTATGTTCTGGCTTGAACAAAAATGCTTCAGGTGGCATTACATTGGTTATAATGTTGTTTTCAGGACCTCACTACAGATGTAAACAAGAAGTACACAAAGAAACTTCACCAATAGATTAGTAGTTATAGGCAAACACAGACCTTCAGTGAATAACTCCGGGAGTAAATGTAAACAGGTAACAAAATACACTTCTTTGTCTTTGTTCCATGATGTTCATAGGTCGCGCTGTTTCACTCATGAACTATTTCCAATACAGCTCGGCATCTGATGTTTCCAAACATCATGCAGTTTGAATGAATGCAATATTGCTCTGTGCATCGTTAAACATTAAACAAACAAACAAAACATCATACAACGTCTTAATTATGTATTAAACCCTAAACAGCACAGCATAAATGTGAACGCTGGTCCGCAGCAGTACAAATTATATGACGGTAAAAAGAAATAAGAATAGAATGATAATAAGAATAAGAATAGCATTCCACAATTTTCGTAAAGATGCCAACGATGAGGATCATAATGTCAATGTCAATGTTGATTTTGTTGATGGTTCTGTCCTACTGGAGAGTACAGAAATGAATGTCAACAAATGAAGTGCCATATCAAATCAAATTTTCTTTGATGCCCAGGCCCAGTCACTTCCCACTCCAAAACCGTCAATGTGTGATTTTGCATCAAAATGTAAAAATGAAATGTAGATTATGCAATGAATTTAATGTCCAACACATTGCCAGTGGATGCCCCGCTTTGGCACAAACACAGTATCTTAAGCATTATGATGGAGTGGCTCTATCATTTTATTACCATCTTCTCTATGCTTGTGGTTTTGACGCAGATGTCCATTCATCGTATGACCAAGAATATGCAGAGATTTGGTGGCCAAATCCTGAAGTGAATGTAGATTATATACATACCAGGAGTAGTTCTCCAGCCTATACCTCTCTTTGTAAGATATGTGTGACACTTGTCAACGTTTTGCCCATCTCTATTTCCTTGAATGTTAATTTTGAAGAGTGGACAGATTTAGACACAGGTAATCGAGATTCTTCTACGTACCATTCACATAGTTTTCATTTTTAAACATTGCTGGCCACAGTTAATACCATAATGAAAATCCAGCCAATAATTACATAACATAACATACACACAATGCTGTGAATCATGTGAGTTATTTTACTGTTCTAACAAAATAGGTCACACACAGGTGAAGGCGGTAGCGTTAGCATTTGACGAATAGTTATAAGATGAACATACAAGTTGTTTGATCAAGGTTTCGGGTGAATAGTTGACTTATTCCAAGGCAACTGTTCACCCGAAAAAACACGGGAATATATGTCCTGCCTACCATAAAACGTTTTGAAAGCTTTTCTAAGGCCTTGAATGTTGTAACCTTGATCAAACAACTTTTGTGCAAGAGTTTTATTATGCTCTTTGGAATCTTCGAGGGTTGGCGGGGGATATGGAAACGGGCTCCGTCCATCCGTCCGTCACGTTTCGTTTCCGAAGCATAACTCAGAAACCGTTCATTATTTTTTCATCAAACTTTGCAGGTCTGCCAAGTACATGCTGAACTGGTGCCTTTTGTTATTTAGAAATTTTAGAATTTTTTTATTTGTTTACGTTTCCAAGGCAACAAGATGGACTTAGGTTCTGTGAGGGTAGAGTTCGTTTCCGGAGAATAACTCATAAACCGTTCAATATTTTTTAATCAAACTTTGCAGGTCTGTCAGGTACATGGTGAACTGGTGTCTTTTGCTATTTAGAAATTTTAGAATTTTTTATTTTTTACGTTTCCATGGCAACAAGATGGACTTAGGTTCTGTGAGGGCAGAGTTCCTTTCCAGAGCATAACTCATAAACCGTTCAATATTTTTTAATCAAACTTTGCAGGTCTGTCAGGTACATGGTGAACTGGTGCCTTTTGCTATTTAGAAATTTTAGAATTTTTTATTTTTTACGTTTCCATGGCAACAAGATGGACTTAGGTTCTGTGAGGGCAGAGTTCCTTTTCAGAGCATAACTCATAAACCGTTCAATATTTTTTAATCAAACTTTGCAGGTCTGTCAGGTACATGGTGAACTGGTGCCTTTTGCTATTTAGAAATTTTAGAATTTTTTATTTTTTTACGTTTCCATGGCAACAAGATGGACTTAGGTACTGTGAGGGCAGAGTTCCTTTCCAGAGCATAACTCATAAACCGTTCAATATTTTTTCATCAAACTTTGCATGTCTGTCAGGTACATGGTGAACTGGTCCCTTTTGCTATTTAGAAATTTTAGAATTTTTAATTCTTTTATTCTTTTTATTATTTTAAGCTCCACCTCGGTTAAAAAAGGTTAGGGTTTGTTTAGATTTAATTATGTCATAAATTCTGCAACAGGGGCGGGGGATATAGCCATGTTAGTGGCAAACTCTTGTTTAGAACTAAAACGTATTTTTTACGCATCCGATTGTCTACAAATCATAAACTAAAGGTTTTACTTAATCATTTACCTCCAAATACGTATACTCTTCTTTGTCGAAAGGAAACTATGAATATCAATTCCAGATTTTACCATCTTGTATAAATAAAGCCTACCGGATATTGTTTTAGATCATAATCAAAGTTTATGTGAAAGCATACTGTACCTCTATGCTCTCTTTGATGCTGTGTGAATGTCATCTCTGCAAGTCAGAAATACAAGATGAGAAACATGATGTTAAGAAGTGAGAAGATGCAAACAGATAAGGAAAGGCTCATATTATTGAAAGGTACATATGGATGGATGTAAACAATGTTCAGATAAACAGTCAGAGTAAAAAGAGGTAAGACAGACTTACTGAGCATGTTTTCTTCTACTTGACACAGTTGGAACTTGGATTCTGCAAAACGGTCAAATAACATTAAAGGAGCAAGTAAACGATTTACTACAGTAGTAAATTAAGCAAACTGAACTTATTGAGGGGAGAAACTACACTACACCCGGAAGACGTATAGAGATAGAACATTCAATTATCAATTGAAATGAAGTTAGCATCAAATTCAAGATTATTACATTTATATTGCAACGTGTGTGTGTGTGTGTGTGTGTGTGTGTGTGTGTGTGTGTGTGTGTGTGTGTGTGTGTGTGTGTGTGTGTGTGTGTGTGTGTGTGTGTGTGTGTGTGTGTGTGTTATGAGGATTTTGAAATCTCTTATTTAAAGAATTTAATCATATTCTACACACACACAAAAAGTAAAGTGATTGGCTTACTTGGCCTAGATCGGTGACCTGGCCGAGGTTGGTTACCTGGCTGAGATATGTGACCTGGCCTTTGAGGAGACTTTGACTCTGCAACTTGATGTTAGAGGAGAAGTTGTAAAGGCATAAATAGCGGTGAATATAGCAGAGGAATATAATCAAATGGTATATATCCTGCTTATAAAAGTAAAACAACGATGACAAGAGGTGGCTTCCTTTCATCACAAATGCCACAATGCATCAGGATGCCACTGCCTCCAAAAGGGTGAACATCTTGGAATTAATCATTCTCTTCATCCGACCATCCGTAGGCAACAAGCTGAACTGCAACTTGGTCTCTGCCAAAATCGCACAGCTCGAGACAGCTGACGTCTATTTCGTCGATTTTGATGGTTCAAGGCCATTCCACAGTTGTCTTGAGGCACATAATCATCTTGAGACTGATTGTCTGCTGATGCAGTGTCCCAGCCGCGCCAACCCCGATGTTGTCAGAGTGAGGCAGATCATATGTCGTCTACCAGTTCCTGGCTTTTCCCATGTTTGCCACGTCTAGTGGTTATGATGAATTAGTCTTGTCCTTAAGTTGGCAGCACCAGGCACTCTTGCAATATCGACCTGAGAGCCTTTCATTAGGGTCACCCCAAACCACTGTGATGTGTTGCTTGCCTCTGTGCATTTCATATTGTACAAAAATGAAAATAATCTGTCACAGTTTGTCACTGTGTATGTCCACTGGTCTAGACGTGGATTATGGACTTATAACTTTATTGAAGACATGAAAAATACTAGCGAAGAATGCATGATGTTGCAAATTCCCTCTGTCAGAACAGGAGTATAATTGTGCCATACGTATCCACATGACGTCCAACGATTCTGAGCCTCGGCGTGCTAACGTTTGTAAAGGGTAGTCAATACTTACGAGCCCCGTCTTCTTGAAGTCTCGGTGGGGACTTGGATTCTGTAAAACCGTAAACATTATTTCGCAAAACATTTACAGTCTCAGTAATCTAAATCATTTAGATAATTTAGTGATTTATAAAACGGATTCCAGGAAACGAATGCAACATCGGCATTAATATCGACATTGATTTAGGTTGGACCGACGTTGGAACCTGAGAGTGTTGTTACACCACCATACATGACATTAGAATTTCATTTCAAGGCACCAAACTTCATCCATAACTATTATTTGAACAAATCGCTACAGCATATGAATTTATTTTTAGCTTTCTGACACTAGTTTATGGATTGCACTGTACACACTGGGGGGTGGGGTGGGGGTGGGGGTGGGGGTGGGGGGGGGGGGGGGGGGGGGGGGGGGGTGTGTGTTCAAGTCAGATCAACCAATAGGTCTGTTTCTGTACATCTTAACTTAATAAGTACTAGCGAATACTGAATCATGGTGCACAGCTTATGATAGCCCTAAACTATACACTATATTTTAACAAACAGAAGTCCCCATTGAATACACTCATGATCAATAGTGCATATTAGCCTTTAGTTTGGAATATAAAATCACTTAGTTGCTTTGCATTGATCAGTCTCATTGACGAAGAGACATTGCTGGATATTTGCAAGCAATCACAGTCTACAAAATTGCGAACTGATTCAGATGAGGTCATATATTCATATGTCTAGGTTCTACACATATGTAAACTTAAGTATTCACTTAGTGTCAGTCAATTCAGAAAAGAAATTTTCAGAGTCAACTTATGGGTGCGAGTACATATCACTGGAGATTTTGCAAAACAATATAGAGAACCTACAATATGGATATGTGAAAAGATGTACAAAGCAAAATATTATCTAGTATAAACAAGCACTAGGTGGATGTAATTCTTATGAATATGTAAACCTCTATCATATCAGTAACTGAATCAAGTATTTCTGCAGTCATCATATAATAGAATCCTTAGACGTTTTTACCAGGGCGAGTTATCCATAATACGTTGTACAAGTAATACTACCTTGCTACTTGGGCTTCTTGGGAAAACCGCTCTTCATTCCTTCCTTTGTGTGCTTGTGACAACAGTGTGAATACAGAGTAACAAAAAACATTCTTTACCTGAAGTTGTTTGCAGCACATCATTGGTAGTTGTACTCGTTCGGTTAATGAAGAACATAACCAGAGAGGAGTCAAACTTGGCCATACAGTTTGGTAGGTGTATGTGGTTTGAGCCACTAGTGGGTGTTTCACGATAGAGGGGATCCACACACTTGATGTTAGAAGTGCAGGCCTGGTTCCTGCTCTGAATTTTCGTGATGTTCGAAGTGAGGCGACTGTGGGATCATCACAGGGTGGCCTACTCACAGCCGGTGTAGACTTTACATCTGGTTCTCTGGACATAATTTCCCCGAGCTGACCAGTCCTTGTTTTAGCCTCTTGATACCCAGCGCTAGACAGAGCAACAACAAGTACCATCTTTTGACGTCTCTTGGTATGAAGCGGCTGCGGATCGAACCCCCGACCTTCCGCTCTCTTGGTGGACGATCTACCACTTTATCACGGAGGCGGCCCAGTGTGCTAATTGATGATTTACACCTACAGCCACTTATTTAGGCATATGGGTTAAAATTGATATATTTACACATTTGCCTATTATGTAGCTTATTTAGCAGAGGCTCATCTATATCTACTTTGAGTGTTTTGTACAACCGAAGTAATGTTAATAGAGGTTTACATATTCGTAAGAATGTTCAACCAACAGTTCTTTATAGTTCAAAGAATACCACCTCTATGACATCAGAAGTTTTATATACACAGGGAATATTTCAGTGTTTCTCAGTGAAAAAACTAAATGAATGAAACAATGTTTCAGAACCATTGCACTTCTCTCAACTGCTTCAATGTAAGTTTGTTACATGACATTTCAGAAGTCACATTCGTCTTCAATTCAGTATGAAACAGTTTAATACTTTGACACCACACGCCATCGTACCAATCACATGTTAATTTAGCCATTGGTTGGTTATCACATGATGTTTCATGGTTGGACGGCCATGCAGATGGTATTGGTTAATATGGCATCTCACCACACGGAGACAGGTATCACAGCACACTTACCTGGCCGATGATGTGCCATGTAAGATGGACATGTGGCTCAGTGGGAAGGGAGTTGGAAATGGCTTTGGATATTTTGATCATGGAAAGTGTGATTGTTTGCTCCAAACTCGCCAACAGTTAAGGCAGGCACAGAGGTCAGATAGTCACCCTTCAATAAAAAACAAAAAATAGAACAGAACTTCATATCAGAACATCGTTTGTTACACTGGTAATGAAAGTACATAAACTTAGTGTATACCGTTAACAATCATAATAATGTACTTTATCTTACATAACATTTAGATACTGATTGGTTACTGAATAGGCATGAACCCTGCAGACATATAAGTGTCATGTTTCATACACCCAGCATATTTGCTTAGCAGAGATATTTTTCTGCCAACCTAATATGACACCGTAAACGGCAACTAAAGAAACCATAACGTATTTTTTATGCAGAAAAGTTTATACTATTTTGTATCTTTGTCGCACATGCTATGTCCAAATGAAACCTTGACACTTACAACAGTTTAAACACCAGTACCAGTACATGTGTCCGACACAACGCTTTGATATAAACATTAGCGTTCACAATGGAATATATATTTCACTAAATGTGAACCCTGTGTGGGAGGTTATGTACCAGCTCGGGGTATATGGTGTGATGTACCCTGGGTGGGAGGTTATGTACCAGCTCTGGGTATATTGTGTGATGTACCCTGTGTGGAAGGTTATGTACCAGCTCGGGGTATATGGTGTGATGTAACCTATGTGGGAGTTTATGTACCAGCTCTGGGTATATTGTGTGATGTACCCTGTGTTTGAGGTTATGTACCAGCTCGGGGTATATGGTGTGATGTTCCCTGGGTGGGAGGTTATGTACCAGCTCGGGGTATATGGTGTGATGTTCCCTGTGTTTGAGGCTATGTACCAGCTCGAGGTATATGGAGTGATTTACCCTGTTGGGGAGCCTTTGTACAAATTCAGGTTTATGATGTGATGTTCCCTGTGTGGGTGTCTATGTACCAACTCGGGACATACAGGTTGATGTCTCACACACGGTACATCATACCATTTATCCCAGTAGTATAAATGGGGGTTCTACCGCAACTCCACTGAAGCCAGATTTATACCGAAATACCTTTACTACAGAGGGAATTTTTCATGCAAAAACGATGATGCGATTCAATGATCGTCTTGACTTGTATTAAAAGAATCATCAATTTTGATTAATAATGGACAAGGTATAGGAGCACTACAAAAATTAGCCACTGCGGCTAAGGTATCTAAAGATGTGGCCAAGGATTGGTTAAAGAAACAAGCGATGTGGCAAATATATTTACCGGAACCGCGTTATATACCGAGGAAGAAGTTTTTATATTTTTACAACGAATGAAGTTCATCAGGATGACCTCTTGTTTCTTCCTCACAATAAGGCAAGACGCAAACCATATAAATACGCTTCAACCATAGTGGATGTGGCTAGTCGCCACAAGGAGGCTGAGCCATTAACCTCAAAAGATTCAACAGAAGTAGCTAATGCACCGAGTCGCATATATAAACGTGGACCACTAAAATGGCCCAAGTTGTTTCAAGTAGATCCTGGTCGTGAGCTTATGGGATCAGTAACTAAAGCACCACAACAGTCAGGCTTGATGAAAAACAGGCCCACATTAGTCAAGCTATTGTTGACAGATTTAACGTAACATTAGCCAAACGTTTTTTGTATATCAGTATAGGACTAAAAGGAAATCAGAACGATTAAGATCAACCGAATGTGTGACACGATTATCAGCTGTTGTATCAGCGCTGAATAATGAAGTAACGAGATTAATCAGGAAGAAACCATCAGATGAGATTACAATTAAATCTGTGACTTCTGAATCTTCATCACCGAGGAGAGGCAAAGAACAAAAACTTCCAGATAGAGTAAGCGTAAGATATTTATACCAGCCCGGTGAACTCGAAAGAGGCCAACGTCACGCAACTGATCCAATTTGGTCCTTTAGGTATAAACTAAGCGGCAAAAGAAAATACAGGTTGGCAATTTCTAATTTTCCTAAAAAGAGCGATAACTAGTGGAATGTGGGTATTGTGAATATGACTGCCCAGGAACAGGTACCGAAAAACACCTCACCCGAACACGCCACCATTGACGGTGCTCGTGCGGTGACAAAAAAATGGTGAAACAGGTTTCCCGCCTGTGGCATACACTGCACGTGCATGTTAGCTGTATAAATTCGTTCGTCTGCAGGGTGTAACCACACGTGATGGAAGCACACAAAAGAAATGCCACGACTGTCACAGGAGCAGAGAGAGAGACACCGGTATGGCCGAAATAAGGGCAACACAGGTCCAAATTGCCAGAAGGTTTGGTTGTACACCATTGACAGAAGCCAGGCTGATTCAACGGTACAGGCAGACAGGGAGGACACAGGACAGGCCTAGAACCGGACGACCCACCGAGTGACAACACCACTGGAAGACGGTTAGATATGGCTCATTTACCTTGAAACAGATTCGTAATGGCAACGGCGACGACGACGGCAGAAACAGTGTTGGGACATTCCAGTAGCCAACGTACAGTACTACGACGACTTTGTGCTGTTGGAATCCCAGCGTATCGTCCTTTCCGAGGAATGGTACTGACTGCTCAACATCAAAGCCTGAGACTGCAATGGGCGAGGCAGGTTCGGCACTGGCAAGTGAGAAATTGGCGTCGAGTGCTGTTGACTGATGAAAGTCGGTTAAATTGTTTGGAAATGACGGCAGAGAACGATTTTATCGACGCAGAGGGGAACGTTTGGCTCCGGCGTGTATTCGAGAGGTCCATCCATTCGGTGTGGGAGGTGTCATGGTGTGGGCGGTATTTGTGGAGATCAGAAGACTGATTTGGTGATTAAACAGGGAAACCTGAACGCTGTGCAGTACAGAGACCAAGTGTTGCATCCAGTTGTGCTTCCGTACTTACAAAACCAACAGCAGGGCACATTGTTTCAACACGACAATGTCAGGCCCCATACTGCAAGACTGACTCTGAACTTTCTAAAACAGCAGAACGTTGACGTTTTGCCCTGGCCTGCCCACTCACCCAATATGAATCCAATTGAACATCTGTGGGACCATTTGACAGACAGAGTAGAGCACGCCATCAGCCTCCCGTCAACAGACAAGAATTGCAGCAGGCCCTTAGAGACGAGTGGCAACGGATTCCAGTCCCCGTCATCAGAAGACAGACGTCATCGATGAGGCGGCGTATCACAGCATGCATTGAGGCAGCTGGAGGTCATACACGCTATTGAAGGCAACTGTGACAACAATGAACTCGTAGCGTGTCTGAGAATTTTTTGGTGACATTTCAGACAACTTTTGAAAATTTCTTACCCCACCATTGTTTACCTTGACTGTGCTGTTACAGCGTAACAGTTTCCTGCAATGTATGCTCCCTGGCTGTTGGAACTCTCCTGTGCGCGAGTCAAATTTGTCGTTGCGTAAAGGTCAGCGAGACAAATCACGCCGTTCGCTCTCGCATCAGGAAATTTAGGTTTTGACCACTTGTGACACACCACAGTGTGAGTATTGGCAGTATATTTATGATAGTAAGGTTAAGATTGTTTGTGTACAGTTTAATTGGGCTGTCATAGGATGATATGTCGGGAATTCGCTTTGACAAGCCTTGTAATGTGACTAAGTTTTCGTGCGGTTTTTGAATATGCTGACGCATTCAATTTATGTGTTTGATTTCCCTTATAATTTATTGTGGCATAAGGTTATACGTAAATGGATATTTTTTACTTTGTTTAGGTGTGTTTTAAACTCTGTTTTAAGGCATTGTGAACTTAAAGTTGTTATTTTTGTTGTATAGTAAATTACCGTAATTATCTTAAAATGAGGATACTTTTTGTTAAACACATGAGATTATATGCTAGCGACCAGGTTAAGTAATCATTTGTTTTTGTATTTCTTACAGCCTTTTACCCTTTATGAGAACCTTCATCTACAGAATAAACACCTTCAAATCTGATGACACTTGTACCATCATTTCTTGAATGGAAGAGGTTCGGGGTTATCTGACTTGTAGCTCGCAAGGGTGATGCAAGTACAGTAAAAGGACTAGTATAAGACTGCTGCAAGCTGGTTAACAGGAAAATGCAACCACCACAGGGATTTGTGTATATCTACACTGTGCAATAGGACAGGAACCCTCTTCAGGCAACAACAGGAGTTAGAAGCTGATTACAACATACAGTAATAACTACTGTGAGAAAATTCATTATGTCTGACATAGACAAAACAGAGGCAGAAAGGTCTGAGGAGTTTATGAGTTTGAAGCAGATGGAAACTATTAAAAAAGAGGAACTCACTGGAACTTCATACAGATTAAGAACTCTAACAGAAAAAGGAAGTGAAATGTATAAGGAGACCAAGGATACACACTGCGCTAAACTAGCTAAAGCCCAACAGGAACTTAAGGGAATTCTTAAAGCTTGTAGTCAATACCAAGGCGACCTCAAGTCATTACGACTTACTGAACGGAGCTTGGCTCAAGTGCATACACATTATTGTGAACTGTCATCGGGATATATAGACTTCTTACGTCGTACAAACACTCTTGATAGCAACAATGACCTAGATCTACATCTGCAGAACTACCAGGTACGGAAAAGTGAAATTGAAATCACGGGCAAACTTTTAGAACTTCACGTCCGGGAACTCATTGATTCATCATCCTATCATTCAAAGTCATTTATGCACACCAGCAAATCTGGGTTAAGCAACACCAGTTCATCGCTTGCTAGGAAGCGTGCTAAGGCAGAGGCAGCACGTGCAAGGGCAGAATATGCTGTCAAGGAAGCAGAGATTCTTAAGCAGCGTGCACTTCTGGAGGAGCAGCAACAACTTGCTGCTGCTAATGCCTCTCGTAAGAAGGCAGACATGGATGCTGACCTCAAACTTCTCAAAGAACAGAAAGAAGTGGCTGGGGCTGAAGCAGAAGTAAGGGAAGATTCTCAGGGATCAAGCAGTCATCTCTCATTACCAGTTGAAGGTGCCAAGGATCGCACAAGGGATTACGTAGCCAGGCACTCACAAAACCAAACAAGTAACATATCTGTGCCTCCGCACAACTTCCAACAAGAAGCCAACAGAAGTCTGACTTCACCTTCTCCCCCACAGGCTCAACAGGGACCAGTTAATGTATTGCCGGACACTAATATTCCATGTGCAGAGGCAGATTTAGTGTACTCAGTGGTACATCAAGGAGATGGAATTGAGAACATTCATAGGGATGAGGGCAACAACATGTTTGTTGCTACTGAACTGTTACGCTTCCTGCTGAAGAAAGAGTTACTGCTCACAAGGCTCACAAGTTTTAACGATCGGCCTGAATCATATGCCATTTGAAAGTTAAGCTTTCTCAGGATCATTGCCGAACTGCAGGCTACAGACGTTGAAGAGTTCGACTTATTGGTGAAGTGGTTAGGCCCTGCATCCTCGAAATACGCCAACAGTTTGAGAGTTGCTAATGTGCAAAACCCTTCAAGAGGCCTTGAAAGAATATGGGCAAGGCTGGATGAAAGATATGGATGCCCAGAGATGGTTGAGGCTGCGATGAAGAATAAACTGGCTGCTTTCCCAAGGTTGACTTACAAGAATAGTGAATTGTTATACGAGCTTTCAGACCTCCTCTCAGAAGTTGAATCCATCAAGGGTCAGGATGAATACAAGGCACTTCTATCTTATTTTGATTCCTCAGCTGGGGTGATACCAATTGTCAACAAACTGCCTTACGGCCTCCAGGAGAGATGGACATCTCATGCCACCAGATACAAAAGAACTAACAAAGTGCCGTTCCCCCCATTTTCAATTTTTGTGGATTTCGTAAGAGACATAAGCAAGGAGAAAAATGATCCAAGTTTTGCACATGAAACTTACACAGCTTCCCCTAGGAAAGACAGATCTAAACTGCCTTTCTCACGACCACCTCAGGTCGTAGCAAATCGGAAGACAGAGGTCACCCAGGAGACTAGAGCAAACCAGGACTGGTCGAACCTGTGCCCTGTTCACAAGACTGATCACTCTTTGAATCAATGTAAGGCATTCAAGCTCAAGACTTTAGAAGACAGCAAGGCACTAATCAAGCGCTTTGGTATTTGTTACAGGTGCTGCCTGACATCGACCCACCTAGCCAAAGCCTGCAGGGAATTTGTTAAATGTGCAGTTTGTGGAAGCAGTAGACATGCTACAGCACTGCATGTTGTTGATTGGGAACAAGAGAACTCAGAAACAGGAACACCTTCTCCCCGAGTGAATGATGGCGGGGAGAGGAAAGATTCACCTTCAGACACAAGCAAATTTCCTATTGCTTCAAAGTACACTCAGATATGTGGAGATGGATTTGCTGGAAAGTCCTGTTCAAAAACTGTTCTAGTGAAAGTTTATCCAGAGGGAAAACCTGATATGGCTACAAGAATGTACGCTATATTTGATGATCAGAGCAATGCATCTTTAGTGAAGTCTGAATTCTTTACAATCATGGAGGCAGATGGTGAAGTAATCCCATACACACTATCATCTTGTGCTGGACGCAAAGATACTTCTGGCCGGAGGGCCAAAGGCTACATCGTAGAGTCATTGGTTGGACATTCCAGGTTACAGCTTCCCACACTGATAGAATGTAATCAGATTCCGGATCACCGAGAAGAGATACCTGTACCTGAGGTTGCAATGCACTATAATCACCTGAAGGACATTGCTAACTGCATACCCCCTCTGGACAATGATGCACAAATTCTCCTTCTGATTAGTAGGGACCTAATAGAGGCCAACCATGTTTTGGACCAACGGATTGGCCCAAACAAGACTCCCTATGGACAAAAACTCTCTCTTGGGTGGTTGATTGTTGGCAAAACTTGCCTTGGCAAAGTTCATTAGCCCAAGCAAGTCACGGTAAATAAGACTTACATTCTGTCAGATGGATGCCCATCCATATTTAAGCCTTGCGACAATCACTTTCAAGTGAAGGAAGGCTGGTCATCGGGAAATGAGAAAAACAAGGTTATCTTCACAGCACGTGAAAGAAATGGACAAAATGAGGACAAGCTATTTGTAACCACTCAAGAGGATGACACATTAGGATTATCAGTGGAGGACAGAGAGTTCCTTGAAATCATGGATAATGAAATGGTCAAAACATCAGAAGGTAACTGGATTTCCCCACTTCCTTTCCAAAATGGCAGAAGACGGCTCCCAAACAATAGGAGCCAAGCTTTGAACAGGGCCAAGACTCTAGATCGCTGCCTGAAACGAGAGACCATCAAAAGACAACAATTCCTGGAATTCATGCAGAGAATTCTTGACAATTATCATGCAGAGTTGGCTCCACCATTGACCGAAGATGAGGAACGTTGGTATTTACCTTTGTTTGGGGTTTACCACCCAAAGAAGCCGGACCAGTTAAGAGCAGTGTTCAACTCTTCAGCAAATCATGAGGGGACATCACTTAATGATGTGCCGCTGAAAGGACCAGACTTAGCAAACAGTCTTGTAGGTGTGCTTCTACGCTTTCGAAGAGAGTCGACAGCTGTAATGGCAGATATTCAGCAAATGTTCTATTTTTTTCTCGTAAAAGAGGAACACAGGAATTTCCTACGATTTCTATGGTATAAGGATAATGACATAAACCAAGAGTTGGTGGAATACAGGATGAAAGTTCATGTCTTTGGAAACAGCCCTTCACCAGCTGTCGCCACTTACGGACCGAGGAGATCTGCCAAGTCTGTTGTAGAAACATACGGAAAGGATGTGCAGCTCTTCGTCGAAAGAGACTTCTATGTTGATGATGGGCTAACATGTCTACTAACTACCGAGCAAGCAATTGACCTAATAAAGAGAACACAGCAAGCATTGCTGTCAGGAGGAAATCTGAGACTACACAAGGTAGCATCAAATGATCCAGAGGTTATGAAAACATTCCCATCAGACGACTTGGCTAAAGACCTAAAAGACCTGGACCTAGGGTCAGACTTGCTTCCTGTGCAGCGTAGCCTAGGAATGATGTGGGACTTGCAATCTGACTCCTTCACTTTCAAAGTGTCTGCAGACCCAAAACCTTACACCAAGCGAGGAATTCTATCAACAATCAACAGTCTGTTCGGCCCTATGGGATTTGCTGTTCCTGTGACCATTCGTGGAAAAATTCTCTTTCGGGATCTGATTTCTTGAAATTCAGATTGGGATCAACCATCACCTTCTGCCAATGAACGAGAATGGGAAGATTGGAAGGACTCGTTAACATTGCTTGAGGAACTGAAGATACCACGCACATATGTGCCTGTCTCATTTCAGGGTGTCATAACAAAAGAGATACATGTCTTCTCAGACGCATCAGAGAAGGCCGTAGCTGCTGTGGCTTACTTGAGAACTGTTGATAAAGATAAAGGCCAAAGGACAGGCTTCATTCTTGGCAAGGCAAAGGTTGCTTCTACGCATGGGCACACCATACCAAGGTTGGAACTTTGTGCTGCAGTACTTGCAGTTGAAATTGCGGATCTGGTTTGTGAACATCTCGGACTTCCTCTTGATGTTGTTCAGTATTACACAGACAGCAAGATAGTCCTAGGCTACATCTACAATCAAACAAGAAGCTTTTAAGTGTATGTATCTAACAGGACTGACCGTATCAGGAAATATTCTCAACCAGAACAATGACATTATGTCCATTCGGATAAGAACCCGGCTGATATTGGTACCAGATCCATCCATGCTTCGCAGTTGAATTCATCAAGTTGGCTCTCAGGTCCAACGCCAATTTCCCAAGATTCCTGTGCTCATACCTTCATCCTTACTGATGAGGAAAACGACAAGGAACTGAGACCTGCACCTTCGTCCATGAAGACAAGGGTATGCGACACTAGTGGATCTTTGGCTGCACGCTACCTTGAAAAATTTCTTCTTTGGAAAGTCTTGTACTCGCTTTCACTCTACTCAAGTGCATGGCTCGCAAAATCCAAAACAAAGATCCATTGGGAATCAATTCGGACACCTTGAAAGAGACTGAACGCTTTCTAATGAAAACAGTACAGTACAGAACCTTTGGAGCAGAGATTGACTGTCTGCTGGCAAATTCGCCCATCCCAAGGAATAGCACTATATTGAGGTTGGATCCAAAGCTGGATGAACATGGTATTCTGTGTGTTGGCGGACGCCTAAACAAATCAGATTTTGATGCTCGCCTGAAAAACCCGACCATTATTCCTGGTGACTCTCACCTTGCGAGGCTCCTGGTGCGTCACCATCACTCAAGGGTCAAACATCAGGGTTGTACGTTCACAGAAGGAGCAGTTAGGTCGGCTGGTTTATGGATCACTGGAGCTAAGAGGGTGATCTCCTCGCTCATATACAAGTGTGTTTCATGTCGGAAGCTCCGTGGAAGACAACAATACCAGAAGATGGCTGATCTCCCTAGTGACCGTCTAATGCCAAGTCCTCCCTTCACTTACGTTGGATTAGACACCTTTGGACCATGGTTTGTTGTTACACGTCGCACTAGAGGGGGTCAGGCTAATAACAAGCAGTGGGCTGTTTTATTCACGTGTCTTACCACAAGGGCTATCCATATTGAAGTTGTTGAAGAATTATCTTCTTCTTCATTCATCAACGCTCTCAGAAGATTCATTTCAATAAGGGGACCAGTGAAGGAACTGAGGTCGGATAGCGGAACAAACTTTGTTGGAGCAACAGATGCCCTCAAGATAAATGTTGTGAATGTTGAGGACAATTCTATCAAGCATTTCCTAGATGATGAAAGGACCAAATGGATTTTCAATCCACCACAATCCTCACACATGGGCGGCGTCTGGGAAAGGATGATAGGAGTCACACGAAGAATTCTGGACTCTATGTTGGCAGAAACCCACTATAGGGATTTAACTCATGAAGTCCTATCGACATTCATGGCTGAAATATTGGCGATTGTGAATGCGCGACATATCGTCGCCAGAAATTCTTACCCCTGCCATTCTCTTGACTCAGAAGACTAATCATGAGGTGGAACCAATAGAACTTTGTGACTCCAAGGACTTGCTTCGATCGCAATAGCAGAGAGTTCAATCCCTCGCAAATACGTTCTGGAATCGTTGGAAACAGGAATATCTCCACACTGTACAGCCAAGACGTAAGTGGTTTCAGGACCAGAGAAATGTGCTACTGGGTGATCTTGTTCTACTGAATGAGAAGAACAGTACCAGAAATGATTGGCCAATGGCAGTTGTCGAGAGATCCTTCCCAAGCAGTGATGGGAAGTACGAAAGGTTGAACTTCGAATAATGAGAGGAGGAAAGATTACGAGGTACATTCGTCCAGTTACAGAGTTGGTAACACTGCTGTCTCCAAACTCTGATACTTCATAAACTGTCCAGTTCAAGATGAACTCTCAAGTGCCAAATAACTTTTTCATGTGTTATATTAGTTATTTTAGATGTAGTTTTGATTTATTAGAATTAGTTGCTGAACTTGAGGTGATATCTCGGTGAGATATCAGGCGGGGAGTGTGCTGTTACAGCGTAACAGTTTCCTGCAATGTATGCTCCCTGGCTGTTGGAACTCTCCTGTGCGCGAGTCAAATTTGTCGTTGCGTAAAGGTCAGCGAGACAAATCACGCTGTTCGCTCTCGCAATCAGGAAAATTAGGTTTTGACCACTTGTGACACACCACAGTGTGAGTATTGGCAGTATATTTATGATAGTAAGGTTAAGATTGTTTGTGTACGGTTTAATTGGGCTGTCATAGGATGATATGTCGGGAATTCGCTTTGACAAGCCTTGTAATGTGACTAAGTTTTCGCGCGGATTCAATTTATGTGTTTGATTTCCCTTATAATTTATTGTGGCATAAGGTTATACGTAAATGGATATTTTTTACTTTGTTTAGGTGTGTTTTAAACTCTGTTTTAAGGCATTGTGAACTTAAAGTTGTTATTTTTGTTGTATAGTAAATTACCGTAATTATCTTAAAATGAGGATACTTTTTGTTAAACACATGAGATTATATGCTAGCGACCAGGTTAAGTAATCATTTGTTTTTGTATTTCTTACAGCCTTTTACCCTTTATGAGAACCTTCATCTACAGAATAAACACCTTCAAATCTGATGACACTTGTACCATCATTTCTTGAATGGAAGAGGTTCGGGGTTATCTGACTTGTAGCTCGCAAGGGTGATGCAAGTACATTGACCTTACCTGTGATTGCACAATTTCATTCAAACTGTGGTTGATCAATCATCTGTTACACCTCCATAGATTATATTATAACTCACAACATAACTTCTTCTTGTTTTTGTTTTTTTATGGATCATGGAACTCGACCTGTACTTTCTTTTGCCGCCCAGTTTATAACATTTATCGGCTGGTTATGAAAGCAGGAGAGCCTATTCTTTATTATCTTAAAGATGGACCGTGCAGGGCATTTGTACGAGAAGAGTTGCTCATAGTTCTCAGAGATTCAGTATTACCACCATAAGTGACCATAAGCGTAGGTAGTTACACCATCCTTATCAATCCATCTCTTTGTATCTAAGGGGGATAATCATGTCTTGTTAATTCTTAATCCATATATCCTGTGATTGTCCATCTTAAAGTGTTCATCTCATGTTTGGATGTTCTACCATTGAATAATGCTTCTTTATTCTGTTCGTGTTTGATATGCTTATTTACCACATTCTTCTTAACACCCTTAGCTTTTCTTTTCTCCCCATTATCAGACTTCTTTATAGAATACATCTTAGGTCTTAATCCGACATACTCCGCAATAGGGCTCCCAGCATACTCATCCTTCATCTTACCTCATACCTTTTTTACCGCGCTGTGTAATGGATTATCTTTATAAAAAGCTGTGAATGCTCTCGACGGAGTTGACACTGCGCTTGTAACAGCTAGCATGGGACTCTGTGTAGCCGGTGTTGGTTTATTATCAACTATTGTCGCTGCGCCTATCGTACTTGGCCTGGAAGTAGCAGCGAGAGTCTCTGGACTGGCGGGAATAGCGATAAAATGTATTTCTCGTAAGTTGAAAAAGAAGGCATTAAAACATGCTAATATTCGGATACTAGCCGAAGCAACGTTAAACAGCATTGAAGATCAGATTTCAACAGCATTGGCTGAGTGTAAGATATCCGAGGAGGAGTTTCGTTTAGTGTTGTCAGAACTCACACAATACAAGCAATGAAGCAGGAGATTCGATCAAATTCTCGTAAGACCAGTGGCATCAGTTAAGACGAGAAAAAAGTTCATAGAACAGGGGAGACAACAAGCGCGTCAGTTATTCCGTACACAAACCAAATAACTGCTTGCAGATTAAGAATAGATTGATTCCTGTCGGTGGATCACATTTAAACGAATGCTTACTTAAGTCTATAATAAAGCCAATCAAATGGCGAGAATTACCACAACCCAGGAAGGTATATATTATATCAGTGAACCAAATACGGTTATCAATTGTTTCTTTCCAATTTCGGAAATTGAGTCAGGTCTCCTAGTACAATGAACAAAAAACTTAGTAAAAATGTTGAATATCACTTTGTTGAAAATAATGGTATGCGTATGAATAAAAATGATAGAAAATATTTTCATCACAATTTGGTTTAGTCTCGTTGAATCACATCATCGTTTTTGTATAAATAATATTCTCTGAGCTATAACTATAAAAAACAATTATATCATGGTGGTGAGCTAAATTAAGCTTAATCTCGGATCGCAGCAGGGTATAAATCTGGCCCCAGTGGAGTTGCGGTGGAGCCCCCAATGCCCATACTACTATCCCTGTCAGGTACATACCCTCCCACACAAGCCGAGTATATGGTGTGACTTATCAGTTGTTCATCATTTTGATTCTCCCTCGTCAGGTGTATGCTATGGAAAGACTAAGAGCTTATTTCTTCTCCCCTCTTACCCTCCACTGTCAGCGAATGTACATACTGCTTTGGGTGCTTTGCTATTAATAAAGGTCAGACGTTATTTTTAGAACACCCTCGTCTCGTTCTTCAATGTTTGTTGTAAATTCGTTTAAAATAGATAAGTATTACGTTTTATGTTACAGCAATACTAGTATATACTTTTATACTTTCACTGTCAAGATTTGTGTACAATGGCCACAAAGTGTATGCTTACCACCCTGCTGCGCACAGCGAAACCATGATCAGGCCCTGGTGTACCTTCTTCCTCGTAGGTATTGAAATGATATGTACCCAGTATGTCATCCAATGATCGTCCCACATACTGCGGTCTCTATCGTTCACATAATATTAGGGTTTACAGAGAATATGTAGCTGAACATGCACCAAGTCAAGTTTTCACAAAATGGTCTTAGCCACTTTCGGATGTAATATAACATGTATTGTAATGTCTGCCTTACCAGGTAACTCCTGACCAGCCACTGCAGTGTGTTGTGCGGGTCTACCTGTACTGCATACCCAACTGTTTAGAAACAGTTTACATGTACAGTTATTTAAACTCGGCTCGCCTGACCTGTGCGACCTGTGATAAAGCTGACAAACGTATCTAATGAGGCAACACATGGAAATATTACCATCCTGTTTTGTTTTTTGTTTGTTTGTTTGTTTGTTTGTTTTTGGGGTGGGTGGGTGGGTGGGGGGTGGGGGCTGGGTGTGTGTGTGTGTGTGTGGGGGGGGGGGGGGGGGGGGGGGGGGGGTTGGGTTTTGTTTTGTTTGTTTTGTTTTTTGGGGGGGTGTTTGGTTTTTTGTGTTTGTTTGTTGTTATTGTTTGTTTGTTTGTTGTTGTTGTTTTTTGGGGGGAGGGGGTTCTATGGCACGTGGCGTTGGTCCGTTGTTTAATTGCACACACGTCTGTAAAAAGAAACCACAGTGGTGATACCGTGGTTCCAATTGTTCAGATGCAATTCTTTTATGTTTCGTTTCGTTCCTTGCTTATCCACCCATCCGTGTTTCACAATATCCCAGCCAGAACAGTGGGAATCGATCGTGGAACATGCAAACGCTTTAGGCATGTCTTCGGAGCCCCCGTTGCGTGGCATTATTTGCTGTTTTTATCATATTTTAGGCACAACCTGATAATCTGGCAAAAGAGTAAGAGATGGAAAGGCCGTCTAATGTGAGGATGCTGCCTTTATCAAACTCGGCTCACATATAAGAGATATCATCTGAATAGACTTAAGCCACGATTGACAGAATGGTAGACTCTGTCATTTCCAAACCCGAGGTCAGTGTGACCTGTTCCCCAGGAGACGACTCGAAGGCTTTCAAGTGTAAAGGAATGCTGCGGAGTGACGTGTCGTGTCATCTATTGCACTAATGAATGCCTCAACGTAACCATTGAGGAGACGAGGATGTGTGAAGTGTATTCGGGTAACATGTGATACAGGATGTATTCCCTATGTGTGAAGTGTATTCGGGTAACATGTGATACAGGATGTATTCCCAATGTGTGAAGTGTATATGGGGTAACATGTGATACAGGATGTATTCCCAATGTGTGAAGTGTATATGGGGTAACATGTGATACATGATGTATTCCCTATGTGTGAAGTGTATTCGGGTAACATGTGATACAGGATGTATTCCCCATGTGTGAAGTGTATATGGGGTAACATGTGATACAGGATGTATTCCCAATGTGTGAAGTGTATATGGGGTAACATGTGATACATGATGTATTCCCTATGTGTGAAGTGTATTCGGGTAACATGTGATACAGGATGTATTCCCTATGTGTGAAGTGTATATGGGGTAACATGTGATACATGATGTATTCCCTATGTGTGAAGTGTATTCGGGTAACATGTGATACAGGATGTATTCCCCATGTTTGAAGTGTACATGGGGTAACATGTGATACAGGATGTATTCCCCATGTGTGAAGTGTATATGGGGTAACATGTGATACAGGATGTATTCCCTATGTGTGAAGTGTATATGGGGTAACATGTGATACAGGATTTATTCCCCATGTGTGAAGTGTATATGGGGTAACATGTGATACATGATGTATTCCCTATGTGTGAAGTGTATTCGGGTAACATGTGATACAGGATGTATTCCCCATGTTTGAAGTGTACATGGGGTAACATGTGATACAGGATGTATTCCCCATGTGTGAAGTGTATTCGGGTAACATGTGATACAGGATGTATTCCCAATGTGTGAAGTGTATATGGGGTAACATGTGATACATGATGTATTCCCTATGTGTGAAGTGTATTCGGGTAACATGTGATACAGGATGTATTCCCCATGTTTGAAGTGTAGATGGGGTAACATGTGATACAGGATGTATTCCCCATGTGTGAAGTGTATATGGGGTAACATGTGATACAGGTACATAAATGAAAATGAAAATTGGGCCTCCAAGATCACACCTTACATTTTGCCATGTGGGAGGAGGAGCTCTGAAAGACATGTAAACGGCTTGCAACCTTATCCAGTGGTATATGACACCCGAGAGACATATTTTACAGAATGTTACTGGAAGACCTCCGTTGCCAGATGACAATAATGAGAAATCTCACCTTGCTCCTCCATTGTGTAAATTGTCCGTCGAGCAGGCTGTGTGAGGCCTTTCGGTACATTATGGATAATCTCCGAAATAATTCTCCGAAGCAGGCTCCTGCTGGCCCACATAGAAAGAATATGAATGTAAGTGTCTTGTGAGGTGAGAGTTGCGCTGTCAACTGTAACGGAATCAACGGAATGCAAGTGGTAGCCAGCTCTTGTTCTACCTGCAGAGCCAAACTATTTGTAAATACTGGGATAGCATAGGTCACTCCGACCTTTCACGACTGTGTCTCTGCGGATACTCACACCACCAGTAGAAACCAACTATGTAAAGTAATAGCTATTGTATCATGTTGAAATACAATGTGTGTTTGACGACTAGATATAGATATGTACTCGACAGGCCGTGGGGAGAGGGAGAGATATGTAGGTAGGGGTGAAGTAGGGGCTGGGGAAGTGTGTAGGTAGGGGAGAAATGGAGGGTGGGGAGGTGTGTAGGTAGGGGAAAAGTGGAGGGTGGGGAGGTGTGTAGGTAGGGGAGAAGTGGAGGGTGGCAAGATGTGTAGGTAGGGGAGAAGTGGAGGGTGTGGAGGTGTGTAGGTAGGAGAGAAGTGGAGGGTGTGGAGGTGTGTAGGTAGGAGATAAGTGGAGGGTGTGGAGGTGTGTAGGTAGGAGAGAAGTGGAAGGTGGGAAGGTGTGTAGGTAGGGGAGAAGTGGAAGGTGGGAAGGTGTGTAGGTAGGGGAGAAGTGGGAGAGGAGAGGTGTATAGGTAGGGGAGAAGTGGAAGGTGGGGAGGTGTGTTGGTAGTGGAGAAGTGGAGGGTGGCGAGGTGTGTAGGTAGGGGATAAGTGGGGGGAGGAGAGGTGTGTAGGTAGGGGAGAAGTGGAGGGTGGGGAGGTGTGTAGGTAGGGGAGAAGTGGAGGGTGGCGAGGTGTGTAGGTAGGGGATAAGTGGGGGGAGGAGAGGTGTGTAGGTAGTGGAGAAGTGGAGGGTGGGGAGGTGTGTAGGTAGGACAAAAGTGGAGGGTGGCGAGGTGTGTAGGTAGGGGAGAAGTGGGGGGAGATGAGGTGTGTAGGTAGGAGAGAAGTGGAGGGTGTGGAGGTGTGTAGGTAGGAGAGAAGTGGAGGGTGTGGAGGTGTGTAGGTAGGAGAGAAGTGGAGGGTGGGGAAGTGTGTAGGTAGGGGAGAAGTGGAGGGTGGCGAGGTGTGTAGGTAGGGGATAAGTGGGGGGAGGAGAGGTGTGTAGGTAGGGGAGAAGTGGAGGGTGGGGAGGTGTGTAGGTAGGACAAAAGTGGAGGGTGGCGAGGTGTGTAGGTAGGGGAGAAGTGGGGGGAGATGAGGTGTGTAGGTAGGAGAGAAGTGGAGGGTGTGGAGGTGTGTAGGTAGGAGAGAAGTGGAGGGTGTGGAGGTGTGTAGGTAGGAGAGAAGTGGAGGGTGGGGAGGTGTGTAGGTAGGAGAGAAGTGGAGGATGGGGAGGTGTGTAGGTAGTGGAGAACTGGAGGGTGGCAAGATGTGTAGGTAGGGGAGAAGTGGAGGGTGTGGAGGTGTGTAGGTAGGAGAGAAGTGGAGGGTGGGGAGGTGTGTAGGTAGGGGAGAAGTGGAGGGTGGGGAGGTGTGTAGGTAGGGGAGAAGTGGAGGGTGGGGAGATGTGTAGGTAGGAGAGAAGTGGAGGGTGGGGAGGTGTGTAGGTAGGGGAGAAGTGGAGGGTGGGGAGGTGTGTAGGTAGGGGAGAAGTGGAGGGTGGGGAGGTGTGTAGGTAGGGGAGAAGTGGAAGGTGGGGAGGTGTGTAGGTAGTGGAGAAGTGGAAGGTGGCGAGGTGTGTAGGTAGGGGATAAGTGGGGGGAGGAGAGGTGTGTAGGTAGGGGAGAAGTGGAGGGTGGGGAGGTGTGTAGGTAGGGGAGAAGTGGAGGGTGGCGAGGTGTGTAGGTAGGGGATAAGTGGGGGGAGGAGAGGTGTGTAGGTAGTGGAGAAGTGGAGGGTGGGGAGGTGTGTAGGTAGGACAAAAGTGGAGGGTGGCGAGGTGTGTAGGTAGGGGAGAAGTGGGGGGAGATGAGGTGTGTAGGTAGGAGAGAAGTGGAGGGTGTGGAGGTGTGTAGGTAGGAGAGAAGTGGAGGGTGTGGAGGTGTGTAGGTAGGAGAGAAGTGGAGGGTGGGGAAGTGTGTAGGTAGGGGAGAAGTGGAGGGTGGCGAGGTGTGTAGGTAGGGGATAAGTGGGGGGAGGAGAGGTGTGTAGGTAGGGGAGAAGTGGAGGGTGGGGAGGTGTGTAGGTAGGACAAAAGTGGAGGGTGGCGAGGTGTGTAGGTAGGGGAGAAGTGGGGGGAGATGAGGTGTGTAGGTAGGAGAGAAGTGGAGGGTGTGGAGGTGTGTAGGTAGGAGAGAAGTGGAGGGTGTGGAGGTGTGTAGGTAGGAGAGAAGTGGAGGGTGTGGAGGTGTGTAGGTAGGAGAGAAGTGGAGGGTGGGGAGGTGTGTAGGTAGGAGAGAAGTGGAGGATGGGGAGGTGTGTAGGTAGGGGAGAAGTGGGGGGAGGAGAGGTGTGTAGGTAGGGGAGAAGTGGAAAGTGGGGAGGTGTGTAGGTAGTGGAGAACTGGAGGGTGGCAAGATGTGTAGGTAGGGGAGAAGTGGAGGGTGTGGAGGTGTGTAGGTAGGAGAGAAGTGGAGGGTGGGGAGGTGTGTAGGTAGGGGAGAAGTGGAGGGTGGGGAGGTGTGTAGGTAGGGGAGAAGTGGAGGGTGGGGAGATGTGTAGGTAGGAGAGAAGTGGAGGGTGGGGAGGTGTGTAGGTAGGGGAGAAGTGGAGGGTGGGGAGGTGTGTAGGTAGGGGAGAAGTGGAGGGTGGGGAGGTGTGTAGGTAGGGGAGAAGTGGAAGGTGGGGAGGTGTGTAGGTAGTGGAGAAGTGGAAGGTGGGGAGGTGTGTAGTAGGGGAGAAATGGAGGGTTGGGAGGTGTGTAGGTAGGAGAGAAGTGGAGGGTGGGGAAGTGTGTAGATAGGAGAGAAGTGGAGGGTGGGGAAGTGTTTAGGTAGGAGAGAAGTGAAGGGTGGGGAAGTGTGTAGGTAGGGGAGAAGTGGAAGGTGGGGAGGTGTGTAGGTAGGAGAGAAGTGGAGGGTGGGGAAGTGTGGAGGTAGGGGAGAAGTGGAGGGTGGGAAAGTGTGTAGGTAGGGAAGAAATGGAGGGTGGGGAAGTGTGTGATAGGAGAGAAGTGGAGGGTGGGGAAGTGTGTAGGTAGGGGAGAAGTGGAGGTGTGTAGGTAGGAGAGAGGTTGGGGCTGGGGAGGTGTGTAGGTAGGGAAGAAGTGGGGGCTGGGGAGGTGTGTAGGTAGGGGAGAAGTGGAGGGTGGGGAGGTGTGTAGGTAGTGGAGAAGTGGAAGGTGGGAAGATGTGTAGGTAGTGGAGAAGTGGAGGGTGGCAAGATGTGTAGGTAGGGGAGAAGTGGAGGGTGTGGAGGTGTGTAGGTAGGAGAGAAGTGGAGGTTGGGGAGGTGTGTAGGTAGGGGAGAAGTGGAAGGTGGGAAGGTGTGTAGGTAGTGGAGAAGTGGGGAGAGGAGAGGTGTGTAGGTAGGGGTGAAGTGGAAGGTGGGGAGGTGTGTTGGTAGTGGAGAAGTGGAGGGTGGGGAGATGTGTAGGTAGGAGAGAAGTGGAGGGTGGGGAGGTGTGTAGGTAGGGGAGAAGTGGAGGGTGGGGAAGTGTGTAGGTAGGGGAGAAGTGGAGGGTGGGGAGGTTTGTAGGTAGGGGAGAAATGGAGGGTTGGGAGGTGTGTAGGTAGGAGAGAAGTGGAGGGTGGGGAAGTGTGTAGATAGGAGAGAAGTGGAGGGTGGGGAAGTGTGTAGGTAGGAGAGAAGTGGAGGGTGGGGAAGTGTTTAGTCAGGAGAGAAGTGGAGGGTGGGGAAGTGTTTAGTCAGGAGAGAAGTGGAAGGTGGGGAGGTGTGTAGGTAGGAGAGAAGTGGAGGGTGGGGAAGTGTGTAGATAGGAGAGAAGTGGAAGGTGGGGAGGTGTGTAGTTAGGGGAGAAGTGGAAGGTGGGGAGGTGTGTAGGTAGGAGAGAAGTGGAGGGTGGGGAAGTGTTTAGTCAGGAGAGAAGTGGAAGGTGGGGAGGTGTGTAGGTAGGAGAGAGGTGGAGGGTGGGGAAGTGTGTAGGTAGGGGAGAAGTGGAAGGTGGGGAGGTGTGTAGGTAGGGGAGAAGTGGAGGGTGGGGAAGTGTGTAGGTAGGGAAGAAATGGAGGGTGGGGAAGTGTGTAGTCAGGAGAGAAGTGGAGGGTGGGGAAGTGTGTAGGTAGGGGAGAAGTGGAGGTGTGTAGGTAGGAGAGAGGTTAGGGCTGGGGAGGTGTGTAGGTAGGGAAGAAGTGGGGGCTGGGGAGGTGTGTAGGTAGGGGAAAAGTGGAGGTCGGGGAGGTGTGTAGGTAGTGGAGAAGTGGAGGGAGGGGGAGAAGTGCAGGGAGGGGGGGACATGGAGGGGTCTTGTTGGCAGGCTGGGTATGTGTAGCTGGAGGAATGTTTCCTGTTTACACCAGCCTGTATCCTTCAGTGGACAGATTTGTAGTCACCAAACTAATGTGTTGAGTTTGAAGGACTTTCAATACAGCTTTGTACTAGTGTCAATGAAGTGCTCGTTTTGAAGTGAGTGGGAGAGGCTGTAGTTGACAGGCTAGTTATGTGTAGCCGTAGGTTTCCTGTTTAGATCAGCTTGTATGTTTCAATGGACAGATCTGTTGTGCTGGGATCAATCAAACCGCCGTGATGCATGTGTTGCAGCTGACAAATGCATATCCTTGCATCTCCAATATCGGCGTCAGAGAATACCCTTGCACCTCCAATGTCGGAATCTCAGTTGACCCTTCCACCTCACATGTCGGCATCTCAGTTGACCCTTGCACCTCCCATGTCGGTCTGAGTGTTGACCCTGGCACCTCCCATGTCAGCCTGAGTGTTGACCCTTGCACCTCCCATGTCAGCCTGAGTGTTGACCCTTGCATCTCCCATGTCGGTCTGAGTGTTGACCCTTGCATCTCCCATGTCTGCCTGAGTGTTGACCCTTGCACCTCCCATGTCAGCGTGAGTGTTGACCCTTGCACCTCCCATGTCTCCCTGAGTGTTGACCCTTGCACCTCCCATATCTGCTTGATTGGTGACCCTTGCACCTCCCATGTCAGCCGGAGTGTTGACCCTCACACCTCACATGTCAACCTGAGTGTTCACCCTTGCATCTCCCATGTCGGTCTGAGTGTTGACCCTTGCATCTCCCATGTCGGTCTGAGTGTTGACCCTTGCATCTCCCATGTCTGCCTGAGTGTTGACCCTTGCACCTCCCATGTCAGCGTGAGTGTTGACCCTTGCACCTCCCATGTCTCCCTGAGTGTTGACCCTTGCACCTCCCATATCTGCTTGATTGGTGACCCTTGCACCTCCCATGTCAGCCGGAGTGTTGACCCTCACACCTCACATGTCAGCCTGAGTGTTCACCCTTGCATCTCCCATGTCGGTCTGAGTGTTGACCATTGCATCTCCCATGTCTGCCTGAGTGTTGACCCTTGCACCTCCCATGTCAGCGTGAGTGTTGACCCTTGCACCTCCCATGTCTCCCTGAGTGTTGACCCTTGCACCTCCCATATCTGCTTGAGTGTTGACCCTTGCACCTCCCATGTTAGCCTGAGTGTTGAACCTTGCACCTACCATGACAGTCTGAGTTTTGACCCTTGCACCTCCCATGTCTGCCTGAGTGTTGACCCTTGCACCTACCATGACAGTCTGAGTGTTGACCCTTCAACGTCCCATGTGGATATCTGAGATGACGCTTGCACCTCCCATGTCGGCCTGAGTGTTGACCCTTGCACCTCCCATGTCGGCCTGAGTGTTGACCCTTACACCTTACATGTCGGCCTGAGTGTTGACCCTTCCAAATCCCTTGTCATCTTTCAGTTGACCCTATTATCTCCCATGTCGGAATCTCAATTGACCCTTGCACCTCCCATGTCGGCCTGAGTGTTGACCCTTTCAACTCCCTTGTCAGCTTTCAGTTGACCCTATTATCTCCCATGTCGGAATCTCAGTTGACCCTTGCACCTCCCATGTCGGCCTGAGTGTTGACCCTTGCATCTCCCATGTCAGCCTGAGTGTAGACCCTTCCAACTCCCATGTCGGCCTGAGTGTTGACCCTTGCACCTCCCATGTCAGCTTGAGTGTTGACCCTTGCACCTCACATGTCGGCCTGAGTGTTGACCCTTGCACCTCCCATGTCAGCATGAGTGTTGACCCTTGCACCTCCCATGTCGGCCTGAGTGTTGACCCTTTCAACTCCCTTGTCAGCTTTCAGTTGACCCTATTATCTCCCATGTCGGAATCTCAGTTGACCCTTGCACCTCCAATGTCGGCCTGAGTGTTGACCCTTGCATCTCCCATGTCGGCCTGAGTGTTGACCCTGGCACCTCCCATATCGGCCTGAGTGTTGACCCTTGCACCTCCCATATCTGCCCCTATGTTCACCATTACACCTCCCATGTCGGCCTGAGTGTTGACCCTTGCACCTCCCATGTCAGCCTGAGTGTTGACCCTTCCATCTCCCATGTCAGCCTGAGTGTTGACCCTGGCACCTCCCATGTCAGCCTGAGTGTTCACCCTTGCACCTCACATGTCGGCCTAAGTGTTGACCCTTGCACCTCCCATGTCAGCATGAGTGTTGACCCTTCCAACTCCCATGTCGGCCTGAGTGTTCACCCTTGCACCTCCCATGTCAGCCTGAGTGTTGACCCTTGCACCTCCCATGTCAGCCTGAGTGTTGACCCTTCCATCTCCCATATCGGCCTGAGTGTTGACCCTTGCACCTCCCATGTCAGACTGAGTGTTGACCCTTCCATCTCCCATGTCAGCCTGAGTGTTGACCCTTGCACCTCCCATGTCAGCCTGAGTGTTGACCCTTCCATCTCTCATGTCAGCATGAGTGTTGACCCTTGCACCTCCCATGTCAGCCTGAGTGTTGACCCTTGCACCTCCCATGTCAGCCGGAGTGTTGACCCTGGCACCTACCATGTCGGTATGAGTGTTGACCCTTCCATCTCCCATGTCTGCCTGAGTGTTGACCCTTGCACCTCCCATGTCAGACTGAGTGTTGACCCTTGCACCTCCCATGTCGGCCTGAGTGTTGACCCTTGCACCTCCCATGTCAGCCTGAGTGTTGACCCTTGCATCTCCCATGTCTGCCTGAGTGTTGACCCTTCCATCTCCCATGTCAGCCTGAGTGTTGACCCTGGCACCTCCCATGTCAGCTTGAGTGTTGACCCTGGCACCTCCCATGTCGGCCTGAGTGTTGACCCTGGCACCTCCCATGTCTCCCTGAGTGTTGACCCTTGCACCTCCCATATCTGCTTGAGTGTTGACCCTTGCACCTCCCATGTTAGCCTGAGTGTTGAACCTTGCACCTACCATGACAGTCTGAGTTTTGACCCTTGCACCTCCCATGTCTGCCTGAGTGTTGACCCTTGCACCTACCATGACAGTCTGAGTGTTGACCCTTCAACGTCCCATGTGGATATCTGAGATGACGCTTGCACCTCCCATGTCGGCCTGAGTGTTGACCCTTGCACCTCCCATGTCGGCCTGAGTGTTGACCCTTACACCTTACATGTCGGCCTGAGTGTTGACCCTTCCAAATCCCTTGTCATCTTTCAGTTGACCCTATTATCTCCCATGTCGGAATCTCAATTGACCCTTGCACCTCCCATGTCGGCCTGAGTGTTGACCCTTTCAACTCCCTTGTCAGCTTTCAGTTGACCCTATTATCTCCCATGTCGGAATTTCAGTTGACCCTTGCACCTCCCATGTCGGCCTGAGTGTTGACCCTTGCATCTCCCATGTCAGCCTGAGTGTTGACCCTTCCAACTCCCATGTCGGCCTGAGTGTTGACCCTTGCACCTCCCATGTCAGCTTGAGTGTTGACCCTTGCACCTCACATGTCGGCCTGAGTGTTGACCCTTGCACCTCCCATGTCAGCATGAGTGTTGACCCTTGCACCTCCCATGTCGGCCTGAGTGTTGACCCTTTCAACTCCCTTGTCAGCTTTCAGTTGACCCTATTATCTCCCATGTCGGAATCTCAGTTGACCCTTGCACCTCACATGTCGGCCTGAGTGTTGACCCTTGCATCTCCCATGTCGGCCTGAGTGTTGACCCTGGCACCTCCCATATCAGCCTGAGTGTTGACCCTTGCACCTCCCATATCTGCCCCTATGTTCACCCTTACACCTCCCATGTCAGCCTGAGTGTTGACCCTTGCACCTCCCATGTCAGCCTGAGTGTTGACCCTTCCATCTCCCATGTCAGCCTGAGTGTTGACCCTGGCACCTCCCATGTCAGCCTGAGTGTTCACCCTTGCACCTCACATGTCGGCCTAAGTGTTGACCCTTGCACCTCCCATGTCAGCATGAGTGTTCACCCTTGCACCTCCCATGTCAGCCTGAGTGTTGACCCTTGCACCTCCCATGTCAGCCTGAGTGTTGACCCTTCCATCTCCCATATCGGCCTGAGTGTTGACCCTTGCACCTCCCATGTCAGACTGAGTGTTGACCCTTGCATCTCCCATGTCAGCATGAGTGTTGACCCTTCCAACTCCCATGTCGGCCTGAGTGTTCACCCTTGCACCTCCCATGTCAGCCTGAGTGTTGACCCTTGCACCTACCATGTCGGTATGAGTGTTGACCCTTCCATCTCCCATGTCTGCCTGAGTGTTGACCCTTGCACCTCCCATGTCAGACTGAGTGTTGACCCTTGCACCTCCCATGTCAGCCTGAGTGTTGACCCTTGCACCTCCCATGTCAGCCTGAGTGTTGACCCTTGCATCTCCCATGTCTGCCTGAGTGTTGACCCTTCCATCTCCCATGTCAGCCTGAGTGTTGACCCTGGCACCTCCCATGTCAGCTTGAGTGTTGACCCTGGCACCTCCCATGTCGGCCTGAGTGTTGACCCTGGCACCTCCCATGTCAGCCTGAGTGTTGACCCTTGCACCTCCCATGTCAGCCTGAGTGTTGACCCTTGCATCTCCCATGTCGGTCTGAGTGTTGACCCTTGCATCTCCCATGTCTGCCTGAGTGTTGACCCTTGCACCTCCCATGTCAGCGTGAGTGTTGACCCTTGCACCTCCCATGTCTCCCTGAGTGTTGACCCTTGCACCTCCCATATCTGCTTGATTGGTGACCCTTGCACCTCCCATGTCAGCCGGAGTGTTGACCCTCACACCTCACATGTCAGCCTGAGTGTTCACCCTTGCATCTCCCATGTCGGTCTGAGTGTTGACCCTTGCATCTCCCATGTCTGCCTGAGTGTTGACCCTTGCACCTCCCATGTCAGCGTGAGTGTTGACCCTTGCACCTCCCATGTCTCCCTGAGTGTTGACCCTTGCACCTCCCATATCTGCTTGAGTGTTGACCCTTGCACCTCCCATGTTAGCCTGAGTGTTGAACCTTGCACCTACCATGACAGTCTGAGTTTTGACCCTTGCACCTCCCATGTCTGCCTGAGTGTTGACCCTTGCACCTACCATGACAGTCTGAGTGTTGACCCTTCAACGTCCCATGTGGATATCTGAGATGACGCTTGCACCTCCCATGTCGGCCTGAGTGTTGACCCTTGCACCTCCCATGTCGGCCTGAGTGTTGACCCTTACACCTTACATGTCGGCCTGAGTGTTGACCCTTCCAAATCCCTTGTCATCTTTCAGTTGACGCTATTATCTCCCATGTCGGAATCTCAATTGACCCTTGCACCTCCCATGTCGGCCTGAGTGTTGACCCTTTCAACTCCCTTGTCAGCTTTCAGTTGACCCTATTATCTCCCATGTCGGAATCTCAGTTGACCCTTCCAACTCCCATGTCGGCCTGAGTGTTGACCCTTGCACCTCCCATGTCAGCCTGAGTGTTGACCCTTGCACCTCACATGTCGGCCTGAGTGTTGACCCTTGCACCTCCCATGTCAGCCTGAGTGTTGACCCTGGCACCTCCCATGTCAGCCTGAGTGTTGACCCTTGCACCCCCCATGTCAGCTTGAGTGTTGACCCTTGCACGTCCCATGTCAGCCTGAGTGTTGACCCTTGCAACTCCCATGTCAGCCTGAGTGTTGACCCTGGCACCTCCCATGTCTGCCTGAGTGTTGACCCTTCCATCTCCAATGTCTCCCTGAGTGTTGACCCTTGCACCTCACATGTCAGCCTGAGTGTTGACCCTTGCACCCCCCATGTCAGCTTGAGTGTTGACCCTGGCACCTCCCATGTCGGTCTGAGTGTTGACCCTTGCATCTCCCATGTCTCCCTGAGTGTTGACCCTTGCACCCCCCATGTCAGCTTGAGTGTTGACCCTTGCACGTCCCATGTCAGCCTGAGTGTTGACCCTTGCACGTCCCATGTCAGCCTAAGTGTTGACCCTTGCACCTCCCATGTCAGCCTGAGTGTTGACCCTGGCACCTCCCATGTCAGCCTGAGTGTTGACCCTTGCACCTCCCATGTCAGCTTGAGTGTTGACCCTTGCATCTCCCATGTCTGCCTGAGTGTTGACCCTTGCAACTCCCATGTCAGCCTGAGTGTTGACCCTTGCACCTCCCATGTCTGCCTGAGTGTTGACCCTTGCACCTCCCATGTCGGCCTGAGTGTTGACCCTTGCACCTCCCATGTCAGCCTGAGTGTTGACCCTTGCACCTCACATGTCGGTATGAGTGTTGACCCTTGCACCTCCCATGTCTGCCTGATTGTTGACCCTTGCACGTCCCATGTCAGCCTAAGTGTTGACCCTTGCACCTCCCATGTCTGCCTGAGTGTTGACCCTGGCACCTCCCATGTCTGCCTGAGTGTTGACCCTTGCATCTCCCACGTCAGCCTGAGTGTTCACCCTTGCACCTCACATGTCAGCCTCAGTGTTGACCCTTGCATCTCCCATGTCAGCCTAAGTGTTGACCCTTGCACCTCCCATGTCAGCCTGAGTGTTGACCCTGGCACCTCCCATGTCTGCCTGAGTGTTGACCCTTGCACGTCCCATGTCAGCCTGAGTGTTGACCCTGGCACCTCCCATGTCAGCCTGAGTGTTGACCCTGGCACCTCCCATGTCAGCCTGAGTGTTGACCCCTTGCACCTCCCATGTCAGCTTGAGTGTAGACCCTTGCACCTCACATGTCAGCCTGAGTGTTGACCCTTGCACCTCACATGTCGGCCTGAGTGTTGACCCTTGCACCCCCCATGTCAGCTTGAGTGTTGACCCTTGCACCGCACATGTCGGCCTTAGTGTTGACCCTTGCACCCCCCATGTCGGCCTGAGTGTTGACCCTTGTCCCTCCCATGTCAGCCTGAGTGTTGACCCTGGCACCTCCCATGTCAGCCTGAGTGTTGACCCTTGCACCTCACATGTCGGCCTGAGTGTTGACCCTTCTATCTCCCATGTCAGCCTGAGTGTTGACCCTGGCACCTCCCATGTCAGCTTGAGTGTTGACCCTTGCACCTCCCACGTCAGCCTGAGTGTTGACCCTTGCACCTCCCATGTCGGCCTGAGTGTTAACCCTTTCACCTCCCATATCGGTCTGAGTGTTGACCCTTGCACCTCCCATGTCAGCCTGAGTGTTGACCCTTGCACGTCCCATGTCGACATCTAAGTTGACAACTGCACGTCCCATGTCAGCCTGAGTGTTGACCCTTGCACGTCCCATGTCGACATCTAAGTTGACAACTGCACGTCCCATGTCGGCCTGTATGTTGGCCTTGGCACCTCCCATGTCAGCCTGAGTATTGACCCTTTCACCTCTCATGTCGGCCTGAGAGTTGACCCTTCCATATCCCATGTCGGCCTAAGTGTTGACCCTTGCACCTCCCATGTCGGCCTGAGTGTTGACCCTTGCACCTCCCATGTCGGCATCTGAATTAGAGGTGCACTCTAGATCAAAACTTGAGAATCATCAGTGTATGGAGGTGCACTCTAGATCAAAACTGCAGAATTATCAGTGTGTAGAGGTGCAATCTACTTCAAAGCTGCAGAATTATCAGTGTGTGGAAGTGTACTCTAGATATAAATACAGAATTATGAATGTGTGGAGTTGCACTCTAGATCAACTCTGCAGAATAATCAGTGTGTGGAGGTGCACTCTAGATCAAAACTGCAGAATTATCAGGGTGTGGAGGTGGACTCTTGATCCAAACTGCAGAATTATGATTGTGTTCAGGTGCACTCTACATCAAAACTGCAGAATTTTCAGTGTGTGGAGGTGCACTCTAGATCAAAACAGCAGAACTAAGAGTGTATGGAGGTGCAATCTAGATCAAAACTGCAGAATTATCAGTGTGTGAAGAGGCACTCTAGATCAAAACTGCAGAATTATCAGCTTCTGGAGGTGCAGTCTATATAAAAATTGCTGAATTATCTGTGTGTGGATGTGCACTCTAGATCAAAACTGCAGAATTATCAGGGTGTTGAGGTTAACTCTAGAATAAAACTGCAGAATTATTAGTGTATGGAGGTGCACTCTAGATCAAAACTGCAGAATAATCAGTGTCTGGAGGTATACTCTAGAATAAAACTGCAGAATAATCAGTATGTGGAGGTGCACTCTAGATCAAAACTGCAGAATTATCAGGGTTTGGAGGTGCACTCTAGATCAAAACCGCAGAATTATCAGTGTGTGGAGGTCCACTCTAGATCAAAACTGCAGAATTATCAGTGTGTGGAGGTGCACTCTAGATCAAAACTGCAGAACTAAGAGTGTATGGAGGTGCACGCTAGAATAGAAACTGTAGAATTATGCGGGTGTTGAGGTTAACTCTAGAATAAAACTGCTGAATTATGAGTGTGTGAAGAGGCACTCTAGATCAAAACTCCTGAATTATGAGTGTGTGAAGAGGCACTCTAGATCAAAACTGCAGAATAATCAGTGTGTGGAGGTGCACTCTAGATCAAAACTGCAGAATTATTAGTGTATGGAGGTGCACTCTAGATCAAAACTGCAGAATTATCAGTGTGCTGAGATGCACTCTAGATCAAAACCGCAGAATTATCAGTGTGTGAAGGTGCACTCTAGTTGAAAACTGCAGAATTATCAGTGTGTGGAGGTGCACTCTAGATCAAAACTGCAGAATTATCAGTGTGTGAAGGTGCGCTCTAGATCAAAACTGCAGATTTATCAGTGGGTGGAGGTGCACTCTAGATCAAAAGTGCAGAATTATCAGTGTGTGGAGGTGCACTCTAGATCAAAACTGCAGAATTATCAGTGTGTGGAGGTGCACTCTAGATCAAAACTGCAGAATTATCAGTGTGTGAAGGTGCACTCTAGATCAAAACTGCAGAATTATCAGTGTGTGAAGGTGCACTCTAGATCAAAACTGCAGAATTATCAGGGTGTGGAGGTGCACACTAGATCAAAAGTGCAGAATTATCTGTGTGTGGAGGTGCACTCTAGATAAAACAGCAGAATTATCAGGGTGTGGAGGTGCACTCTAGATCAAAACTGCAGAATTATCTGTGTGTGGAGGTGCACTCTAGATCAAAAGTGCAGAATTATTAGGGTGTGGAGGTGCACTCTAGATCAAAACTGCAGAATTATCTGTGTGTGGAGGTGCACTCTAGATCAAAACTGCAGAATTATCTGTGTGTGAAGGTGCACTCTAGATCAAATCAGCAGAATTATCAGGGTGTGGAGGTCCACTCTAGATCAAAAGTGCAGAATTATGTGTGTGTGGAGGTGCACTCTAGATAAAACAGCAGAATTATCAGGGTGTGGAGGTGCACTCTAGATCAAAAGTGCAGAATTATTAGGGTGTGGAGGTGCACTCTAGATCAAAACTGCAGAATTATCTGTGTGTGGAGGTGCACTCTAGATCAAAACAGCAGAATTATCAGGGGGTGGAGGTGCACTCTAGATCAAAAGTGCAGAATTATCTGTGTGTGGAGGTGCACTCTAGATCAAAACTGCAGAATTATCAGTGTGTGAAGGTGCACTCTAGATCAAAACAGCAGAATTATCAGGGTGTGGAGGTGCACTCTAGATCAAAAGTGCAGAATTATCTGTGTGTGGAGGTGCACTCTAGATAAAACAGCAGAATTATCAGTGTGTGGAGGTGCACTCTAGATCAAAAGTGCAGAATTATTAGGGTGTGGAGGTGCACTCTAGATCAAAACTGCAGAATTATCAGTGGGTGGAGGTGCACTCTAGATCAAAACTGCAGAATTATCTGTGTGTGGAGGTGCACTCTAGATAAAACAGCAGAATTATCAGGGTGTGGAGGTGCACTCTAGATCAAAAGTGCAGAATTATCAGGGTGTGGAGGTGCACTCTAGATCTTAACTACAGAATTATCTGTGTGTGGAGGTGCACTCTAGATAAAACAGCAGAATTATCAGTGTGTGGAGGTGCACTCTAGATCAAAAGTGCAGAATTATCAGGGTGTGGAGGTGCACTCTAGATCAAAACTGCAGAATTATCTTTCTGTGGAGGTGTACTCTAGATAAAACACTAGAATTATCAGGGTGTGGAGGTGCACTCTAGATCAAAAGTGCACAATTATTAGGGTGTGGAGGTGCACTCTAGATCAAAACTGCAGAATCATCAGTGTGTGAAGTTGCACTCTAGATTTAAACAGTTGAATTAACAGTGTGTGAAGGTGCACTCTAGAATAAAACTGCAGAATTATCAGTGTGCGGAGGTGCACACTAGATCAAAACTGCAGAATTATCAGTGTGTGGAGGTGCACACTAGATCAAAACTGCACAATAATCAGTGTGTGGAGGTGCACTCTAGATCAAAACTGCAGAATTATTAGTCTATGGAGGTGCACTCAAGATCAAAACTGCAGAATTATTAGTGTATGGAGGTGCACTCTAGATCAAAACTGCAGAATTATCAGTGTGCTGAGATGCACTCTAGATCAAAACCCCAGAATTATCAGTGTGTGAAGGTGCTCTCTAGTTGAAAACTGCAGAATTATCAGTGTGTGGAGGTGCACTCTAGATCAAAACTGCAGAATTATCAGTGTGTGAAGGTGCGCTCTAGATCAAAACTGCAGATTTATCAGTGGGTGGAGGTGCACTCTAGATCAAAAGTGCAGAATTATCAGTGTGTGGAGTTGCACTCTAGATCAAAACTGCAGAATTATCAGTGTGTGGAGGTGCACTCTTGATCAAAACTGCAGAATTATCAGTGTGTGAAGGTGCACTCTAGATCAAAAAAGCAGAATTATCAGGGTGTGGAGGTGCACTCTAGATCAAAAGTGCAGAATTATCAGTGTGTGAAGGTGCACTCTAGATCAAAAAAGCAGAATTATCAGGGTGTGGAGGTGCACTCTAGATCAAAAGTGCAGAATTATCTGTGTGTGGAGGTGCACTCTAGATAAAACAGCAGAATTATCAGGGTGTGGAGGTGCACTCTAGATCAAAAGTGCAGAATTATTAGGGTGTGGAGGTGCACTCTAGATCAAAACTGCAGAATTATCTGTGTGTGGAGGTGCACTCTAGATCAAAACTGCAGAATTATCTGTGTGTGAAGGTGCACTCTAGATCAAAACAGCAGAATTATCAGGGTGTGGAGGTGCACTCTAGATCAAAAGTGCAGAATTATCAGTGTGTGAAGGTGCACTCTAGATCAAAACTGCAGAATTATCAGTGTGTGAAGGTGCACTCTAGATAAAACAGCAGAATTATCAGGGTGTGGAGGTGCACTCTAGATCAAAAGTGCAGAATTATTAGGGTGTGGAGGTGCACTCTAGATCAAAACTGCAGAATTATCTGTGTGTGGAGGTGCACTCTAGATCAAAACTGCAGAATTATCTGTGTGTGAAGGTGCACTCTAGATCAAAACAGCAGAATTATCAGGGTGTGGAGGTGCACTCTAGATCAAAAGTGCAGAATTATCTGTGTGTGGAGGTGCACTCTAGATAAAACAGCAGAATTATCTGTGTGTGGAGGTGCACTCTAGATCAAAAGTGCAGAATTATTAGGGTGTGGAGGTGCACTCTAGATCAAAACTGCAGAATTATCTGTGTGTGGAGGTGCACTCTAGATCAAAACAGCAGAATTATCAGGGTGTGGAGGTGCACTCTAGATCAAAAGTGCAGAATTATCTGTGTGTGGAGGTGCACTCTAGATAAAACAGCAGAATTATCAGGGTGTGGAGGTGCACTCTAGATCAAAGGTGCAGAATTATTAGGGTGTGGAGGTGCACTCTAGATCAAAACTGCAGAATTATCTGTGTGTGGAGGTGCACTCTAGATCAAAACAGCAGAATTATCAGGGTGTGGAGATGCACTCTAGATCAAAAGTGCAGAATTATCTGTGTGTGGAGGTGCACTCTAGATAAAACAGCAGAATTATCAGTGTGTGGAGGTGCACTCTAGATCAAAAGTGCAGAATTATTAGGGTGTGGAGGTGCACTCTAGATCAAAACTGCAGAATTATCTGTGTGTGGAGGTGCACTCTAGATCAAAACTGCAGAATTATCTGTGTGTGGAGGTGCACTCTAGATAAAACAGCAGAATTATCAGGGTGTGGAGGTGCACTCTAGATCAAAACTGCAGAATTATCAGGGTGTGGAGGTGCACTCTAGATCAAAACTGCAGAATTATCTGTGTGTGGAGGTGCACTCTAGATAAAACAGCAGAATTATCAGGGTGTGGAGGTGCACTCTAGATCAAAAGTGCAGAATTATCAGGGTGTGGAGGTGCACTCTAGATCAAAACTGCAGAATTATCTTTGTGTGGAGGTGTACTCTAGATAAAACACTAGAATTATCAGGGTGTGGAGGTGCACTCTAGATCAAAAGTGCAGAATTATTAGGGTGTGGAGGTGCACTCTAGATCAAAACTGCAGAATCATCAGTGTGTGAAGTTGCACTCTAGATTTAAACAGTTGAATTAACAGTGTGTGGATGTGCACTCTAGAATAAAACAGCAGAATTTTCAGGGTGTGGAGGTGCACTCTAGATCAAAAGTGCAGAATTATCAGGGTGTGGAGGTGCACTCTAGATCAAAACTGCAGAATTATCTGTGTGTGAAGGTGCACTCTAGATCAAAACAGCAGAATTATCAGGGTGTGGAGGTGCACTCTAGATCAAAAGTGCAGAATTATCTGTGTGTGGAGGTGCACTCTAGATAAAACAGCAGAATTATCTGTGTGTGGAGGTGCACTCTAGATCAAAAGTGCAGAATTATTAGGGTGTGGAGGTGCACTCTAGATCAAAACTGCAGAATTATCTGTGTGTGGAGGTGCACTCTAGATCAAAACAGCAGAATTATCAGGGTGTGGAGGTGCACTCTAGATCAAAAGTGCAGAATTATCTGTGTGTGGAGGTGCACTCTAGATAAAACAGCAGAATTATCAGGGTGTGGAGGTGCACTCTAGATCAAAGGTGCAGAATTATTAGGGTGTGGAGGTGCACTCTAGATCAAAACTGCAGAATTATCTGTGTGTGGAGGTGCACTCTAGATCAAAACAGCAGAATTATCAGGGTGTGGAGATGCACTCTAGATCAAAAGTGCAGAATTATCTGTGTGTGGAGGTGCACTCTAGATAAAACAGCAGAATTATCAGTGTGTGGAGGTGCACTCTAGATCAAAAGTGCAGAATTATTAGGGTGTGGAGGTGCACTCTAGATCAAAACTGCAGAATTATCTGTGTGTGGAGGTGCACTCTAGATCAAAACTGCAGAATTATCTGTGTGTGGAGGTGCACTCTAGATAAAACAGCAGAATTATCAGGGTGTGGAGGTGCACTCTAGATCAAAACTGCAGAATTATCAGGGTGTGGAGGTGCACTCTAGATCAAAACTGCAGAATTATCTGTGTGTGGAGGTGCACTCTAGATAAAACAGCAGAATTATCAGGGTGTGGAGGTGCACTCTAGATCAAAAGTGCAGAATTATCAGGGTGTGGAGGTGCACTCTAGATCAAAACTGCAGAATTATCTTTGTGTGGAGGTGTACTCTAGATAAAACACTAGAATTATCAGGGTGTGGAGGTGCACTCTAGATCAAAAGTGCAGAATTATTAGGGTGTGGAGGTGCACTCTAGATCAAAACTGCAGAATCATCAGTGTGTGAAGTTGCACTCTAGATTTAAACAGTTGAATTAACAGTGTGTGGATGTGCACTCTAGAATAAAACAGCAGAATTTTCAGGGTGTGGAGGTGCACTCTAGATCAAAAGTGCAGAATTATCAGGGTGTGGAGGTGCACTCTAGATCAAAACTGCAGAATTATCAGTGTGTGGAGATGCACTCTAGATCAAAACTGCAGAATTATCAGTGTGTGGAGGTGCACTCTAGATCAAAAGTGCAGAATTATCAGTGTGTGGAGGTGCACTCTCGATCAAAACTGCAGAATTATCAGTGGGTGGAGGTGCACTCTAGATCAAAACTGCAGAATTATCAGTGTGTGAAGGTGCACTCTTGATCAAAACCGCAGAATTATCAGTGTGTGAAGGTGCACTCTAGATCAAAACAGCAGAATTATCTGTGTGTGGAGGTGCACACTAGATCAAAAGTGCAGAATTATCAGTGTGTGGAGGTGCACTCTAGATCAAAACTGCAGAATTATCAGTGTGCTGAGATGCACTCTAGATCAAACCTGCAGAATTATCAGTGTGCGGAGGTGCACTCTAGATCAAAACTGCAGAATCATCAGTGTGTGAAGGTGCACTCTAGATTTAAACAGTTGAATTAACAGTGTGTGGATTTGCACTCTAGATCAAAACTGCAGAATCATCAGTGTGTGAAGGTGCACTCTAGATTTAAACAGTTGAATTAACAGTGTGTGGATGTGCACTCTAGAATAAAACTGCAGAATTATCAGTGTGCGGAGGGGCACACTAGATCAAAACTGCAGAATTATCAGTGTGTGGAGGTGCACACTAGATCAAAACTGCAGAATTATCAGTGTGTGGAGGTGCACTCTAGATCAAAAGTGCAGAATTATCAGTGTGTGGAGGTGCACTCTAGATCAAAACAGCAGAATTATCAGTGTGTGGAGGTGCACACTAGATCAAAACTGCAGAATTATCAGGGTTTGGAGGTGCACTCTAGATCAAAACTGCAGAATTATCAGTGTGTGGAGGTCCACTCTAGATCAAAACTGCAGAATTATCAGTGTGTGGAGGTGCACTCTAGGTCAAAACTGCAGAATTGTCAGTGTGTGGAGGTGCACTCTGGATGAAAATTGCAGAATTAGCAGTGTGCAGAGGGGTACACTTGATTGTGAGGGGAGTGGAGGGGAGTTCTGTTAGGCAGATATCCCTGTGAGGGGAAGAGAGGGGAGTTCTGTAAGGCAGATATCCCTGTGAGGGGAGGGGAGGGGAGTTCTGTCAGGCAGATATTCTTGTGAGGGGAGTGGAGGGGAGTTCTGTTAGGAAGATATCCCTGTGAGGGGAGGAGAGGGTAGTTCTGTCAGGCAGATATCCCTGTGAGGGGAGGAGAGGGGAGCTCTGTTAGGCAGATATCCCTGTGAGGGGAGTGGAGGGGAGCTCTGTTAGGCAGATATCCCTGTGAGGGGAGTGGAGGGGAGTTCTGTAAGGCAGATATCCCTGTGATTGGAGGAAAGGGGAGTTCTGTCAGGCAGATATCCCAGTGATTGGAGGGGAGGGGAGTTCTGTTAGGCAGATATCCCAGTGATTGGAGGGGAGGGGAGTTCTGTAAGGCAGATATCCCTGTGATTGGAGGAAAGGGGAGTTCTGTTAGGCAGATATCCCAGTGATTGGAGCAGAGAGGAGTTCTGTTAGGCAGATATCCCTGAGATTGGAGGGGAGGAGAGTTCTGTTAGGCGGATATCCCTGTGATTGAAGGGGAGGGGAGTTCTGTAAGGCAGATATCCCTGTGATTGGAGGGGAGGGGAGTTCTGTTAGGCAGATATCCCTGTGATTGGAGGGGAGGGGAGTTCTGTAAGGCAGATATCAAACAATAGTTATCATTGTGAATAATTCTAAGAATACCACCTCTATCACATCAGTGCCATAAATTCCTGTTTATGCTGAGAACCACACTATAAATTTTTATAAATTTTCAACAGACGTCCACTACACTGCCAATATATCCATAGTTGTGAGGGAAACCCTATCCCTTGCCAGAGGCGCCACTGCGCATGCGCAAGGCGGGAATCTAGTCACTTCTTTCAACCCATACTCTCATCAACTAGATGCAGATATTTGGGGAGGTGGGAGGGATTAATTCCTGATGTGATAGAGGTGGTATTCTTAGAATTATTCACAATGATAACTATTGTTTGATAATTCTTGTGAATACCTCACCTCTATCACATCAGTGCCAGTATACACCAGAGGGACCGGTGGGTTCTGGTATCTAGCATCCCATAGATATTTGGCTAGTGGAGTGGTAAAACCAAGGATTATATGCCAAAAGGGGTCTTAAACGGATGTGTCTAATAGTCTACTTACAAGACTTAGACGTATATAATTTTCAAGGTGTCATGTGAAGGGTATATGTATATTCCCTTGTGATACTTAGACTTTTTGTGACGTCGCTTCCTGTGATGACGTCATCTGTGACGTCACTTCCGGTGATGACGTCATCTGTGACGTCACTTCCGGTGTCACTATTCTCCCGTATCACTTATGACGTGGTTTACCGTTATGCCCTTTTTGGATAGTGATATTTAACGTATCTTAACGTTTCTCCGGTGTGATGACTCCTATGACGTCACTTCCGGTGGTAATACATTAACCTTCCTATCATGTAGATTACCGTATATCACTTAATCCTTCGATCTCTGATTTCAGTGTTGACATTTGCCCTGTTTTACTAACTCAATAGCGCAGTCCAGTAACAAAGTACAACTTACCCTGAGTTCCTGAGGTACTTCTGAAATCTTCACCCCCCCCCCCCCCCCCCCTCTCTTTTCCCTTTCCTGGAAGAGGGAGGGAACAGGTTACTTTATTTGGTAACTATCACCTGGGCGGCCACCAAAGGCCCCAGAGTGTATAGTCCATTTAGATCGGTCTGTATGTCTCGTAAGTAAAAGTTTGAAAAGGTGTTGTGGTCTGTGTGGGTACTAGCTCTGATTTTTGAGAGTGAACCAGGAAACCTAAATGTGTGAGAAGTTGGATGAGACACACTGTGTTTAGACTGAGTTGTGATTTGTCCTGATCGACCGATAGGAAATCGTCTATATATCCGTGCAGCCTTATGAGCTTCATATGGGCGAACCCAATGACGGGATTGGTGATCCTGGTGAATAACCATGGGGCGATGGAAATGCCGAATGGTAGTACTCTGAACTGGTATCTCTGACCGTTGACAGCGAATCGTAGGTATCGACGATGGCTTGGATGGATGGGGACGTGAAGATATGCGTCTTGGAGATCTATGCTTATCATCCAATCTGCTTGTCTTAGGGAATTCTTTAACTTCTTTATAGATTCCATCTGAAATGTGGGTGGTTTTTCCAGGTAATCTTTGTTCAGAGTTTTTAGGTCTATTATTAATCTCATCTGTGAAGAATTCTTCTTCGGTACCAGAAAAACTGGGGAGTAGAATCCGAGGGTGGTGTCTGACTCCTCTAGGGTGCTGATAGCTCCTTTTGTGAGTAATTCTTGTATGGCCACTTCTGCTGCGATGAGCTTGGGTCCTGATAGCTGGAATCGGGGTCCGGTAGGATGAATGACTAGTTTTGGTCGTTTTAAGAAGTGAAGTTTGTAGCCTCTTCTTATTACTTCGATTAACCATGAGTCGTCTGTGATGGTCTCCCAGTTGTCTGCGTACTGCATAAGACGGCCCCCGACAGGCCCTGGGATAGGATGAGATTTGAACTTGGGAAGTCTTGAGTCGATGTTTGTAAGGTTGGCTAGTTCGACTGGATTTGGAATAGACTTGTCCTTGGTCTTCCGTAATGCTAAATCGTTGTCCGTAGGGCAGGCGAAGTCGGTAGGATCTGGATGGGTCTGTAGATTTATGGTGAAGTCATCTCCGGAGGGGGCCCCTACGGGAACTGCCTCTTCCTCTGCCAAGTCCTTTCTGTGAAGTGGGAAGATCAACTTTGGAGCTCTTGTACCTGGGTTGATACGATCTGTTTCTCTGTGTAGAGGCTCGAAAAGAATCCCGGCTGGGCTGTTCACGTCGGGGTCCAGGACTCCGTCGCTGGGGTCGAGTAACCGCCGGTTGTCTCTGTAACTTGGATGCTAATGAGATGGTGGATTCCTGAAATCTCTGGTTAGTTGAAGAGATAATGGCTTCCTTCACCGACTTCAGTCTACCGTTGAAAATCTGCGATGACGTAATGGGCTGTGACATCATGGATCTCTTTAAGGGGTCTGGCATCACATGATGAACTTGCTGAAGTAAGTGTCTTCTTTGCATGATCAAAAACTGCGATGACATCCATACTTGAGTTGATAGGAGGTCTTCCTGCATCTTCAGTATGTGGTCTAACGAGCTGTGGATAAATCCCGTCTTCTGACTAGTCATCTCCGTGGAAGTGTCTAAGGTAAGATCTTCGCTCTGGTTGCACGGTGGTATGACATGGCGAATACCAGCTGCTAACCAGTTGATGTAAGAACTGGTATTCATCATTTGTCTATTGACCCTATCTAAGCTCTTGATCTTGGACATATCAATGCGCATATTGGGGTTAGGTTTCTTAACCAGATCGAAGTAATCTTCGTCAATGCTAGGCTGTAGTGAGAACGGATCATCATGTGTTTTGTAAGCAGATTTTATAAATACAGGTCTCAGTTTCGCACTAGGTCCCGCTGAACAATTCAATTGATTTTCAATTTTCTTGATGACGTCATCCAAATATGACGGAGGGGGAAGCGTATGGTATGGTTCGGTCCCTTTATCGGGTCCCTCATATCCTGCACGTTCAATCAAGGGTTTAACGGGTGTACAGTCCTGATCTGGTTTTAATGTGGGCATTAGTTCATAAAGTTCTGCTAAGATGTCTCTAAGGGAGTAATTGTTTGATCTAAAATCCTCCTCTATAGCAGTGTCCCCATAGCCTGAATGCTCCTGTGTAGATCGGCACCCCCTACTCTGGCTGTGCTGGGAGTGGGTCGTATGGCTGAGGGTATCGTAATCCCGGCCGTCTAATTTACGACAAGCTGTGCGAGAATCACGTGGTCTATAACTGTATGGTGATGTCATATTTCCCTCGCTTTCTTCGCCCGTATAACAGGACTGTGTGGCAGTATGAGAGGGTGCACGCTTAGGATTACTATCCTGATATGCACGAGCTTTGTCAGTGCGTCTATCATAGTGGCTTGACGGTGATTGGTGCGTATTTCTATGCATACTTCGGTGTGAAGACCGTGATTCACGGTGATCCCTATGGTATGCGTGGTAGGGAGAAGATCTATGAGATTCTCGGTCTCTTAGTATAATTCTCCTACTGTCCTCATAGTCTGATTCATCGTAACCTTGCTTTACATGTCTGCTGTATGAGGGTGTACTGCCATATTCAGCCTTAGATCTCTGTTTACTCTCGTGATCGATCCCTGATTGGCCAAGCCGAGTTTGATTAACTGATTCTTTTAGATCTGAGATTTCTCGAGACATAGATTGCATGCGTGTGTCAATCATAACAGACATAGAATTTGTTATTCTTTCCGTGAACTCATTTACGTTAAAGGGGGAACGCGGCAGAGGGTGAAAGTCGTTAGTTTCTGTCCAAACTCGACGATCGACCGTACCAGACGTTGCCGGATGCAAGTTAGAGGTACTTTCTGATTGACCTGTAACATGCATCTGCTCCTCAACATTATAGGGAGAGTGGGATGAGCGACGTGATCTCTTCTCCTCATAAGGTGAGATGGCGCCCTCGCGCGACACTCGCTTGTCACCCACGTGATTAATTTTTGCCGCCTCGGGCTTAATCACTTGTTTTCTTGATGTAGATGCTCTAGTGACTTTCTTAAAATCGGGATTTTTGATCCATGCCTTGGAGAGCTTGTCAAATTTTTCTTTTGACAGATGCTCGCAATAACTGCACCTTGACTTCTGTGTACAGCTGCTTTTCTTGCATGCGAGACATCTAGGGTGAGGATCCCCCGGAGCTTGGTGTTGTCCACAGCCCGAACAGACAGGTGTCTGCTTATGAGATGAAGATCTCATCCCACAACACCTTTCTTAACTAATTACTTACTAGAGACTCCGATCTTCTATACCCCCGTTCTGCTTGTAGAACTGCTCTTTGCTTGTAATCTATGAAGCTTGAGATGATCTAATGCTTGTAGTGTGGAACGCAATCACGTGTTCGGATGTGCAACAAAAAAATTTTCCTTGTTGTCATCAGGACACACAGGAAAGAAGTGACTAGATTCCCGCCTTGCGCATGCGCAGTGGCGCCTCTGGCAAGGGATAGGGTTTCCCTCACAACTATGGATATATTGGCAGTGTAGTGGACGTCTGTTGAAAATTTATAAAAATTTATAGTGTGGTTCTCAGCATAAACAGGAATTTATGGCACTGATGTGATAGAGGTGAGGTATTCACAAGAATTATCCCTGTGATTGGAGGGGAGGGGAGTTCTGTTAGGAAAATATCCCTGTGAGGGGAGCAGAGAGGAGTTCTGTTAGGCAGATATCCCTGTGATTGGAGGAAAGGGGAGTTCTGTTAGGCAGATATCCCTGTGAGGGGAGTGGAGGGGAGCTCTGTCCGGCAGATATCCCTGTGGTTGGAGTGGAGGGGAGTTCTGTCAGGCAGATATCCCTGTGATTGGAGGGGAGGGGAGTTCTGTAAGGCAGATATCCCTGTGATTCGAGGGGAGGGGAGTTCTGTTAGGCAGATATTCTTGTGAGGGGAGTGGAGGGGAGTTCTGTCAGGCAGATATCCCTGTGATTGGAGGGGAGGGGAGTTCTGTAAGGCAGATATCCCTGTGATTGGAGGGGAGGGGAGTTCTGTTAGGAAAATATCCCTGTGAGGGGAGCAGAGAGGAGTTCTGTTAGGCAGATATCCCTGTGAGGGGAGGAGAGGGTAGTTCTGTTAGGCAGATATCCCTGTGAGGGGAGGAGAGGGGAGCTCTGTTAGGCAGATATCCCTGTGAGGGGAGTGGAGGGGAGCTCTGTTAGGCAGATATCCCTGTGAGGGGAGTGGAGGGGAGTTCTGTAAGGCAGATATCCCTGTGATTGGAGGAAAGGGGAGTTCTGTCAGGCAGATATCCCAGTGATTGGAGGGGAGGGGAGTTCTGTTAGGCAGATATCCCTGTGAGGGGAGGAGAGGGGAGTCCTGTCAGGCAGATATCCCTGTGATTGGAGTGGAGGGGAGTTCTGTCAGGCAGAGATCCCTGTGATTGGAGGGGAGGGGAGTTCTGTAAGGCAGATATCCCTGTGATTGGAGTGGAGGGGAGTTCTGTCAGGCAGATATCCCTGTGATTTGAGGGGAGGGGAGTTCTGTCAGGCAGATATCCCTGTGATTGGAGGGGAGGGGAGCTCTGTTAGGTCGATAACCCTGTGATTGGAGGGGAGGGGAGCTCTGTAAGGCAGATATCCCTGTGATTGGAGGGGAGGGGAGTTCTGTAAGGCAGATATCCCTGTGATTGGAGGGGAGGGGAGTTCTGTTAGGAAAATATCCCTGTGAGGGGAGCAGAGAGGAGTTCTGTTAGGCAGATATCCCTGTGATTGGAGGGGAGGGGAGGGGAGTTCTGTTAGGCGGATATCCCTGTGATTGAAGGGGAGGGGAGTTCTGTAAGGCAGATATCCCTGTGATTGGAGGGGAGGGGAGGGGAGTTCTGTTAGGCAGATATCCCTGTGATTGGAGGGGAGGGGAGTTCTGTAAGGCAGATATCCCTGTGATTGGAGGGGAGGGGAGTTCTGTTAGGCAGATATCCCTGTGAGGGGAGTGGAGGGGAGCTCTGTCAGGCAGATATCCCTGTGGTTGGAGTGGAGGGGAGTTCTGTCAGGCAGATATCCCTGTGATTGGAGGGGAGGGGAGTTCTGTAAGGCAGATATCCCTGTGATTCGAGGGGAGGGGAGTTCTGTTAGGCAGATATTCTTGTGAGGGGAGTGGAGGGGAGTTCTGTCAGGCAGATATCCCTGTGATTGGAGGGGAGGGGAGTTCTGTAAGGCAGATATCCCTGTGATTGGAGGGGAGGGGAGTTCTGTTAGGAAAATATCCCTGTGAGGGGAGCAGAGAGGAGTTCTGTTAGGCAGATATCCCTGTGAGGGGAGGAGAGGGGAGTTCTGTCAGGCAGATATCCCTGTGATTGGAGGGGAGGGGAGTTCTGTCAGGCAGATATCCCTGTGATTGGAGGGGAGGGGAGTTCTGTAAGGCAGATATATTTGTGAGGGGAGTGGAGGGGAGTTCTGTTAGGCAGATATTCCTGTGAGGGGAGGGGAGTTCTGTAAGGCAGATACTCCTGTGAGGGGAGTGGAGGGGAGTTCTGTTAGGCAGATATCCATGCATATGATATCCCTTCAATATCCAGGAATAAATGTTGATCAACTCCAGTGAATAGCCCTTGTTCCCATGTTCATTATCATAGAAGGTTTCAGTGCCTATCTGTTGGACTTTGTGTTCACTATGAGATCATGAAGCATGGTGAGAGGTCTGTGTCAATGTGTCTTGGACATTTACTCATATAAATTTTGTCTCATTACATCATTCTAAAAGGTACCTATTGTAAACTTTTTACTGAAATGTCTGTCAAATTTCCAGAAATTAATCAGAAACACATGTGTGGTGCTATGTAAAAAGTATATTGGTGTGTGTAAAAGAGTAGTTAAGATAGGTATTTAGAACAACTGATGCATGAATGTTTTCAGATGTAAAGGTGAGCTGTGTCACAACCAATAACGAACCACTCTACACAAGATGTGGATGAAAATGTTTATTTTCATGACCAGTAAGTGACAATTCTGTACATAAAACACAAAAAATATATCTACAAATAAGAACAGGTAAAGGCTGGAAAATACTAAAGTTCTGAAAATCTGAGCATTTCAGGAAAATATCTACAGACAGGTGTAATGTGTAAATATACGAACCCAATCAAACCGGTTCTCATTGCAAGGTGGTCTACGCGGGGCAGCAAGTCATACAACGAAGCATGCAGGGGAGGCCTACATCAGTAAAACAAAGTTTGGGTGGAACAAAAGAGGGCATCGGTGGTTGAATCGGTTGGCACACTTGCATGTACGGATGAGATTGATGGGGGCCGAGCTCCACTGTGTTAGAGCATATTGGGAGCCTGCTGCCACAGAAGTGACATTGATAAATGACCTTGACCTTGATGAGCACTTTATGATTATCATTAAAACAAGAAATTTCAAGGAACAATCCACGAACTCCGTCAAATGTTTGTGTCAAAGCACATTTCAGTTACGTAAAGTCTGCTCTCTATTTCCAAGGTCACTAGGTCAAGGTCAGTCAGGCTGATGTAGGGTGTTAAGTATACAGCAGGTTTGCATCAAAAGCTGTCACAAGTATACATCCAATAAATAGTTGTTTACAAAATCAGTATGAGTATATTTGACCTCCCATGAAATAGAAACCGTAGATAATGTGACTTTGAAAAACCAACAAACTACCTTCTTTGCAAGCATTAACAACCTGATGGCCATCCTACATACATGAGAAGGGTTCAGTATGTTCTGGGAGTTGACTCAGTCTGTCATGCACCGAGTCGGAGCTGGTGCTAGATGGCAGCTGTGTTCTAGTTGGATTTCACCGAGTCAGAGCTGGTGCTGGATGGCAGCTGTGTTTAGTTGGATTTCATTGTGTCGGAACTGGAAGCCTAAACATGGCTGGTGAATCTGTGAGCCCGGCTGGTCAATACTGATGGTGATGTACAATACTGTTGGGGGTAGAGCAAATACTGTAAACATAGATGGGTGTAGCATGCAGCTGCTGTCAAAGCAAGACATGACTGCATCCTTCATAAAACTCTTAGCAGCAAACTTCCGGGAAAATCTCTACCAGTATTTCCTTGTGACACTGACCTTGACTGTCACATAGGTCAACAAGGTCACAGTACCTCATTCCACAAGGTCAACTGAGCACTATGATGAATGAATCTCATGAATCACAGACTCCAGATAGTCATAGAGCTATAACAATAGAATATCGTGAATCACAGACTCCAGATAGTCATAGAGCTATAACAATAGAATATCGTGAATCACAGACTCCAGATAGTCATAGAGCTATAACAATAGAATATCGTGAATCACAGACTCCAGATAGTCATAGAGCTATAACAATTGAATCTCGTGAATCACAGACACTAGAGAGCTGTAGAGCTATAACCATTGAATCTCGTGAATCACAGACTCTAGAGAGCTGTAGAGCTATAACAATTGAATCTCGTGAATCACAGAGAGCTGTAGAGCTATAGCCATTGAGTTTCGTGAATCACAGAGAGCTGTAGAGCTGGGGTCACCATGAGGAATAAGGCCCATGAAGATACTGAGTCAGAGTAGTTCCCCATACATCAGCAGGAGCCAGGACTTACTGAATCCTGTCCACCACACAACTGTGATACATAAAGCAGGCTTTGAGCGGTTATGATTGTCAATACTCAATGGTTCAGCACCAAATATTTAAGATAATCTGCTACAAATGAACAATAAATGTTATACAAAATTAATTTTTGAGTAAAACTTGAACACAAACTAAACTGCAACAAATGCTTACCGCTGTGAAGTTCAAATCTTGATTTTGTCATTCAAGTTACAAACAACCCAAAAATTAAACTAAATGACGAACATGCATATCTAATGAGTCTGAAAGGAGGCCAGGGTTAACGCTCCTGTGCCAGTACATATCTACATTAGGTTTGTTTAAACTGGGATGTACCCGATGGAGTCTACATCCGGGAGTACCAAGCACAGGACATCTATCTCTGAATAGAGAGCCACTCCGTGCATAGCTGCAGATAAAAGCAATAAATATGTCATAAAGTATCCAAAATACAGGTGTATGTAAAAGATAGTTCTACTTGAATCTGTCACGGAGATTTACCACAACAAAATACTGCATTACAAAATCCATTCCACTACATCAAATGGGACATATATTGAGTAAGTCATGTGTGGGCAGGTCTGCACAACACAGTGTGTAAGTCATGTGTGGGCAGGTCTGCACAACACAGTGTGTAAGTCATGTGTGGGCCGGTCTGCACAACACAGTGTGTAAGTCATGTGTGGGCCAGTCTGCACAACACAGTGTGTAAGTCATGTGTGGGCCTGTCTGCACAACACAGTGTGTAAGTCATGTGTGGGCCGGTCTGCACAACAGTGTGTAAGTCATGTGTGGGCCGGTCTGCACAACACAGCGTGTAAGTCATGTGTGGGCCGGTCTGCACAACAGTGTGTAAGTCATGTGTGGGCCGGTCTGCACAACACAGCGTGTAAGTCATGTGTGGGCCGGTCTGCACAACACAGTGTGTAAGTCATGTGTGGGCAGGTCTGCACAACAGTGTGTAAGTCATGTGTGGGCCAGTCTGCACAACACAGTGTGTAAGTCATGTGTGGGCCGGTCTGCACAACACAGTGTGTAAGTCATGTGTGGGCCGGTCTGCACAACACGGTGTGTAAGTCATGTGTGGGCCAGTCTGCACAATACAGTGTGTAAGTCATGTGTGGGCCGGTCTGCACAATACAGTTAGTCACGTGTGGGCCGGTTTGCACAACACAGTGTGTAAGTAATGTGTGGGCCGGTTAAGCTATGTGTTTTATTTGTTGTTTAATACCGCACTAAGCAATATTCCAGCTATATGACAGCAAGTTGTGTGGGCCTGTCTACACAACACAGCGTACACACATCATGACTGAATTACCAATAATGTTCACTGGAAGACATAAATTCTCTGATAGTGAGATTCTAACAATAGGTGGTGTGTGTCTAATGGTGGGCTGAGAGGGTTTCAATAATACAATCTAACAATAGATGGTGTGTGTCTAATGGTTCGCTGGGAGGTTTCAATAATACAATCTAACAATAGATGGTGTGTGTCTAATGGTTCGCTGGGAGGTTTCAATAATACAATCTAACAATAGATGGTGTGTGTCTAATGGTGGGCTGGGAGGTTTCAATAATACAATCTAACAATAGATGGTGTGTGTCTAATGGTGGGCTGGGAGGTTTCAATAATACAATCTAACGATAGATGGTGTGTGTGTGGTGGTGGGCTGGGGGGGTAGGGGGGGCAACATGTATAGGGACAAACCTGCCTTGATCCACCATTGTTGTCGGTAACAGGAAGATATTTCACCCATTGCATTGTGCTCAGGCTCTCTGATGACTGGACAAGGAACAGGGGAACAGGGAAATAACAGGAACATCGCTGCTAGTTTCATAAACACATAATATCAGACTTCCCTGTTTAACTGAGTAGACTCACAGACATTCCCACAACAGGCTTTGGCAAGACATATGCAGACTCAATCTCTCACAAGGGGGAGACAGAGGTAAGTCTTAACCCACCAGGGTGAGACAGAGGTCAGTGTTATGTAGACACAATCTCCCACAATGGTGAAACAGAGGTCAGTGTTATGCAGACTCAATCTCTCACAAGGGTTAGACAGAGGTAAGTCTTAACCCACAAGGGTGAGACAGAGGTCAGTGTTATGTAGACTCAATCTCCCACAAGGGTGAAACAGAGGTCAGTGTTATGTAGACTCAATCTCCCACAATGGTGAAACAGAGGTCAGTGTTATGCAGACTCAATCTCTCACAAGGGTTAGACAGAGGTAAGTCTTAACCCACAAGGGTGAGACAGAGGTCAGTGTTATGTAGACTCAATCTCCCACAAGGGTGAAACAGAGGTCAGTGTTATGTAGACTCAATCTCCCACAAGGGTGAGACAGAGGTCAGTGTTATGCAGACAGACCCTGTGTTAGTCAATCCATTGGAAGACCTTTCTCTCTAACACCAACAACTTCTACACATTTGACAAGTTCACTTGCTGGTAATCATTACATTCATGTAAAAAAACATCCATATAAAATGTAGAGTGACAAATACCCATGTACAACAGACCAGTACACAGGCTGACATAGAGACTCTTCCCTGACAACGTCACAGACACTTCAGCTGGAAGCAACTAGTGGCGTCCACCTACTGGCTAGAAGAAGTCCGACACTGTCTGGTTTTGTAAAACACCCGCGATGGAGAAAACTGTCTTGTACAACACTGGTGATGTCCTACACTGTCTTGCGGTGTGTGTCACTTGTGATGTCTGACACTGGTAATGTCTGACACTGGTGATGTCTGACACTGGTGATGTCCTACACTGTCTTGCGGTGTGTGTCACTGGTGATGTCTGACACTGGTGATGTCTGACACTGGTGATGTCTGACACTGGTGATGTCTGACACTGTCTTGCGGTGTGTGTCACTGGTGATGTCTGACACTGGTGACATCCGACACTGTCTTGCGGTGTGTCACTGGGGGTGTTGTTCTGGTGTTGGCACATAGGTGAGGCTGTGCCGGAATTCCCTGATTTTATTTATTTTTCAAAATCCATCTGACAAACCAGTATTATGCTTGACACTGCAGACAGCAGTACCTCCACAGCGCACCACGGAGAGATGACCCATGTGGCACAGACAGAGGTGCTTGTAATCTGAATCAAACATGGAAATAAACTGCATAGATTTTGTTGCACCTAGCAGGAATTAAGTATATCAGTCTTTCTCTAAACACTGTGTTTGTTTGTTTGATTCATAAATATGTTATAAATGCATACAAAAGAATTTTGATTGGCAGATTCTGTAGCTGTTGCTAAGCAACACACAACAATAATATGCAAAATGCTGCGGGATTGGTTATAAATATACAGTCATTCAGGTCTTTGCCAGTCCTAGAGGTCACAGAGGTCATCCAACAAGAACAATAGCCTTCACTGACCTTGACCTTGACCAAGACATAGCCGACACACATCCAAGACACAACATTGACGGACACAGCTACATGTACATGATACAATGAGTGACCTTGTCGTGAAGGTCGCATTGACACAAATGTCTGTGTTGCTGACACGTGTGTCGCGCGTCACATCTGTGTCGCCTGGAACCCTGTTCTGCTCCAGTAGAAGACACAGAAACACCTCAGTAATTTTGTTCACTTTTCGTCTTGTTTCCGAGAAAATGATCAGCAGAAAAAAATATCACATTTTTAACCAATCAACTCGGAGGTGCTTCCTCTTCATCGTCAGGATTAAATTCGTTGAAAAATGTCATTGGTACTTTCTCTCTCTTGAACAAGAGCTCTCGTTTCCATGGCGGCATGCTCTCCAGTTCTGCAGGGTCCATCGCCATGGCAGCAGGGGTAATGTTGGCGTTTGTCTTGGGGACACCACAGTCAGTGTTGGAGGGGCGCTCAATCTGTGGGGCTTTCTTCCCTACAACTACTTTAGGCTCCTCTGGAACATCCTTGGCCAGAGCTGCATCCTGTTCCTGTAGGAGGAGAAAGTGAGAGTGAGTGAGAGTAAGTGACAGGTATTTAAAATCATTGTCAACATAACATTACAGCTGCAAGTTGGTCCTGTAGAGTGAGTGAGTAAATGTCACCACAAAGCACCAGTGGTAGAGTAGTGCATGTAGACGAGACTCAGGTTTATTGAGTTACAACTATACGAAACATGTACAACATTGTTAACTGCTTCTTGTCTACAGCATCAAAGAGATGAGTAGAACATTTCAGACTTTCCACAGCAATGTGCCTGTCTACCAATGACCTATGGCTATATACTGATGGAAATAAGAAAGGCAACATGAAGCAAACTACCCTCTGGACATGTTCCCTTATCTCCTCCCATCAGTATATAGAGTATACAGTGAGTGAGTGAGATGGGTTTCACGCCGCTTTTAACAATATTCCAGTTATATCACGGCGTGTCAACTTAATGTGGGAGGAAAGCCCGAAGTAATACAGGCCTTGGACGTTTACCACTTTGGTGAAACCAAAGAGCATGGTATGGTGCTGACAAACCTAGAAACGTAATTGGGGCAAACCAGGATTCGAACCCACAATCATAGGTTTCTGGCGCAAGGTCCTTCCCAGCGCGTGACACCTTTGTTACACTCTCGGTAACTTCGCTGCAAACCAGTGTGGGCGCGGCCATTACAAGAATCTTGAAATTTGCCCTGTAACCCCATATGTAGTAAAGTTTATACTTTTGTTTATGTCTTTGGGAATGCCATCATATTTCATTTTGAAAAGGTTTACGACTGACCATGTTTTCCAGATGAATTTACTTTGTTGTTTTAATAATCAGATTGGTTCGAGATTGCAGACTAACGGAAAATCAACCATCTTCTCCCTTACATTCTAACTATATCAATAACACGATAGTTTCAATGAAACAGAAATTCAAATTGACAAGCAAAGAACAGTAATTTATCAGTGGTAAGTGTATTCGGCATCACGACAGTCGTCACTTGTTTTTAAACATAACGGTCATTCGGCTGCAAGGTCAACTCCAAGCATGGTTGTGGCCACCTATTCACAGTCGGGAGTTTTGTAATATACAGAGTGTGTTGAACTCAGGATACAGTGGTGGGAGCTGTGGGGAACTCAGACATTACCTCCTGGGACTTCTTCATGAGGATCTTCCTCTTCCACTCTGGGACGTCCTTCCACTTGGCCTGCTCCTCCCTCTCCCGCAGGATCTTCCTCTGCAACACAAACAAACAAACTCAACCTCCCTCCTTCGGAAATTCATTGCACCCTGAAATGTTTGATCTGAACCCGTTCTGAATCCTGCAAGAAACATCAAATGGAATAAATCTAAGTCCCCGCAGCTGTTTGGTTCATGTGGTTTCTATTTTGAAACCTTATAGTGGTAAATGAGCTGACGACCATAAGTCTTGTAGTACATTACTGCCTGTTATTCACCGACTTTCACTGTCAGAGCGTTTCCTGATCATGAAGGCGAACTAAGACTACATTTCAAAATATAGTCGAGGAGTTTGCTGCAGGAGCAATGTGCACATCCTTTGTGTTGCAGAACATTTATGATAGCAGGGGCTTTTTCAAGAGGCTCTTCACTATTTCCATTGTGTGTAATTGTGGCAGGTCAAACTATTTCCCTGTTCCATGTTCAGCCCCCAACATGTGTTACATAACATCAATCAGATCAGCCCCCAGCATGTGTTACATAACATCAATCAGATCAGCCCTCATTCATTGACACGACTGTTCCTCACATAGTAGTCTGACCTTGACCTTTAACAGACTGGTAAAGTATGGATGACAGTTTGGGACATTCACTCCAGGGTCTCGAGTTACACCAGTTGAGCAAGCCCCCACTCGCTATCTCCAACACACATCCAACATGAGCTTCTACGTACAACATATTCCTCTATCTTCTCTCTGTTCTTCTTTTCTACCATCTCTCGCTTCCAGTTGGGCGTGTCCTGTGTGATAGGGACCACTCCTGGCACACTGCTGATGTCTGCAACACAAGGACAGAGCGTGAGTATATCATGGTCATCACAGTCGGTATATCTCGGGTAAACACGGTTGGTACATGTAAATTACAAGTATACCATAGTCAACGCAGGGTATATCATGAGTATATCATGGTCATCACAGTCGGTATATCTCTGGTAAACACGGTTGGTACATGTAAATTACAAGTATACCATAGTCAACGCGGGGTATATCATGAGTATATCATGGTCATCACAGTCGGTATATCTCTGGTAAACACGGTTGGTACATGTAAATTACAAGTATACCATAGTCAACGCAGGGTCTATCATGAGTATATCATGGTCATCACAGTCGGTATATCTCTGGTAAACAGGGTTGGTACATGTAAATTACAAGTATACCATAGTCAACGCGGGGTATATCATGAGTATATCATGGTCATCACAGTCGGTATATCTCGGGTAAACACGGTTGGTACATGTAAATTACAAGTATACCATAGTCAACGCAGGGTATATCATGAGTATATCATGGTCATCACAGTCGGTATATCTCTGGTAAACACGGTTGGTACATGTAAATTACAAGTATACCATAGTCAACGCAGGGTATATCATGAGTATATCATGGTCATCACAGTCAGTATATCTCAGGTAAACACGGGTGGTACATGTATAATACAAGTATACCATAGTCAACGCGGGGTATATCATGAGTATATCATGGTCATCACAGTCGGTATATCTCGAGGAAAAACAGGTGGTACATGTATATTACAAGTATACCATAGTCAACGCGGGGTATATCATGAGTATATCATGGTCATCACAGTCGGTATATCTCGGGTAAACACGGGTGGTACATGTATATTACAAGTATACCATAGTCAATGCGGGGTATATCATGAGTATATCATGGTCATCACAGTCGGTATATCTCAGGTAAACACGGGTGGTACATGTAAATTACAAGTATACCATAGTCAACGCGGGGTATATCATGAGTATATCATGGTCATCACAGTCGGTATATCTCAGGTAAACACGGGTGGTACATGTATATTACAAGTATACCATAGTCAATGCGGGGTATATCATGAGTATATCATGGTCATCACAGTCGGTATATCTCAGGTAAACACGGGTGGTACATGTATAATACAAGTATACCATAGTCAACGCGGGGTATATCATGAGTATATCATGGTCATCACAGTCGGTATATCTCAGGTAAACACGGGTGGTACATGTATATTACAAGTATACCATAGCCAACGCGGGGTATATCATGAGTATATCATGGTCATCACAGTCAGTATATCTGGGGTAAACACGGGTGGTACATGTATATTACAAGTATACCATAGTCAACGCGGGGTATATCATGAGTATATCATGGTCATCACAGTCGGTATATCTCAGGTAAACACGGGTGGTACATGTAAATTACAAGTATACCATAGTCAATGCGGGGTATATCATGAGTATGTCATGGTCATCACAGTCGGTATATCTCTGGTAAACACGGTTGGTACATGTAAATTACAAGTATACCATAGTCAACGCGGGGTATATCATGAGTATATCATGGTCATCACAGTCGGTATATCTCAGGTAAACACGGGTGGTACATGTATAATACAAGTATACCATAGTCAATGCGGGGTATATCATGAGTATATCATGGTCATCACAGTCGGTATATCTCGAGTAAACACGGGTGGTACATGTATATTACAAGTATACCAAAGTCAACGCAGGGTGTATCATGAGTATATCATGGTCATCACAGTCGGTATATCTCGAGTAAACACGGGTGGTACATGTATATTACAAGTATACCATAGTCAATGCGGGGGATATCATGAGTATATCATGGTCATCACAGTCGGTATATCTCGAGTAAACACGGGTGGTACATGTATATTACAAGTATACCAAAGTCAACGCAGGGTATATCATGAGTATATCATGGTCATCACAGTCGGTATATCTCGAGTAAACACGGGTGGTACATGTATATTACAAGTATACCATAGTCAATGCGGGGTATATCATGAGTATATCATGGTCATCACAGTCGGTATATCTCAGGTAAACACGGGTGGTACATGTATATTACAAGTATACCATAGTCAACGCGGGGTATATCATGAGTATATCATGGTCATCACAGTCGGTATATCTCGAGTAAACACGGGTGGTACATGTATATTACAAGTATACCATAGTCAACGCGGGGTATATCATGAGTATATCATGGTCATCACAGTCGGTATATCTCCGGTAAACACGGGTGGTACATGTATATTACAAGTATACCATAGTCAACGCGGGGTATATCATGAGTATATCATGGTCATCACAGTCGGTATATCTCAGGTAAACACGGGTGGTACATGTATATTACAAGTATACCATAGTCAACACGGGGTATATCATAAGTATATCATAGGTCACCACAGGTGGTATGTCATGACTTTTCAAGGGTGGATAAAAAAACCTTATCATACCTCCATGTCAGAATGAAGAGATCTGATTGGTCCATGTCATCTTGAAAAAATACTGTGTAACCCGCATTGGAGGGTAATATATTTCTCAGGAGGGGAATTGTGATGGATGATGATGCTATCCACATGTTGACAGAATGAACAACTGAGTTTTCAGTAAATGCTTACTTTGGATGCCATGTCACACAGAATCAAAGGGCTATAACTCTAGCTGGTTTATAAGATATAGCACTTTTCACAAGCAAATATTAGAACAAGTATGAACCTTAAACAAACAAGAGTGTTTCTTAACATTGCACACTACAGGAATAAATCTCTTATACCTCGCCATGAGCAGGACAGGCTCACATAGAGAGCCAGAATAAATCCCTTATATCCCGCTTAAAAGCAAAAATCTGCAAGCTTTTCCGGGGCAATGGAAGTAATTGACATAGCACAAGTTAAACTCAGCTCAATCGAACAGCTGTTTTCTTTCAATTTTGATTATGTGTTAATTCTTTTACAATGTCACATTTAAACATGTTGGTAAGATACATTCGTATGGCGAGTGGTATAAAACCTGATGCGGGACACATAAAACCCCGTTACCCCTAGTGATCCTGCTACAACTTATCATATATATACCGGTAATACATAATATGTTTGTTTCCAGTGTAGTATGACTAGGTTGTCCAGGTGTGGCCTGGTTTGTGTGTGTTCTCAACAACTGGATTGTTTCATCCCGAAGTTATCCGCTGTATTCATGTATTTCACAGTTGTACCAACAATAATGTTCAGAACAAAGTAATGTTTCATGTTTTGTGGGACACGAGCACATTCCCATCTGGGCAAAGTATCTGGCCAACAGCAGAGGGATGGACCAGTGAGTGAAGCCCTCCTACAATCATCAGCCTCCTCTCGGCGGTGGAATCTTGTACAGCATCATGCTACCTGCTTCAGGAATACACCCTGACGACTACACGATGATGCATCTGTCTGATGAAGCTGCCTCGGTATACAGGGATGCTGAATGTCCCTCAAACACATCATCAACATTAACAGACTGGTAAAACTTAGTGTATTGTATTTGCTATCGGTTGCCAGGGGTATACTCGTCATGATCATTTTTGTGTATTAACTACTGGATTTGATTTTGTCCATGCATTTATTACCAGCTTAGTCTTTCAAGATATGGTCCATTTCAGCCAACAGTAATTATATTTTTAGATGTCTCAAATCTGAGGCATTACAGCCTGGTATGGATGCGACATTGCTACAGCCTGGTTTGGCATGGTGAGATTAGTCGGCCAAGACTGGAATGAAACCTTGACTTGATCTTGGTTTCCATGGTAATGAGTTGATTTTGTGCATTCATAGTTGTGCATAATCTTATTAAGATAGAATCAGCTTCATGACGTTTTCAACTGCTTAACACGAACTTGTTCACCCTACATTAGATTCCTGGTCTTGATGTCAACACATATTTATTTAACTAATCTTTTTTCTGTTTTTATTGAAGATGCTCACATGATTTGAAGCTCTTTGTGAAGCAAGACCCGTTGTATTACAATATAGATCTTGATTATTGATCAGATCGTCTTCACTAGGCACTGCCATTTTGTTTGAAGCAAATGCAAGTGATATGAGAGGTGGAATCTGATTGGTGACAGTAGGAGGGACATAGAAGGGACATAACTCATAATAACCACTGGTGGAGCTATGATTGAGCCCAGAAATTCCAGCCTAGGTCAACAGGGGTGGAAAAAGGACTTTTAGAGTCAGTAAATGCCTTTGTCTCGGGAAGATGTGGTATGCCTGTCTGAAGAAGTGTCTTAAAGAAAGACAGCTCTTGAATTTGCAGCAGCAGGTGGAGTCATCCCACAGATGACATCCTTATCTTCTTAGTTTGCTGACAGGATTAACCTCTTTGGTCATGTGGACAAAGCGTCTTGCCTTGGATCAGAAGGTTTGTAGTTTGAATCCAATCACCATGGCAATGACAAATGCATTTGAGATGATCAGGGAGATTGTTCCACAGTCCTGTCCATAATTACAGCATGGACAAGAGGTGCTCAGGCTGCCTGATCTTTGAGATTGATGTGGAATGAGCTCTTTTATGACCTCCCTGATATATTTGGGTGCTCGTCCTCGCTGCACCTTGATGACTAGATGTTGTGTCAGTGATGCTCTCAGTGCAGTCACCCTGCGTATCCTGGCTCCCAGCAACTGTCCTCATCCCTGCTATGATGTGTTCAGTACAAGTCAGAGACACCAGCAGATCCTCGTGCTGTGAGTGACATGTGATACATCCCCCTTGGTGTATATACATAATACTCACATACCAGCACACCATAGATACATAACACTATCACTGGATCATTGACAGCTGATGGCATTGACTAGCTGTTGCTGATATCTGACAAGATGCTGTCTACGGAACAACTGACAGTCAGGCTACAAGTCGAGATGAAAACTCCCATGTCTCAACCCATAATTTGGACACATTTAACGACCCTACTTTATCTTACAGGGAAGTGATAATCGTAGGTCATGTGTCGGAACTATCAAGCAACTGATCTCATCTTGGGACGAGGCATGTGGCTGGCCAGGTGAAGGAGATTCCACTGACGTTATCACTATAAGTAGTTGTCAGCAAGTACTATGTTGTTTTCAGTTCAGATTGGCCAAGACAAAGACAGAGAAGTCAGCAGCTCCTCGTCAAAGTCATGACTCTTTCTGGATCCTATCATATTCAGATTTCTAGGTCTGGAACTGACCAAGACCTGCTCTAGGGACCATGGACCACAGATGCAGACTGTAAGCTTTCACCAGATACTAAAGGTGTTACAACTACTTTATACCTGAGATCACATACTACTGCTGTTACAACTACTTTGTACCTGAGACCAGTTACTAGTGGTGTTACAACTACTTTAAACCTGAGACCAGATACTATTGGTGTTACAACTACTTTATACTCGAGACCAGATACTAGTGGTGTTACAACTACTTTGTACCTGAGACCAGATACTACTGCTGTTACAACTACTTTATACTCGAGACCAGATACTAGTGGTGTTACAACTACCTTATACCTGAGACCAGATACAATTGGTGTTACAACTACTTTATACCTGAGACCAGATACTATTGGTGTTACAACTACTTTAAACCTGAGACCAGATACTATTGGTGTTACAACTACTTTATACTCGAGACCAGATACTGGTGCTGTTACAACTACTTTATACCTGAGACCAGATACTGCCAGTGCTACAACTACTTTATGCCTGAGATACCACTCCGTTGCAACAAGTCAAAGAGGCAGGTGCTCGCTATTCTTGGAGGCGAAATATTTGATGAGTCACTAAAAGAGCAAAAATAGAACGCTGCAGGAGATGTTGGAAATAAAGGTGGGAATGATAGCTGCCACACAGCTGAACAGGAGCCAGGGCTGTGTGGAGGACCTGTACACGACCTGCTGTATGATGCAGACAGGAGCCAGGTCTGTGTGGAGGACCTGTACATCACCTGCTGTGTGATGCAGACAGGAGGCAGGTCTGTGTGGAGGACCTGTACATGACCTGCTGTATGATGCAGACAGGAGCCAGGGCTGTGTGGAGGACCTGTACACGACCTGCTGTATGATGCAGACAGGAGGCAGGTCTGTGTGGAGGACCTGTACACGACCTGCTGTGTGGAGGACCTGTACATGACCTGCTGTGTGGAGGACTTGTACACGACCTGCTGCGTGATGCAGACAGGAGCCAGGGTTGTGTGGAGGACCTGTACATCACCTGCTGCGTGATGCAGACAGGAGCCAGGGTTGTGTGGAGGACCTGTACATGACCTGCTGCGTGATGCAGACAGGAGCCAGGGTTGTGTGGAGGACCTGTACATGACCTGCTGTGTGGAGGACCTGTACATCACCTGCTGTATGATGCAGACAGGAGCCAGGGTTGTGTGGAGGACCTGTACATGATCTGCTGTGTGGAGGACCTGTACATCACCTGCTGTATGATGCAGACAGGAGCCAGGGTTGTGTGGAGGACCTGTACATCACCTGCTGCGTGATGCAGACAGGAGCCAGGGTTGTGTGGAGGACCTGTACATGACCTGCTGTGTGGAGGACCTGTACATGACCTGCTGTGTGGAGGACTTGTACATCACCTGCTGTGTGATGCAGACAGGAGCCAGGGTTGTGTGGAGGACCTGTACATGACCTGCTGTGTGGAGGACCTGTACATCACCTGCTGCGTGATGCAGACAGGAGCCAGGGTTGTGTGGAGGACCTGTACATGACCTGCTGTGTGGAGGACCTGTACATCACCTGCTGCGTGATGCAGACAGGAGCCGGGGCTGTGTGAGGTACCTGTACATCACCTGCTGCGTGATGCAGACAGGAGCCAGGGTTGTGTGGAGGACCTGTACACGACCTGCTGTGGGATGCAGACAGGAGCCAGGGTTGTGTGGAGGACCTGTACATCACCTGCTGCGTGATGCAGACAGGAGCCAGGGCTGTGTGGAGGACCTGTACATCACCTGCTGCGTGATGCAGACAGGAGCCAGGGCTGTGTGGAGGACCTGTACATCACCTGCTGCGTGATGCAGACAGGAGCCAGGGTTGTGTGGAGGACCTGTACATCACCTGCTGCGTGATGCAGACAGGAGCCAGGGTTGTGTGGAGGACCTGTACATCACCTGCTGTGAGATGCAGACAGGAGCCAGGGCTGTGTGGAGGACCTGTACATCACCTGCTGTGAGATGCAGACAGGAGTCTACAGTGAGGGGAATCCCATACTGACAGGCTTCCTCGCCCAATAAACTACAAAATACTGTATATCTTAAAATTAATGCGAGTGTAAATTAAATGTGAAAAATGTGAGTGGTCTTTGCTTGCATTATAAACATCACATTTATATGGACAATATCCGGGTAAAACATTTTGGATAGCAGAATTACCAACTTTCATCAATTAAGAAATTACTGTTTATTGTTTGTTTGTTTGTGTGTTGTTTAATGCCGCACTCAATAATATTCCAGCTATGTGACGGCGGTCTGTATAATAATCGAGTCTGGACCAGATAATCTAGTGATTGACATCATGAGCATCAATGCACGCAATTGGGATCGATGGCCTATATCAACCAAGTCAGTGAGCCTGATCACTACCGCTAGTCACTGTTTATTGAGCAGCACTTGTAACAATTATATAAACAATGTCATTCAAACACTAATTACATCCTGTGAATTGTCACACCTGCAAGTCCAGACAGACGCCACCCACGCAACACGGTGTCTTTGTTCTTTGTGACTGTGTCAAAGGCCAACACGAGCCAGCGTGCATGTATTGTTTTAGCGAAAGTACTCTACTCAGCGCTTATAAGCGGTGCTATTTGGTATGTGATTGGACTAATGTAAGGTTGGATTAAGGTGTGGATTCTCCTGTAAACCTGACAGAGGACATTTTCTTTAGATATAAATCCACCGATGCTTAATAGCAGGGGGTGTGTGTCGCATTCATATTGAGATGCATTTTGTTAATTCGCCATATTACTGAGAATGACGCGGTTGTCCACATATGCCTCCATGTGCACCTTAACGCCGATCACATCAACCAAAACCCCCCTGAGATACACTCCCTCTTCCAAACCCTCCTGAAGGGGCTAGGGGCCAGCGGTCGCATTCTTTTGGAGACACATTAATTTCAGAATTAACAGTATTCAGGCAAATCAACTTAGACATCCTTATGGGGTCAGATTATTGGCAGCAGTATTCTGGAGGACAAGACAAAGAACACACCTTTTTGTTGGTGAAAAGTCAGACATACTCGGCAATTGAGTCGGGAAAACTTATCACTGTGATGATGAGACAACTGGAGTGTATCTGTCTTGTCTGGTATTTAACACTGTGACCATGATTCTGGTATTTAACACTGTGACCATGATTCTGGTATTAATTACCCACAGGATCAGAAATAAGCGGGTTCATTAGAATCGCATGCCAGTAGTGCAAGCATCACTTCTCGTGCACCAGTGTATTGGTTCTGTATGGCACTGTTGCTGCATTCGAATCTTATTGTGACTGAAGGTCACATGGACAGAGTATATCTGAAGGTTGCTATGTATGATGCATCTAGTGGACATGTGGTAGCTGGAGATGTTGGTCAGTGTGTCAGGAATATCAGGTCAATATGCTGCACCTGGGTGTATGCCTGGAACCCCCACTGACTACACTGGAGTTTGTGTGTGTGTGAGGGGGGAGGGAGGGGGGAGGACTCACTTCTCTACACTGTACTCTGGTAGTGTGTGGGGTCGGAAGAGGGGAGGGACTCACTTCTCTTCACTGTACACTGGCAGGCTGTGGGGTCAAGAAGAGGGAGGGACTCACTTCTCTACACTGTACACTGGCAGTGTGTGGGGTCGGAAGAGGGGAGGGACTCACTTCTCGACACTGTACACTGGCAGTCTGTGGGGTCAAGAAGAGGGAGGGACTCACTTCTCTACACTGTACACTGGCAGTGTGTGGGGTAGGAAGAGGGGAGGGACTCACTTCTCTACCCTGTACACTGGCAGTGTGTGGGGTAGGAAGAGGGGAGGGACTCACTTCTCGACACTGTACACTGGCAGTCTGTGGGGCCAAGAAGGGGGAGGGATGCACTTCTCTACACTGTACACTGGCAGTCTGTGGGGTCAAGAAGGGGGAGGGACTCACTTCTCTACACTGGACACTGGCAGTCTGTGGGGTCAAGAAGAGGGAGGGACTCACTTCTCTACACTGTACACTGGCAGTGTGTGGGGTCGGAAGAGGGGAGGGACTCACTGCTCGACACTGTACACTGGCAGCCTGTGGGGTCAAGAAGGGGGAGGGATGCACTTCTCTACACTGTACACTGGCAGTCTGGGGGGTCAAGAAGGGGGAGGGACTCACTTCTCTACACTGGACACTGGCAGTCTGTGGGGTGGGGAAGGGGGAGGGACTCACTTCTCTACACTGTACACTGGCAGTCTGTGGGGTCAAGAAGGGGGAGGGACTCACTGCTCGACACTGTACACTGGCAACCTGTGGGGTCAAGAAGGGGGAGGGACTCACTTCTCTACACTGTACACTGGCAGCCTGTGGGGTCAAGAAGGGGGAGGGACTCACTTCTCTACACTGGCAGTCTGTGGGGTGGAGAAGGGGGAGGGACTCACTTCTCTACACTGTACACTGGCAGTCTGTGGGGTCAAGAAGGGGGAGGGACTCACTGCTCGACACTGTACACTGGCAGCCTGTGGGGTCAAGAAGGGGGAGGGACTCACTTCTCTACACTGTACACTGGCAGCCTGTGGGGTCAAGAAGGGGGAGGGAATCACTTCTCTACACTGTACACTGGCAGTCTGTGGGGTCAAGAAGGGGGAGGGACTCACTTCTCTACACTGTACACTGGCAGTCTTTGGGGTCAAGAAGGGGGAGGGACTCACTGCTCGACACTGTACACTGGCAGCCTGTGGGGTCAAGAAGGGGGAGGGACTCACTTCTCTACACTGTACACTGGCAGTCTGTGGGGTCAAGAAGGGGGAGGGACTCACTGCTCGACACTGTACACTGGCAGTCTGTGGGGTCAAGAAGGGGGAGGGACTCACTTCTCTACACTGGACACTGGCAGTCTGTGGGGTCAAGAAGGGGGAGGGACTCACTTCTCTACACTGTACACTGGCAGTCTGTGGGGTCAAGAAGAGGGAGGGACTCACTTCTCTACACTGTACACTGGCAGTCTGTGGGGTCAAGAAGGGGGAGGGACTCACTGCTCGACACTGTACACTGGCAGCCTGTGGGGTCAAGAAGGGGGAGGGACTCACTTCTCTACACTGTACACTGGCAGCCTGTGGGGTCAAGAAGGGGGAGGGACTCACTGCTCGACACTGTACACTGGCAGTCTGTGGGGTCAAGAAGGGGGAGGGACTCACTGCTCGACACTGTACACTGGCAGTCTGTGGGGTGGGGAAGAGGGGAGGGACTCACTTTTCTACACTGTACACTGGCAGTCTGTGGGGTCAAGAAGGGGGAGGGACTCACTGCTCGACACTGTACACTGGCAGTGTGTGGGGTGGGGAAGGGGGAGGGACTCACTTCTCTACACTGGACACTGGCAGTCTGTGGGGTGGGGAAGGGGGAGGGACTCACATCTCGACACTGTACACTGGCAGTGTGTGGGGTGGGGAAGGGGGAGGGACTCACTGCTCGACACTGTACACTGGCAGCCTGTGGGGTGGGGAAGGGGGAGGGACTCACTGCTCGACACTGTACACTGGCAGTCTGTGGGGTCAAGAAGGGGGAGGGACTCACTGCTCGACACTGTACACTGGCAGCCTGTGGGATCAAGAAGGGGGAGGGACTCACTTCTCTACACTGTACACTGGCAGTCTGTGGGGTGGGGAAGGGGGAGGGACTCACATCTCGACACTGTACACTGGCAGTGTGTGGGGTGGGGAAGGGGGAGGGACTCACTGCTCGACACTGTACACTGGCAGTGTGTGGGGTGGGGAAGGGGGAGGGACTCACTGCTCGACACTGTACACTGGCAGCCTGTGGGGTGGGGAAGGGGGAGGGACTCACTGCTCGACACTGTACACTGGCAGCCTGTGGGGTCAAGAAGGGGGAGGGACTCACTTCTCTACACTGGACACTGGCAGTCTGTGGGGTGGGGAAGGGGGAGGGACTCACTGCTCGACACTGTACACTGGCAGTGTGTGGGGTGGGGAAGGGGGAGGGACTCACTGCTCGACACTGTACACTGGCAGCCTGTGGGGTCAAGAAGGGGGAGGGACTCACTGCTCGACACTGTACACTGGCAGTGTGTGGGGTGGGGAAGGGGGAGGGACTCACTGCTCGACACTGTACACTGGCAGTCTGTGGGGTCAAGAAGGGGGAGGGACTCACTGCTCGACACTGTACACTGGCAGCCTGTGGGGTCAAGAAGGGGGAGGGACTCACTTCTCTACACTGGACACTGGCAGTCTGTGGGGTGGAGAAGGGGGAGGGAACTATTCCCCAGCTGTGAGAGAGTTACAAACTGGTACTCACCGATGTCGTCAGGTATCTCGAGATCCATGTTGTAAGGTAAGGGGGACCTCTCTGGAAGATAACATACACCACATTAGATGACAACAACTTCATCTCGCTTGATGAACTTCAAGAACTCAGACATGCATACGGAAACATATCTCTTCATGATCAAACATGGCCATCTTGCAAGAGACAGGGATATAACAGTATCCCATTGCAAGAGACAGGGATATAACAGTTTATAACAGCTATGTATCCCATTGCAAGAGACAGGGATAACAGTATATAACAGCAATGTCTCCCATTGTAAGAGACAGGTATATAACAGTTTATAACAGTTATGTCTCTAATAGCAAGACATGTATATATAACAGTTATAACACAGTTAGCTATCTCTCACAGGCATTTCTGCAGCCTTCACTCTGACATTCAGCCACGAGGCCACAGCCACAGAAACATTATCACACAACGAGATGATTACAGGATATGTCACAATGCAATCAGTGGGAGACATATCGGAGAGGAACACCCTGGCTAGTCCGTGATATGCCACAATGTCATTAATGTGTTGAAGATCGGAGGGGAAGCAGAATAGGCGTATATATGATGCTGCAGTCACTCTGTACACCCACCCCCCCCCCTCTACAAACACCCCAACCCCCTGCTGCTGCGGCTGCTGCTGCTGTTTGCCGATGTGTAAGATGCCGGTGATGCCAAACTCCCCCCCCCCCCCACCGACACAAGTGGGAGGAAGGGGATTTTGTGGGATGGGATGATATTGAATTGGACTTTTCAGAATAACTCCTCACATTTGTTAGTCAATATTTTTCAGGAATCCAAACATTTGCTTGCGTGAAAACAACATGGATGTTAATTGCCATGGCGACACACCTAGAATGAACAAACACACAGGTCAACTGTCAAACTTCTCCCAGCTAACACAATCAGCCGACACAACCAGCCAACACAATCAGCCGACACAACCAGCCAACACAATCAGCCGACACAACCAGCCGACACAACCAGCCATCAGGAAATGTTTAGAGGAAATGTCTTCCTGGGCCACTTCCTAGTGTTGCCAGATGGTGGCTGCACACCATGAGACACATGTGATCACCTCTGTAAAGTGATAGTCAAGCTTTGGTGCTGAGACACAACCAATTTCTGTATAAATATATTTCCATCTCCAAGATTGCAGGGCTCCAAAGACAAGCCAGTGAGGTGTTGTGATACTCTCCCACGTGCTGCATGATTCGACACAAACACATGGCAGACATGCCCCATCACCTACTTCCGGGTGCAGACACCAAGTTTCTCCATGGAACCTCCTGTTACCAACACCTCTCTCTGTGATGCAATTAATAAACCTTTTGTTGTTAACACATACCAGAAAAGAGCCCAGATAATCTGTCTGAATCTGGAGGAATCTAGACTTGCCAGACTATTTCAGACATGCTTGAGTTTTGTCATATGTCTGTTTGAGGATCTGCATGAGACTACAACCGCCAAGTGATGGTCTCTCCACACAGCTATAGTATGTCTGCACTGCGTAGTACCCTGCCTGGAGGCGGCCTGCAGTATCGCATGTCGGGATGTCAAGGATAGTATTTCCCTACAAGAAGCTAGGTGATTGTTTCTCCATGTGCTGGTTTTTCCATCAGCGCTGCACTCTTGTTTAGTGCTTTCTGGAATTTGCTTCTGTTTGTGTCTGGTTAGAAGCAAGTGAAGTTCATGAATGAAACTGCTTTCACAAAGAGGTTCTTTAATAACAACACACTTTCTATTTTTCCGATTCAGAATTGCAAGTTGCACTGAATATATACTTTATTGACTCAGAAGCCATCTGTGGCAAGAGACACAAGTAAGTACCAGGTTTCACACTGGTTCATTTCAAAGTCATTTCGCTGTCATGCAAAATGTCCTGAAGATATTTCTCAACACAGTATACTGACTCCGAGCTGACCAGACCTTGTTTTAGCCCCTTAATACCGAGCTCCAGACGAGGTAACAATAAGTACCATCTTTTAACGTCTTTCGGTATGACGCAGCCGGGGATCGAACCCTGGACCTTCCGCTCCACGACCACTAGACTAGGGAAGATACTGAAGGACCACAGACTCGGCAGTTTGTCCAGCCGGGATCGAACCCTGGACCTTCCGCTCCACTACCACTAGACTAGGGAAGATACTGAAGGACCACAGACTGAGCAGTTTGTCCAGCCGGGGATGAAACCCTGACAGTGGAGGTGAACAGGACATACAGACACACTATAGCAGCCCATGACATACAGACACACTATAGCAGCCCATGACATACACACACACTATAGCAGCCCATGACATACACACACACTATAGCAGCACATGACATACACACACACTATAGCAGCCCATGACATACACACACACTATAGCAGCCCATGACATACACACACACTATAGCAGCCCATGACATACAGACACACTATAGCAGCCCATGACATACACACACACTATAGCAGCACATGACATACACACACACTATAGCAGCCCATGACATACAGACACACTATAGCAGCCCATGACATACACACACACTATAGCACCCCATGACATACAGACACACTATAGCAGCCCATGACATACACACACACTATAGCAGCCCATGACATACACACACACTATAGCAGCCCATGACATACACACACACTATAGCAGCCCATGACATACACACACACTATAGCAGCCCATGACATACAGACACACTATAGCAGCCCATGACATACACACACACTATAGCAGCCCATGACATACAGACACACTATAGCAGCCCATGACATACAGACACACTATAGCAGCCCATGACATACACACACACTATAGCAGCCCATGACATACAGACACACTATAGCAGCCCATGACATACAGACACACTATAGCAGCCCATGACATATAGACACACTATAGCAGCCCATGACATACACACACACTATAGCAGCCCATGACATACACACACACTATAGCAGCCCATGACATACACACACACTATAGCAGCCCATGACATACACACACACTATAGCAGCCCATGACATATAGACACACTATAGCAGCCCATGACATACAGACACACTATAACAGCCCATGACATATAGACACACTATAGCAGCCCATGACATACAGACACACTATAGCAGCCCATGACATACAGACACACTATAGCAGCCCATGACATACACACACACTATAGCACCCCATGACATACAGACACACTATAGCACCCCATGACATACACACACACTATAGCAGCCCATGACATACACACACACTATAGCAGCCCATGACATACAGACACACTATAGCAGCCCATGACATATAGACACACTATAGCAGCCCATGACATACAGACACACTATAGCAGCCCATGACATACAGACACACTATAGCAGCCCATGACATACACACACACTATAGCACCCCATGACATACACACACACTATAGCAGCCCATGACATACACACACACTATAGCAGCCCATGACATACACACACACTATAGCAGCCCATGACATACACACACACTATAGCAGCCCATGACATACACACACACTATAGCAGCCCATGACATACAGACACACTATAGCAGCCCATGACATACAGACACACTATAGCAGCCCATGACATACACACACACTATAGCAGCCCATGACATACAGACACACTATAGCAGCCCATGACATACACACACACTATAGCAGCCCATGACATACACACACACTATAGCAGCCCATGACATATAGACACACTATAGCAGCCCATGACATACAGACACACTATAGCAGCCCATGACATATAGACACACTATAGCAGCCCATGACATACACACACACTATAGCAGCCCATGACATACAGACACACTATAGCAGCCCATGACATACACACACACTATAGCACCCCATGACATACATACACACTATAGCAGCCCATGACATACACACACACTATAGCAGCCCATGACATACAGACACACTATATCAGCCCATGACATACACACACACTATAGCAGCCCATGACATACAGACACACTATAGCAGCCCATGACATACACACACACTATAGCAGCCCATGACATACACACACACTATAGCAGCCCATGACATACACACACACTATAGCAGCCCATGACATACAGACACACTATAGCAGCCCATGACATAGAGACACACTATAGCAGCCCATGACATACAGACACACTATAGCAGCCCATGACATACACACACACTATAGCAGCCCATGACATACACACACACTATAGCAGCCCATGACATACACACACACTATAGCAGCCCATGACATACAGACACACTATAGCAGCCCATGACATACACACACACTATAGCAGCCCATGACATACAGACACACTATAGCAGCCCATGACATACACACACACTATAGCAGCCCATGACATACACACACACTATAGCAGCCCATGACATACAGACACACTATAGCAGCCCATGACATACACACACACTATAGCAGCCCATGACATACAGACACACTATAGCAGCCCATGACATACACACACACTATAGCAGCCCATGACATATAGACACACTATAGCAGCCCATGACATACACACACACTATAGCAGCCCATGACATACAGACACACTATAGCAGCCCATGACATACACACACACTATAGCAGCCCATGACATACACACACACTATAGCAGCCCATGACATACACACACACTATAGCAGCACATGACATACACACACACTATAGCAGCCCATGACATACAGACACACTATAGCAGCCCATGACATACACACACTATAGCAGCCCATGACATACACACACACTATAGCAGCCCATTACATACACACACACTATAGCAGCCCATGACATAGAGACACTATAGTTAATGAGTGAGTGAGTTGGTTTTAACCCCGCTTTTAACAGTATTCCAGCTTACACGGCGTGTCAGCTTAATGTGGGAGGAAGGCCCGAAGTGATGCAGGTCTGACAAGGTAAGGATGTCATCTGTGGGATGGCTCCACACCCTTCGACACTGATACAGTAAGGATGTCATCTGTGGGATGGCTCCATACCCTGCTCCACTGACAAGGTAAGGATGTCATCAGTTGGATAACTTTACACCTTTCGACACTGACAAGGTAAGGATGTCATCTGTGGGATAACTTTACACCCTTCGACACTGACAAGGTAAGGATGTCATCAGTTGGATAACTTTACACCCTTCGACACTGACAAGGTAAGGATGTTATCAGTTGGATATAACTTTACACCCTTCGACACTGACAAGGTAAGGATGTCATCAGTTGGATAACTTTACACCCTGCTACAATGAGATTCATGACCCCCTGACTGCCATGCTTCCTTCAGAGCACAGTTTTACATTGTTTCAGCATTCTAGGTGCGTATCTCGGCATCAGCCCATCTCACACACATTCCGACATTCTGTGAGTTATTGTGAGGAATTCCATCTTCTTTAATCACAAGATTAACTGGAGCCTCTTCAACAGCCTCCCAACAGCAGCTGTGCAGGGAGGCCGATACAGGGAGGTTAAGGGAGGCTATTTATCCTGCAGTCATGTTAGACAGGCAAGCCGCAGATAGCAGCCTGAGTCTTTCAGGGCATGGTAATTGCCCAGAACACCAGGTGAATTTTATCTACTGATTAAAGTACATTAACTCTGCTTGGAACATTTTGGAATTGTAACAGAAAAGAATTGATCATAATGTCTAGAAGTTGCTGATATGTTCTGTCTTAGCTACCAGTCTACTAATCCATGTCTGGCAGAACAACTAATCCATGTCTGGCAGAACTACTAATCCATGTCTGGCAGAACAACTAATCCATGTCTGGCAGAACTACTAATCCATGTCTGGCAGAACAACTAATCCATGTCTGGCAGAACTACTAATCCATGTCTGGCAGAACTACTAATCCATGTCTGGCAGAACAACGAATCAATGTCTGGCAGAACTACTAATCCATGTCTTGCAGAACAACTAATCCATGCCTGGCAGAACAACTAATCCATGTCTGGCAGAACTACTAATCCATGTCTGGCAGAACTACTAATCCATGTCTGGCAGAACTACTAATCCATGTCAGGCAGAACAACTAATCCATGTCTGGCAGAACTACTAATCCATGTCTGGCAGAACTACTAATCCATGTCAGGCAGAACAACTAATCCATGTCTGGCAGAACAACTAATCCATGTCTGGCAGAACTACTAATCTATGTCTGGCAGAACTACTAATCCATGTCTGGCAGAACTACCAGTCAGTCCATGCCTGGTGAGGAGTGGAAACAATGTATTCTCTAGAAATCTAGTTCAGAGTTATAACACATGGTTGACTTGATTCAGTGTCACACCTCTCTGTTCATGATGATAACCCTTCTAGGACTCCATACACAAAACATCTTACTGCTGATGGATGTAACAAGAATTGAGCCCTGACAGGTGCACCCTGGGTAGAAGCCATTGATTGACAGCTGTGCTCTGCTGATGTGGATTGCAGTCAGTCAGAGTTCTGCACCTCCTGGAATGGGATACAAATGTCAATGTTTGGAAACAGTGTTTCTCTGGTATCAGACGAGAAGTTTGTCCAGCAGCAAGCAGCCAGGTGCAGAGTGCTGCCTGATTGGTTCAGCATGATCCTCTCAGATGGCCACAGTAAACTGTGTTCCCTCTCACACAATGCCAGATGGATACACACACAAGATAGACGCCAGCAAGCCGGGGGGGGGGGGGGGGGGGGGGGTTCAGCCACTCCACACACACTTGGCAGCAGATTGAAGACGCTTACAAGTGCCACATAACTTTCGATGTACCACAAAATAATTTGACAGTTTGATAGTCAGGGCTTTTCTATCCATGCCATGTTAACTGTATGTGGACACTGACTGGGTGGTCACTGATGTTGTCCAGCTGAATATTTCCCTGTGTGTAGGCTTATAGTGGGGCATGGCTGTATCCCCGTGTATAGGTTTATGGAGGGGCATGGCTGTATCCCTGTGTGGGGGCTTATAGAGGGGCATGGCTGTATACCCGTGTATAGGTTTATGGAGGGGCATGGCTGTATCCCTGTGTATAGGTTTATGGAGGGGCATGGCTGTATCCCTGTGTGGGGGCTTATAGAGGGGCATGGCTGTATCCCTGTGTATAGGTTTATGGAGGGGCATGGCTGTATCCCTGTGTATAGGTTTATGGAGGGGCATGGCTGTATCCCTGTGTATAGGTTTATAGAGGGGCATGGCTGTATCCCCGTGTATAGGCTTATAGAGGGGCATGGCTGTATCCCTGTGTGGGGGCTTATGAGGGGCATGGCTGTATCACCGTGTATAGGTTTATGGAGGGGCATGGCTGTATCCCTGTGTGTAGGCTTATGGAGGGGCATGGCTGTATCCCTGTGTATAGGTTTATAGAGGGGCATGGCTGTATCCCTGTGTGGGGGCTTATAGAGGGGCATGGCTGTATCCCCGTGTATAGGTTTATGGAGGGGCATGGCTGTATCCCTGTGTGTAGGTTTATGGAGGGGCATGGCTGTATCCCTGTGTATAGGTTTATAGAGGGGCATGGCTGTATCCCTGTGTATAGGTTTGTGGAGGGGCATGGCTGTATCCCTGTGTATAGGTTTATAGAGGGGCATGGCTGTATCCCTGTGTATAGGTTTATAGAGGGGCATGGCTGTATCCCTGTGTATAGGTTTATGGAGGGGCATGGCTGTATCCCTGTGTATAGGTTTATGGAGGGGCATGGCTGTATCCCTGTGTGGGGGCTTATAGAGGGGCATGGCTGTATCCCCGTGTATAGGTTTATGGAGGGGCATGGCTGTAACCCCGTGTATAGGTTTATAGAGGGGCATGGCTGTATCCCTGTGTATAGGTTTATAGAGGGGCATGGCTGTATCCCTGTGTGGGGGCTTATAGAGGGGCATGGCTGTATCACCATGTATAGGTTTATGGAGGGGCATGGCTGTATCCCTGTGTATAGGTTTATGGAGGGGCATGGCTGTATCCCTGTGTATAGGTTTATGGAGGGGCATGGCTGTATCCCTGTGTATAGGTTTATAGAGGGGCATGGCTGTATCCCTGTGTGGGGGCTTATAGAGGGGCATGGCTGTATCCCTGTGTATAGGTTTATGGAGGGGCATGGCTGTATCCCTGTGTATAGGTTTATGGAGGGGCATGGCTGTATCCCTGTGTATAGGTTTATAGAGGGGCATGGCTGTATCCCTGTGTGGGGGTTTATAGAGGGGCATGGCTGTATCCCTGTGTGGGGGCTTATAGAGGGGCATGGCTATATCCCTGTGTATAGGTTTATGGAGGGGCATGGCTGTATCCCTGTGTGGGGGCTTATAGAGGGGCATGGCTGTATCCCCGTGTATAGGTTTATGGAGGGGCATGGCTGTATCCCTGTGTATAGGTTTATGGAGGGGCATGGCTGTATCCCTGTGTGGGGGCTTATAGAGGGGCATGGCTGTATCCCTGTGTATAGGTTTATAGAGGGGCATGGCTGTATCCCTGTGTGTGGGCTTATAGAGGGGCATGGCTGTATCCCTGTGTGTGGGCTTATAGAGGGGCAGAAAGACGTGTTTTGCAGTACTGGAGGTCATCCAAGCAAACATCCTATCAGACTGTTGTTTTTACACAATTCCTGCATTTGTCTGAATCTCTGGAGATGAGGAGAACGCTATTTAACGTATTAAATCTTTACATATGTCAACACTTTTGGTGTTAGTTGATATTTGCCTCAGTAACATGTAACCGATATCTTCAAGGTAATTAGGCCATTGTGTCTTGTGTTCAGTTGATATGGTCGTTTATCTTAAACATTTCACATCTGAGGCCAAGGATAAACAGACCCGCAAATTGGAGAGAGTTGCCATGGTGATGAAAAAGTCTGAATCTCATAGCTGCAATAGTTGAGGGTTGTTCTGGGGAGGGGGGAACGGGAACAGCTCCCAGGCCACACAAACCACCCTCACCCTCACCCTCACCCTCACCCTCACCCCCACCCCCATCCCCTATACAAATCACACCCAGACTGCGATGATATAATCCACACATGATGCTGTTGGGCCACTGCTGTGCCAAGTGGTCGGGAGAATGGAGACACAGAGTCACATGCATGCTAACATCAAACATCTGTACTAGTTACTATGTAGGGACATGTAGAGATCTTTTAATGGAGCTCAGAACATTGCTTAATTTCACATCAGGCAATCTGGACTTTCCAAATCAATCTCGCCAGAACTTCCTTCCTTTATTTATCCTCTATTGTCTGGGAGACAGACTGCTAGTATGAGTCCTGTCGCTAATGCTGGTCATATGGTGCCAGCCCACCGAGACACCCCACCTTGGATACCCCACTCAGACCCAGTAACGTCACTTCGAGCTCACCAGCCCACCGAGACACCCCACCTTGGATACCCCACTCAGACCCAGTATTGTGACTTTGAGCTCACCAGCCCACCGAGACACCCCACCCTGGATACCCCACTCAGACCCAGTATTGTGACTTCGAGCTCACCAGCCCACCGAGACACCCCACCCTGGATACCCCACTCAGACCCAGTATTGTGACTTCGAGCTCACCAGCCCACCGAGACACCCCACCTTGGATACCCCGCTCAGACCCAGTATTGTGACTTCGAGCTCACCAGCCCACTGAGACACCCCACCCTGGATACCCCACTCAGACCCAGTATTGTGACTTCGAGCTCACCAGCCCACCGAGACACCCCAGCTTGGATACCCCACTCAGACCCAGTATTGTGACTTCGAGCTCACCAGCCCACTGAGACACACCACCTTGGATACCCCACTCAGACCCAGTATTGTGACTTCGAGCTCACCAGTCCTTGTTTGATCCCCGTCATCTTTTGGTATGATGAGACCTGAGATCGAACCAACCTCCAGGCATATGTTCTATCCACAAGACAATGGAGGTACTCTTAGTTCACCAAAAACATGCTGGTCCACAAAAGTGAGTGTCTAGGCTGGCTGGGACCGGTATGTTATTTATCTCTGTCGTGGCAGTGTGTGTCTGAGGCAGCAGGGGAAAACCACGGTATGGTATTTATCTCTGTCGTGGCAGTGTGTGTCTGAGGCAGCAGGGGAAAACCACGGTATGGTATTTATCTCTGTCGTGGCAGTGTGTGTCTGAGGCAGCAGGGGAAAACCACGGTATGGTGTTTATCTCAGTCGTGGCAGTGTGTGTCTGAGGCAGCAGGGGAAAACCACGGTATGGTATTTATCTCTGTCGTGGCAGTGTGTGTCTGTGATCAACCCTGTTTTCATATTGGTCCCTGTGACAGATCTATGAAGATTTTGATCAGAATGGATCTGATGTGTAACAGTTCAGCTTTCACAGCAAACCTTGTTACACAAGTTATGAATGGCCTGGCTGCGTCAAGACTTCCATCTTATCTCTCACTAGAGTGTTCCCCTCTCTCCCTCGCGTGGGGAAATGTGAGGGTTGAGGGTGGCAAGACATGGAGGGATGGCTTCCTCTGCATCAACACACACCACACATCATAACTCGACCTACATCACCTTGCATCAACATCCGGAGCAAGTGGTATTTGGCTGCCGTTCAACATGGGATGGGATGACTTGGCTGGAGGTGGTGGTGGGAGGGGAGCTGTGACACTCGGAATGGATGTATTCAGCCAGGTGATGAAGATATGTTGTGTGACGACACAAGTATTGTATCCTGTGTTCAATACCATAGAGTTGTCGACATGTTACTGTGTGAGTAGGGAGTGAAGTTGTTCCAGCAGTGAGTCTGTCATGTTTAGAGGATGTATGAGACGGAGTGAAGTTGTTCCGGCAGTGAGTCTGTCATGTTTAGAGGGTGTATGAGACGGAGTGAAGTTGTTCCGGCAGTGAGTCCGTCACGTTTAGAGGGTGTATGAGACGGAGTGAAGTTGTTCCGGCAGTGAGTCTGTCATGTTTAGAGGGTGTATGAGACGGAGTGAAGTTGTTCCGGCAGTGAGTCCGTCACGTTTAGAGGGTGTATGAGACGGAGTGAAGTTGTTCCGGCAGTGAGTCCGTCACGTTTAGAGGATGTATGAGACGGAGTGAAGTTGTTCCGGCAGTGAGTCTGTTGTGTTTAGAGGGTGTATGAGACGGAGTGAAGTTGTTCCGGCAGTGAGTCTGTCATGTTTAGAGGATGTATGAGACGGAGTGAAGTTGTTCCGACAGTGAGTCCGTCATGTTTAGAGGGTGTATGAGACGGAGTGAAGTTGTTCCGGCAGTGAGTCTGTCATGTTTAGAGGATGTATGAGACGGAGTGAAGTTGTTCCGGCAGTGAGTCTGTCATGTTTAGAGGATGTATGAGACGGAGTGAAGTTGTTCCGGCAGTGAGTCTGTCATGTTTAGAGGGTGTATGAGACGGAGTGAAGTTGTTCCGGCAGTGAGTCTGTTGTGTTTAGAGGGTGTATGAGACGGAGTGAAGTTGTTCCGACAGTGAGTCTGTCATGTTTAGAGGCTGTATGAGACGGAGTGAAGTTGTTCCGGCAGTGAGTCTGTCATGTTTAGAGGATGTATGAGACGGAGTGAAGTTGTTCCGGCAGTGAGTCTGTCATGTTTAGAGGGTGTATGAGACGGAGTGAAGTTGTTCCGGCAGTGAGTCTGTTGTGTTTAGAGGGTGTATGAGACGGAGTGAAGTTGTTCCGGCAGTGAGTCTGTCATGTTTAGAGGATGTATGAGACGGAGTGAAGTTGTTCCGGCAGTGAGTCTGTCATGTTTAGAGGGTGTATGAGACGGAGTGAAGTTGTTCCGGCAGTGAGTCTGTTGTGTTTAGAGGGTGTATGAGACGGAGTGAAGTTGTTCCGACAGTGAGTCTGTCATGTTTAGAGGATGTATGAGACGGAGTGAAGTTGTTCCGACAGTGAGTCCGTCATGTTTAGAGGGTGTATGAGACGGAGTGAAGTTGTTCCGACAGTGAGTCTGTTGTGTTTAGAGGGTGTATGAGACGGAGTGAAGTTGTTCCGGCAGTGAGTCTGTTGTGTTTAGAGGGTGTATGAGACGGAGTGAAGTTGTTCCGGCAGTGAGTCTGTCATGTTTAGAGGGTGTATGAGACGGAGTGAAGTTGTTCCGACAGTGAGTCCGTCATGTTTAGAGGGTGTATGAGACGGAGTGAAGTTGTTCCGACAGTGAGTCCGTCATGTTTAGAGGCTGTCTGAGACGGAGTGAAGTTGTTCCGACAGTGAGTCTGTCATGTTTAGAGGATGTATGAGACGGAGTGAAGTTGTTCCAGCAGTGAGTCTGCCATGTTTAGAGGCTGTCTGAGACGGAGTGAAGTTGTTCCGGCAGTGAGTCTGCCATGTTTAGAGGCTGTCTGAGACGGAGTGAAGTTGTTCCGGCAGTGAGTCTGTCATGTTTAGAGGCTGTCTGAGACGGAGTGAAGTTGTTCCGGCAGTGAGTCTGTCATGTTTAGAGGCTGTCTGAGACGGAGTGAAGTTGTTCCGGCAGTGAGTCTGTCATGTTTAGAGGCTGTCTGAGACGGAGTGAAGTTGTTCCGGCAGTGAGTCTGTCATGTTTAGAGGCTGTCTGAGACGGAGTGAAGTTGTTCCGGCAGTGAGTCTGTCATGTTTAGAGGCTGTCTGAGACGGAGTGAAGTTGTTCCGGCAGTGAGTCTGTCATGTTTAGAGGCTGTCTGAGACGGAGTGAAGTTGTTCCGGCAGTGAGTCTGTCATGTTTAGAGGCTGTCTGAGACGGAGTGAAGTTGTTCCCTGGACCATATTGTCCAGTGGACCATCATAACTTCTAGAAGACCCTCATATTGTCTCTCAAACCAACATATCGTCAAATGGACCATGATATGGTCTAGTGGATCAGCATATTGTCAAGTGGATAATCATAACTTCTAGAAGACCAGCATATTGTCTCTCAAACCAACATATCGTCAAATGGACCATGATATGGTCTAGTGGATCAGCATATTGTCTAGTGGATAATCATTACTTCTAGAAGACCCTCATATTGTCTCTCAAACCAACATATCGTCAAATGGACCATGATATGGTCTAGTGGATCTGCATATTGTCCAGTGGACCATCCTACCACTAGTGGACCGGCACAGTGATCTAGCACATACAAACACATCTCCAACGTATATGTAATGGCACCTCTAAGCATAACAAGCCTCTCTGTCGCACACTCACAAGATAACTATCTACCTTCCAGCAACAAGTATGCAGGTTCTCTAGTGAAAGTTTTCACTGGCGCTCAGCCAAATGTCAGTCTCTCTCAGGACTGTAACAGAAGGAATACAGTACACCATCACCTATACCACACTAGGTGGTGTATAACAGAAGGAATACAGTATACCATCAACTATACCACACTAGGTGGTGTATAACAGAAGGAATACAGTACACCATCAACTATACCACACTAGGTGGTGTATAACAGTAGGAATACAGTACACCATCAACTATACCACACTAGGTGGTGTATAACAGAAGGAATACAGTATACCATCAACTATACCACACTAGGTGGTGTATAACAGAAGGAATACAGTACACCATCAACTATACCACACTAGGTGGTGTATAACAGAAGGAATACAGTACACCATCAACTATACCACACTAGGTGGTGTATAACAGAAGGAATACAGTACACCATCAACTATACCACACTAGGTGGTGTATGACAGAAGGAATACAGTACACCATCAACTATACCACACTAGGTGGTGTATAACAGAAGGAATACAGTACACCATCAACTATACCACACTAGGTGGTGTATGACAGAAGGAATACAGTACACCATCAACTATACCCCACTAGGTGGTGTATAACAGAAGGAATACAGTACACCATCAACTATACCCCACTAGGTGGTGTATAACAGAAGGAATACAGTATACCATCAACTATACCACACTAGGTGGTGTATAACAGTAGGAATACAGTACACCATCAACTATACCACACTAGGTGGTGTATAACAGTAGGAATACAGTACACCATCAACTAGTGAGTGAGTGAGTGAGTATGGTTTTACGCCGCTTTTAGCAATATTCCAGCAATATCACGGCGGGGAACACCAGAAATGGGCTTCACACATTGTACCCATGTCGGGGATCGAACCCGGGTCTTCGGCACACCATCAACTATACCACACTAGGTGGTGTATAACAGTAGGAATACAGTATACCATCAACTATACCACACTAGGTGGTGTATAACAGAAGGAATACAGTACACCATCAACTATACCACACTAGGTGGTGTATAACAGAAGGAATACAGTACACCATCAACTATACCACACTAGGTGGTGTATAACAGTAGGAATACAGTACACCATCAACTAGGTGGTGTATAACAGAAGGAATACAGTACACCATCAACTATACCACACTAGGTGGTGTATAACAGAAGGAATACAGTACACCATCAACTATACCACACTAGGTGGTGTATAACAGAAGGAATACAGTATACCATCAACTATACCACACTAGGTGGTGTATAACAGAAGGAATACAGTACACCATCAACTATACCACACTAGGTGGTGTATAACAGAAGGAATACAGTATACCATCAACTATACCACACTAGGTGGTGTATAACAGAAGGAATACAGTACACCATCAACTATACCACACTAGGTGGTGTATAACAGAAGGAATACAGTACACCATCAACTATACCACACTAGGTGGTGTATAACAGAAGGAATACAGTACACCATCAACTAGGTGGTGTATAACAGAAGGAATACAGTACACCATCAACTATACGACACTAGGTGGTGTATAACAGAAGGAATACAGTACACCATCAACTATACCACACTAGGTGGTGTATAACAGAAGGAATACAGTATACCATCAACTATACCACACTAGGTGGTGTATAACAGAAGGAAGACAGTACACCATCAACTATACCACACTAGGTGGTGTATAACAGAAGGAATACAGTACACCATCAACTATACCACACTAGGTGGTGTATAACAGTAGGAATACAGTACACCATCAACTAGGTGGTGTATAACAGAAGGAATACAGTACACCATCAACTATACCACACTAGGTGGTGTATAACAGAAGGAATACAGTACACCATCACCTTTACCACACTAGGTGGTGTATGAGAGATGGAATACAGTACACCATCAACTATACCACACTAGGTGGTGTATAACAGTAGGAATACAGTGCACCATCAACTATACCACACTAGGTGGTGTATAACAGTAGGAATACAGTATACCATCAACTATACCACACTAGGTGGTGTATAACAGTAGGAATACAGTACACCATCAACTATACCACACTAGGTGGTGTATAACAGAAGGAATACAGTACACCATCAACTATACCACACTACGTGGTGTATAACAGAAGGAATACAGTACACCATCACCTATACCACACAAGGTGGTGTATGACAGAAGGAATACAGTACACCATCAACTATACCACACTAGGTGGTGTATAACAGTAGGAATACAGTACACCATCAACTATACCACACAAGGTGGTGTATAACAGAAGGAATACAGTACACCATCAACTAGGTGGTGCATAACAGTAGGAATACAGTACACCATCACCTATACCACACAAGGTGGTGTATGACAGAAGGAATACAGTACACCATCAACTATACCACACTAGGTGGTGTATAACAGTAGGAATACAGTACACCATCAACTATACCACACTAGGTGGTGTATAACAGTAGGAATACAGTATACCATCAACTATACCACACAAGGTGGTGTATAACAGAAGGAATACAGTACACCATCAACTAGGTGGTGCATAACAGTAGGAATACAGTACACCATCAACTATACCACACTAGGTGGTGTATAACAGAAGGAATACAGTACACCATCAACTATACCACACTAGGTGGTGCATAACAGTAGGAATACAGTACACCATCAACTATACCACACTAGGTGGTGTATAACAGAAGGAATACAGTATACCATCACCTTTACCACACTAGGTGGTGTATAACAGTAGGAATACAGTACACCATCAACTATACCACACTACATGGTGTGTAACAGAAGGAATACAGTATACCATCAACTATACCACACTAGGTGGTGTATAACAGTAGGAATTCAGTACACCATCACCTTTACCACACTAGGTGGTGTATAACAGAAGGAATACAGTACACCATCAACTAGGTGGTGTATAACAGAAGTACATAGTACATAGCTCCCAAACTACCCACATAGAACATAGCTCCCAGGGTTTACTGTAGACATCACCTAGTAGTACATAGCACCCAGGGTTTACTGTAGACATCACCTAGTAGTACATAGCACCCAGGGTTTACTGTAAACATCACCTAATAGTACATAGCTCCCAGGGTTTACTGTAAACATCACCTAGTAGTACATAGCACCCAGGGTTTACTGTAAACATCACCTAGTAGTACATAGCACCCAGGGTTTACTGTAAACATCACCTAGTAGTACATAGCACCCAGGGTTTACTGTAAACACCACCTAGTAGTACATAGCACCCAGGGTTTACTGTAAACATCACCTAGTAGTACATAGCACCCAGGGTTTAATGTAAACATCATCTAGTAGTACATAGCACCCAGGGTTTACTGTAAACATCACCTAGTAGTACATAGCACCCAGGGTTTACTGTAAATATCACCTAGTAGTACATAGCACCGAAGGTTTACTGTAACATCACCTAGTAGTACATAGCACCCAAGGTTTACTGTAACATCATCTAGTAGTACATAGCACCCAGGGTTTACTGTAACATCATCTAGTAGTACATAGCACCCAGGGTTTACTGTAAACATCACCTAGTAGTACATAGCACCGAAGGTTTACTGTAACATCATCTAGTAGTACATAGCACCCAGGGTTTACTGTAAACATCATCTAGTAGTACATAGCACCCAGGATTTACTGTAAACATCACCTAGTAGTACATAGCATCGAAGGTTTACTGTAACATCATCTAGTAGTACATAGCACCCAGGGTTTACTGTAACATCATCTAGTAGTACATAGCACCCAGGGTTTACTGTAACATCATCTAGTAGTACATAGCACCCAGGGTTTACTGTAAACATCACCTAGTAGTACATAGCACCGAAGGTTTACTGTAACATCATCTAGTAGTACATAGCACCCAGGGTTTACTGTAAACATCATCTAGTAGTACATAGCACCCAGGATTTACTGTAAACATCACCTAGTAGTACATAGCATCGAAGGTTTACTGTAACATCATCTAGTAGTACATAGCACCCAGGGTTTACTGTAACATCATCTAGTGCTACACAGTATCCTAGGTTTACTGTAACATCATCTAGTGCTACACAGTATCCTGGGTTTACTGTAACATCATCTAGTGCTACACAGTATCCTGGGTTTACTGTAACATCATCTAGTGCTACACAGTATCCTGGGTTTACTGTAACATCATCTAGTGCTACACAGTATCCTGGGTTTACTGTAACATCATCTAGTGCTACACAGTATCCTGGGTTTACTGTAACATCATCTAGTGCTACACAGTATCCTGGGTTTACTGTGTTTACACAGGACTGACAGTGGAGTCATGGAGTGGTTTACACAGCTGTTGCCACGTACAACACAGGACTGACAGTGGAGTCATGGAGTGGTTTACACAGCTGTTGCCACGTACAACACAGGACTGACAGTGGAGTCATGGAGTGGTTTACACAGCTGTTGCCACGTACAACACAGGACTGACAGTGGAGTCATGGAGTGGATTACACAGCTGTTGCCACGTACAACACAGGACTGACAGTGGAGTCATGGAGTGGTTTACACAGCTGTTGCCACGTACAACACAGGACTGACAGTGGAGTCATGGAGTGGTTTACACAGCTGTTGGCACGTACAACACAGGACTGACAGTGGAGTCATGGAGTGGTTTACACAGCTGTTGCCACGTACAACACAGGACTGATAGTGGAGTCATGAGTGGTAGCATCTCCTGGAGCCACACACAGAAACAAGCACTCACAAACTCACTCACTCATTTCATTCTTCGCAGACAAAACAATTAATTTATTTCATTATTCAACAAAACAATTAATACATTTCAATCTTTGCAGACAAAACAAATCACTTATTTCATTCTTCACACAGAAAACAAATCATTCATTTCATTCTTTGCAGGCAAAACAATTGATTCATTTCATTTTCCACTCAATACAATTAATTCATTTCATTCTTCGCAGACAAAACAATTCATTCATTTCATTCTTTGCAGGCAAAACAATTGATCATTTCATTTTCCACACAAAATAATTTATTTATTTCATTCTTCACACACACAAAACGTTGTTTATTTCATTCTTTGCACACAAAACAATTAATTTAATTTCATTCTTCGCAGACAAAACAATTAATTTCATTCTACACAGACAAAACAATTAATTCATTTCATACTTCGCAGACAAAACAAAAAGATTCATTTAATTCTTTACAGACAAAACAATTCATTCATTTCATTTTCCAAACAAAACAATCAATTCATTTCATTCTTCGAAGACAAAACAATTGATTTATTTGAGTTTTCGCAGACAAAACAATTCATTCATTTCATTCTTAATACAAAAAATAAATCATTCATTCCGTTCTTCACACACAAAACAATTAATTGATTTGATATGCATATGTAGGCTGTTATATACATGTACATATGCATATGTAGGCTGTCATGTACATGTACAGATGCATATGTAGGCTGTCATATACATGTCCATATGCATATGTAGGCTGTCATATACATGTACATATACATATGTAGGCTGTCATATACATGTCCATATGCATATGTAGGCTGTCATATACATGTACAGATGCATATGTAGGCTGTCATATACATGTACAGATGCATATGTAGGCTGTCATATACATGTACAGATGCAGATGTAGGCTGCCATGTACATGTACAGATGCATATGTAGGCTGTCATATACATGTCCATATGCATATGTAGGCTGTCATATACATGTACAGATGCATGTGTAGGCTGTCATATACATGTACATATGCATATGTAGGCTGTCATATACATGTACAGATGCATATGTAGGCTGTCATATACATGTACAGATGCAGATGTAGGCTGCCATGTACATGTACAGATGCATATGTAGGCTGTCATATACATGTCCATATGCATATGTAGGCTGTCATATACATGTACAGATGCATGTGTAGGCTGTCATATACATGTACATATGCATATGTAGGCTGTCATATACATGTACAGATGCATATGTAGGCTGTCATATACATGTACAGATGCATATGTAGGCTGTCATATACATGTACAGATACATATGTAGGCTGTCATGTACATGTACAGATGCATATGTAGGCTGTCACATACATGTCCATATGCATATGTAGGCTGTCATATACATGTACAGATGCATATGTAGGCTGCCATGTACATGTACTTGTGCATATGTAGGCTGTCATATACATGTACAGATGCATATGTAGGCTGTCATATAATATATACATGTACATATGCATATGTAGGCTGCCATATACATGTACAGATGCATATGTAGGCTGCCATGTACATGTACACATGCATATGTAGGCTGTCATATACATGTACATATGCATATGTAGGCTGTCATATACATGTACAGATGCATATGTAGGCTGTCATATACATGTACATATGCATATGTAGGCTGCCATGTACAAGTCCATATGCATATGTAGGCTGTCATATACATGTACAGATGCATATGTAGGCTGTCATATACATGTCCATATGCATATGTAGGCTGTCATGGTCATGTACAGATGCATATGTAGGCTGCCATGTACATGTCCATATGCATATGTAGGCTGTCATATACATGTCCATATGCATATGTAGGCTGTCATATACATGTACAGATGCATGTGTAGGCTGCCATGTACATGTACAGATGCATATGTAGGCTGTCATATACATGTACAGATGCATATGTAGGCTGTCATATACATGTACAGATGCATATGTAGGCTGTCATGTACATGTACAGATGCATATGTAGGCTGCCATGTACATGTGGTGTCCAGCTACACATGATGAGGGGGGGAGAGACTGCAGTCATGACAAGGATGGAGTCTGTGCTGGGATGGGGCAAGTTGCCGCTAAGTCACATAGTTTGTGGCAGCAGACACCAAGTTGGTTTTACAAGTTGGGGGTGTGGTGGACATACAACAGTCAAGGTACTTGCTGCTACACGTTGAGAGTCAGGCAACAGACATTGTGTACAGCAACCCGATCCTCCAGTATATAATTACCCACCCACCCCTTACTGCCTTCACAGTGCACACATTCACAATCCACACAAAGTTTGAAACTCACCTTCTTGTTAAATCTTAAGTCACAAAATGGAAGATAGAAATCCAGTCCTTGGTGTTTACAAGTGTGGCAGTGGAGACGATGTTCCACATGGAATGACTGCCAGCTGTCTACTGACTGCCGCTACCCCCTGCTCCAGCAGCCGCTAATTAATTATTCCCTTCCTCTGAAGGGAGAGTGAGAATCCGAGCTATGTTCCCGAAATAGAGGGGTAATCATCCCTGCTGTATCTGAGAGTGAGGCTGCCGGCTGCCAACACAGCACTGCTCTCATACTTAATATGGCCACAGCTAAATGAGGAGAGGGCTGGTGGGTTGGACAGAAGGTTTTCTCCCACTGGAACAGGAAGTCAAGTCTGACAGGGGACTGAGTAGGGTTTGTTTGTAGTTTGGTTCTCATGGAGGAGGTGAGTGCTGTGTTGACCTGGGTGACAACTTGTCACATTCCTTGGCAGAAGGTCAAGTCGGCAGTCAAGGGAGATAACTGTGGTAGCTGGGAGTGACCATGTTTTCCTGTGTGGTCATGCATGGCTTCCTGATGCTACAAGGATTCTTGTCTGGAGATGCAGGGCTTTGTTCACAGCCGATCCAAGTCAACTGACCCCTTGTTTCATACCAGGCTTAGTTCTGAACAATAATGAATGGGGAAAGCCTTTCTAGCATGGAGGAATGGCATAGAGGGTGTGTTTCAACACGTCATCATGCTTACATCATGGACTTGATATTTGAATAACAATAATTAAACATAATTTCAATTGATGAGGTTGAAAGGGTCATATTTGGATAAAATAGACAAATATTCCATCCAGTCCAACAAACAATGCATTGGTACTTATTCCTGTTTCAGTAGTCCGCTGCTCATGGTGAGTGTGTAGTGTGTGCCAGGCATGGTGAGTGTGTAGTGTGTGCCAGGCATGGTGAGTGTGTAGTGTGTGCCAGGCATGGTGAGTGTGTAGTGTGTGCCAGGCATGGTGAGTGTGTAGTGTGTGCCAGGCATGGTGAGTGTGTAGTGTGTGCCAGGCATGGTGAACATACACACCCCTAGGTGCAGGTGCCCCTCCTGCAGGTACAGGGCAGTGGGAGGGGGAGGTGGGGGGGAGGGGGTGGAAGCGGCTGTTGTTTAAGGAGTGAGTAATTGCAGGAAGCATGTGCAGCAGTCAGCATGACATCACTGCCCAACATCGCAGCTTTGTGTTTGATGTTTATGTGCGTAGTTTGGAATAAACTGAAGACTAAGATGTTAGATATTAAACGAAATGGTCTGCCAGATGGGTGGATGGAATGTTCACAAAGTTAGGTTGACGTACAACTATACACATTTATAGCTGTGTACAAGGGTGGGGGGTCATCAGGGTGCACAGCTGGCATTACCCCCCCCCCCCCCCCCACCCCCAGGAATGTATGGCAGTGATGCCACGTGGGGATGAAGTGAATACACAATGCCTTTTAGAAAGTGGTCAGATGTAACAAATGTTAGATTTGGATTTACACTTTCTCAGTAAAGTACAGATTCTAGTACTTTTTTGAGTTGACCAATTTCTAAATGGCATTGTGTATTCATAGCTTTCGGCCATGGGAGCCGTGCCAATATACACTTGTCAGGGGTTACACAAAGTATGGGATCTAGACGACCTGTTGTCGGACTTTCATTTTTTTTAAGCTTCGGACCTCAGTGGCTCAGTGCATTAGATCGCTGACTTTGTGTGCTGGCAGTGAGTGCCTCACTCGAGAGTGTGGGTTCGAACCCCAGGTACCGGGTACTAGAATGTGAACTTCACTAAGAAAGTGTAATCCCACATTTGTTACAGATGATGATGGTGATGGTGTAGTAAGTCACAGCAGCAGTACCTCATATCATGACAGAAATAGTAACGCATACACATTTTATAAAAACCTGTCTTCTAAGGACAGTAAATAACTGGTAACATGTGACAGATTCGTGTACAATATAGTGTGATGATCAATTAAGTGTACGATGACACAACATGAAAGTCAGGCTACATGTCACAAGCCAGGAAGGCACAGCCCTGACTACAGGAACTGTATCTTCGCTACATGCACGGCACCACAGCAGGATTTAAACCATCCCTTTAGCTGCTGGAGATGCAAGTTCAGCCATCAATGTAACCAATATGCTGTAATTACAAGTAGGCAGGAAGAGATCCCTCAAAGAATCATAAAATCCCTCATACAAAACGTGTGGAAGTAACAAGTGGAGGAGTTATCTCCCCTACCTCACCATACTTCCAGTATCAGAAGACAAGAAACTGATTCAAGTGCAGTCTCCCTGTCGAGAAGGTTCTTGCACAGCACCAAAACTTTAGCAGGTCAGCAATGTGTGGTCTGCAGGTCAGTAATGTGTGGTCTGCAGTCTGCAGGTCAGTAACGTGTGGTCTATAGATCAGTAACATACGATCTGCAGGTCAGTAACGTGTGGTCTGCAGGTCAGTAATGAGTGGTCTGTATGTCAGTAACATGCTGTCTGCAGGTCAGTAGAGTGTGGTCTGCAGGTCAGTTATGTGTGGTCTGCAGGTCAGCCACGAGTGATCTGCAGGTCAATAGTGTGTTCTGTGCAGGTCAGTAACATGCGGTCTGCAGATCAGTAGTGTGTGGTCTGCAGGTCAGTAGTGTGTGGTCTGCAGGTCAGTAATGTGTGGTCTGCAGGTCAGTAATGAGTGGTCTGCAGGTCAGTAGTGTGTGGTCTGCAGGTCAGTAGTGTGTGGTCTGCAGGTCAGTAATGTGTGGTCTGCAGGTCAGTAATGAGTGGTCTGCAGGTCAGTAGTGTGTGGTCTGCAGGTCAGTAGTGAGTGGTCTGCAGGTCAGTAATGAGTGGTCTGCAGGTCAGTAGTGTGTGGTCTGCAGGTCAGTAGTGTGTGGTCTGCAGGTCAGTAATGAGTGGTCTGCAGGTCAGCAGTGTGTGGTCTGCAGGTCAGTAGTGTGTGGTCTGCAGGTCAGTAATGACTGGTCTGCAGGTCAGTAGTGTGTGGTCTGCAGGTCAGTAATGAGTGGTCTGCAGGTCAGTAGTGTGTGGTCTGCAGGTCAGTAGTGTGTGGTCTGCAGGTCAGTAATGACTGGTCTGCAGGTCAGTAGTGTGTGGTCTGCAGGTCAGTAATGAGTGGTCTGCAGGTCAGCAGTGTGTGGTCTGCAGGTCAGTAATGTGTGGTCAGCAGACATTCCAGAGGTCCTCCCCCTCTGCCCAGCTTGACACAGAATCACATAACAACATGTAAATAATATACAAACATCTGGTGGAAGACTAAAGGCAGGGGTACTAGATTACTTGATTTTCACATATTTTCCCTGTTTGTTACAGGAATAATTACATGATTAGGCCTAGTCTCACTGCGTCTCATTAAAGTCTCACTCCATGAAGTGCCTGCAGCGTTCTCACCTACATTGTACCCATGTGGGGAATTGAACCCAGGCCTACAGTGTGATGAGTGAACGCTTTAACCACTAGGCTACCCAACCACCCTGTTTTTTTAGGTAACAAAACAAAGAGTATGGACAAAATGAAGCCAGTCAACTGAGATTATTAATAAACAAAAATGCTTTGTTGTAGGAAAAGTTATGACACAACATCATACACTGATGTTGTCACAATGTTAAAAAAGACATACAAAGTAATGTTGCCAAAACATTAAAAAAACATTGTGGCAATGTTGTAGGCTCGTTATTTTGTTTGCAGACTAGACTAGACAGAGCAGACTAACATGAGTGGAGGAGCAGCTGTCTTCTTGTTGTAGTGGTAAACAAATTAATGAAATTATTTTGAATTTCAAGTTAAAAGATCCCCCTATGTATATGAGGTGGTGGAGTCCAGGCTGGCTGGAGGCGGCTTCCAGGTACTGGTTTGGTTTCTTTGTTGTTAACGCCGCACTCATCAATATTCCAGCTACACATGACACGGTCTGTAAATACTCAGGGCTCGACCAGACATTCCAGTGATTGACATCATGAGCATCAATCCACATAATTGGGATATGATGACATGCATCAACCAAGTCAGCGAGCCTGACCACCCGATCCTGTTTGTCGCCTCTTTTGACAAGCATAGTCGAATCTTCCATGTGGTGACCGTCCATCAATTCCTTTAAGTTTCAGCTTTGCAACCATACTTCCCCTGGAACTGAAGACTGAAAGCCAAGACCCTGTTGCCAGGGTAACATGTTTGGCCACAATGACTTCTTTACTTCCAGCTTGTTGCCATGGCAACGTGTTTGTCACTTGGCCACAGAGAGCCCTCTACTTCCAGCTTGTCACAGAAACTCCTTTCCCTAAAGAGAACCTTCGCTGTTTTCCCATGACACACTTTGTGTATGCCCCTAAGTACTCCTCACCTTGCCTGCCATGTGTTTGTTCCCTGTCACCTGCAATACAACACAACATAAATCCGACACAATCCAGGGGGATTTCTCCACCTACCTTTCTTTCCTTTGCCAGCTTTCGTCTTCTTCTGCTCATGTGGCTGAGCTGTCACCACGGCAACTGGTCTTGTGGGTTCTGGCTCCGGTTCTGGCTCCATGTCCAGCGGAGGAGGGGGAGGTAACTCTTCCACAGGCGGTTCCCTTGTTGTGTCATCGCGACCTGAACAGCAGAGTTCAGATTTAGACAGTTGGAGCGTCGTGACTCACAATATGGTGGTACATGTCATGAGGCACTGCAACTTCACAGGCAGGGCAGAGTCAGGCTTCTCAGGCTTATTAGTCCTGTTTATAAACCTGTCATCATTGCCATCCAGACCACGATAAACTCTCCAGACAGACCAGACTAAACTCACAAGGTAGGCCTGCATAAACTCACCAGACAGACTGGACTTAACTCACCAGACAGACTGGACTAAACTCACAAGGTAGGCCTGCATAAACTCACCAGACAGACTGGACTAAACTCACCAGACAGACTGGACTAAACTCACAAGGTAGGCCTGCATAAACTCACCAGACAGACCGGAATAAACTCACCAGACAGACTGGACTAAACTCACAAGGTAGGCCTGCATAAACTCACCAGACAGACTGGACTAAACTCACCAGACAGACTGGACTAAACTCACAAGGTAGGCCTGCATAAACTCACCAGACACACTGGACTAAACTCACCAGACAGACTGGACTAAACTCACAAGGTAGGCCTGCATAAACTCACCAGACAGACTGGACTAAACTCACCAGACAGACTGGACTAAACTCACAAGGTAGGCCTGCATAAACTCACCAGACAGACTGGACTAAACTCACAAGGTAGGCCTGCATAAACTCACCAGACAGACTGGACTAAACTCACAAGGTAGGCCTGCATAAACTCACCAGATAGACCGGAATAAACTCACAAGGTAGGCCTGCATAAACTCACCAGACAGACTGGACTAAACTCACCAGACAGACTGGACTAAACTCACAAGGTAGGCCTGCATAAACTCACCAGACAGACCGGACTAAACTCACCAGACAGACCAGACTAAACTCACAAGGTAGGCCTGCATAAACTCACCAGACAGACTGGACTAAACTCACAAGGTAGGCCTGCATAAACTCACCAGACAGACCGGACTAAACTCACAAGGTAGGCCTGCATAAATTTACCAGACAGACTGGACTAAACTCACAAGGTAGGCCTGCATTAACTCACCAGACAGACTGGACTAAACTCACAAGGTAGGCCTGCATAAACTCACCAGACAGACTGGACTAAACTCACCAGACAGACTGGACTAAACTCACAAGGTAGGCCTGCATAAACTCACTAGACAGACTGGACTAAACTCACCAGACAGACTGGACTAAACTCACAAGGTAGGCCTGCATAAACTCACCAGACAGACTGGACTAAACTCACAAGGTAGGCCTGCATAAACTCACCAGACAGACCGGAATAAACTCACCAGACAGACTGGACTAAACTCACAAGGTAGGCCTGCATAAACTCACCAGACAGACCAGGCTAAACTCACCAGACAGACTGGACTAAACTCACAAGGTAGGCCTGCATAAACTCACCAGACAGACTGGACTAAACTCACAAGGTAGGCCTGCATAAACTCACCAGACAGACTGGACTAAACTCACAAGGTAGGCCTGCATAAACTCACCAGACAGACCGGAATAAACTCACCAGACAGACTGGACTAAACTCACAAGGTAGGCCTGCATAAACTCACCAGACAGACTGGACTAAACTCACCAGACAGACTGGACTAAACTCACAAGGTAGGCCTGCATAAACTCACCAGACAGACTGGACTAAACTCACAAGGTAGGCCTGCATAAACTCACCATACAGACCGGAATAAACTCACCAGACAGACTGGACTAAACTCACAAGGTAGGCCTGCATAAACTCACCAGACTGACTGGACTAAACTCACCAGACAGACTGGACTAAACTCACAAGGAAGGCCTGCATAAACTCACCAGACAGACCAGACTCAACTCACCAGACAGACTGGACTAAACTCACAAGGTAGGCCTGCATAAACTCACTAGACAGACTGGACTAATCTCACAAGGTAGGCCTGCATAAACTCACCAGACAGACCGGAATAAACTCACCAGACAGACTGGACTAAACTCACAAGGTAGGCCTGCATAAACTCACCAGACAGACTGGAATAAACTCACCAGACAGACTGGACTAAACTCACAAGGTAGGCCTGCATAAACTCACCAGACAGACTGGACTAAACTCACAAGGTAGGCCTGCATAAACTCACCAGACAGACTGGACTAAACTCACAAGGTAGGCCTGCATAAACTAACCAGACAGACTGGACTAAACTCACCAGACAGACTGGACTAAACTCACAAGGTAGGCCTGCATAAACTCACTAGACAGACTGGAATAAACTCACCAGACAGACCGGACTAAACTCACAAGGTAGGCCTGCATAAACTCACCAGACAGACTGGACTAAACTCACAAGGTAGGCCTGCATAAACTCACCATACAGACCGGAATAAACTCACCAGACAGACTGGACTAAACTCACAAGGTAGGCCTGCATAAACTCACCAGACTGACTGGACTAAACTCACCAGACAGACTGGACTAAACTCACAAGGTAGGCCTGCATAAACTCACCAGACAGACCAGACTCAACTCACCAGACAGACTGGACTAAACTCACAAGGTAGGCCTGCATAAACTCACTAGACAGACTGGACTAATCTCACAAGGTAGGCCTGCATAAACTCACCAGACAGACCGGAATAAACTCACCAGACAGACTGGACTAAAGTCACAAGGTAGGCCTGCATAAACTCACCAGACAGACTGGAATAAACTCACCAGACAGACTGGACTAAACTCACAAGGTAGGCCTGCATAAACTCACCAGACAGACTGGACTAAACTCACAAGGTAGGCCTGCATAAACTCACCAGACAGACTGGACCAAACTCACAAGGTAGGCCTGCATAAACTAACCAGACAGACTGGACTAAACTCACCAGACAGACTGGACTAAACTCACAAGGTAGGCCTGCATAAACTCACAAGACAGACTGGAATAAACTCACCAGACAGACCGGACTAAACTCACAAGGTAGGCCTGCATAAACTCACCAGACAGACTGGACTAAACTCACAAGGTAGGCCTGCATAAACTCACCAGACAGACCGGAATAAACTCACCAGACAGACCGGACTAAACTCACAAGGTAGGCCTCCATAAACTCACCAGACAGACCGGACTAAACTCACCAGACAGACTGGACTAAACTCACAAGGTAGGCCTGCATAAACTAACCAGACAGACTGGACTAAACTCACCAGACAGACTGGACTAAACTCACAAGGTAGGCCTGCATAAACTCACTAGACAGACTGGAATAAACTCACCAGACAGACCGGACTAAACTCACAAGGTAGGCCTGCATAAACTCACCAGACAGACTGGACTAAACTCACAAGGTAGGCCTGCATAAACTCACCAGACAGACCGGAATAAACTCACCAGACAGACCGGACTAAACTCACAAGGTAGGCCTCCATAAACTCACCAGACAGACCGGACTAAACTCACCAGACAGACTGGACTAAACTCACAAGGTAGGCCTGCATAAACTCACCAGACAGACCGGACTAAACTCACAAGGTAGGCCTGCATAAACTAACCAGACAGACTGGACTAAACTCACCAGACAGACTGGACTAAACTCACAAGGTAGGCCTGCATAAACTCACTAGACAGACTGGAATAAACTCACCAGACAGACCGGACTAAACTCACAAGGTAGGCCTGCATAAACTCACCAGACAGACTGGACTAAACTCACAAGGTAGGCCTGCATAAACTCACCAGACAGACCGGAATAAACTCACCAGACAGACCGGACTAAACTCACAAGGTAGGCCTCCATAAACTCACCAGACAGACCGGACTAAACTCACCAGACAGACTGGACTAAACTCACAAGGTAGGCCTGCATAAACTCACCAGACAGACCGGACTAAACTCACAAGGTAGGCCTGCATAAACTCACCGTCCTTGTAGATGTTGACAGCATTTGGTGTGGGACGGAGGCGGAAGTTGAGCGGGGAGGCGCCGCCACCGTTGTCCATCATTGGCTGCACTGGTGCCACAGGGGCAGCTGCTACAGGAGAGACAAAAGTGATCAGTACAGGGCATCATCTTAGTGATCAGTTCAGGGCATCATCTTAGTGATCAGTACAGGGCATCATCTTAGTGATCAGTTCAGGGCATCATCTTAGTGATCAGTACAGGGCATCATCTTAGTGATCAGTACAGGGAATCATCTTAGTGATCAGTACAGGGCATCATCTTAGAGATCAGTACAGGGCATCATCTTAGTGATCAGTACAGGGCATCATCTTAGAGATCAGTACAGGGCATCATCTTAGTGATCAGTACTGGGTATCATCTTAGAGATCAGTACAGCGCATCATCTTAGTGATCAGTACAGGGCTTCATCTTAGTGATCAGTACAGGGCATCATCTTAGTGATCAGTACTGGGTATCATCTTAGAGATCAGTACAGGGCATCATCTTAGAGATCATTACAGGGCATCATCTTAGTGATCAGTACAGGGCATCATCTTAGAGATCAGTACAGGGCATCATCTTAGTGATCAGTGCAGGGCATCATCTTAGTGATCAGTACAGGGCATCATCTTAGTGATCAGTCATCATCTTAGTGATCAGTACAGGGCTTCATCTTAGTGATCAGTACAGGGCTTCATCTTAGTGATCAGTACAGGGCTTCATCTTAGTGATCAGTACAGGGCATCATCTTAGTGATCAGTACAGCGCATCATCTTAGAGATCAGTTCAGGGCTCCATCTTAGTGATCAGTACAGGGCATCATCTTAGAGATCAGTACAGGGCATCATCTTAGTGATCAGTACAGGGCATCATCTAAGTGATCAGTACAGGGCATCATCTTGGAGATCAGTACAGGGCATCATCTTAGTGATAAATACAGGGCATCATCTAAGTGATCAGTTCAGGGCATCATCTTAGTGATCAGTACAGGGCATCATCTTAGTGATCAGTACAGGGAATCATCTTAGTGATCAGTACAGGGCATCATCTTAGAGATCAGTACAGGGCATCATCTTAGTGATCAGTACAGGGCATCATCTTAGAGATCAGTACAGGGCATCATCTTGGAGATCAGTACAGGGCATCATCTTAGTGATCAGTACAGGGCTTCATCTTAGTGATAAATACAGGGCATCATCTAAGTGATCAGTTCAGGGCATCATCTTAGTGATCAGTACAGGGCATCATCTTAGTGATCAGTACAGGGAATCATCTTAGTGATCAGTACAGGGCATCATCTTAGAGATCAGTACAGGGCATCATCTTAGTGATCAGTTCAGGGCATCATCTTAGTGATCAGTACAGGGCATCATCTTAGAGATCAGTACAGGGCATCATCTTAGTGATCAGTACAGGGCATCATCTAAGTGATCAGTACAGGGCATCATCTTGGAGATCAGTACAGGGCATCATCTTAGTGATAAATACAGGGCATCATCTAAGTGATCAGTTCAGGGCATCATCTTAGTGATCAGTACAGGGCATCATCTTAGTGATCAGTACAGGGAATCATCTTAGTGATCAGTACAGGGCATCATCTTAGAGATCAGTACAGGGCATCATCTTAGTGATCAGTACAGGGCATCATCTTAGAGATCAGTACAGGGCATCATCTTGGAGATCAGTACAGGGCATCATCTTAGTGATCAGTACAGGGCTTCATCTTAGTGATAAATACAGGGCATCATCTAAGTGATCAGTTCAGGGCATCATCTTAGTGATCAGTACAGGGCATCATCTTAGTGATCAGTACAGGGAATCATCTTAGTGATCAGTACAGGGCATCATCTTAGAGATCAGTACAGGGCATCATCTTAGTGATCAGTTCAGGGCATCATCTTAGTGATCAGTACAGGGCATCATCTTAGTGATCAGTGCAGGGCATCATCTTAGTGATCAGTACAGGGCATCATCTTAGTGATCAGTCATCATCTTAGTGATCAGTACAGGGCATCATCTTAGTGATCAGTACAGGGCTTCATCTTAGTGATCAGTACAGGGCATCATCTTAGTGATCAGTTCAGGGCATCATCTTAGAGATCAGTACAGGGCATCATCTTGGAGATCAGTACAGGGCATCATCTTAGTGATCAGTACAGGGCTTCATCTTAGTGATAAATACAGGGCATCATCTAAGTGATCAGTTCAGGGCATCATCTTAGTGATCAGTACAGGGCATCATCTTAGTGATCAGTACAGGGCATCATCTTAGAGATCAGTACAGGGCATCATCTTAGTGATCAGTTCAGGGCATCATCTTAGAGATCAGTACAGGGCATCATCTTAGTGATCAGTACTGGGTATCATCTTAGAGATCAGTACAGCGCATCATCTTAGTGATCAGTACAGGGCATCATCTTAGTGATCAGTACAGGGCATCATCTTAGTGATCAGTACTGGGTATCATCTTAGAGATCAGTACAGGGAATCATCTTAGAGATCATTACAGGGCATCATCTTAGTGATCAGTACAGGGCTTCATCTTAGAGATCAGTACAGGGCATCATCTAAGTGATCAGTGCAGGGCATCATCTTAGTGATCAGTACAGGGCATCATCTTAGTGATCAGTCATCATCTTAGTGATCAGTACAGGGCATCATCTTAGTGATCAGTACAGGGCTTCATCTTAGTGATCAGTACAGGGCTTCATCTTAGTGATCAGTACAGGGCTTCATCTTAGTGATCAGTACAGGGCATCATCTTAGTGATCAGTACAGGGCATCATCTTAGAGATCAGTTCAGGGCATCATCTTAGTGATCAGTACAGGGCTCCATCTTAGTGATCAGTACAGGGCTTCATCTTAGTGATCAGTACTGGGCTTCATCTTAATGATAGATATAGAGTTCCAAATCTGAGGTGAGGTGAAATTGGGTTTAAGGTCACATTCAAGATGATGCACGTGTGTGTGTGGCTGCTTGTACTCGTCTGGACTTGCAGGTTTTATAGTGCTAGTCCACCGAGATAGCATGATTAGCCCAAGGGCCACTGGTCCATAGAGAGGCAGAAGTCACCTACCCTGGGGGCTGTTGACCCTCTTCAGTTTAATATTGCCGATCTCCGCCATCAGCTGTGTGGCCTTGACCTCGTCCCCGTTCTGTGTCGGTGGGTTGGGTCGGGCGACATCCCTCTCCTTGGCACGGGTAGCTTTGGCATTGCTGGTGGGTATGGTGGATATTGGAGGCGGGGGAGGGGGAACAGCAGACACCCCCCGACTGGCAGCGCCATCTAGCGGGGGCGGGGGTAGGGGCGGTGACGGAGACCTGCCCCGTGTTCTGTCCTGTACCACGGCTTGGTACCGATCTTGTGGAGACACGGGCGGGGGTGGCGCAGGAAAGTTTGGTGGGGGAGGAACAGGGTGATCCATCTTCATCCCCGGGTCCGGAATCTTGGGGCCGACTTTCAGACTGTGGAGTTTGGCGACCATCTTGGGCGAGCCGGGACTGCGGGGAGTCTGGGGGAGGGGGGGAGACTGGTGGGGATGGGGATGGGGGTGGCCGCTGATGGCATTGTTCTTCAACTGCTGGATCTGTGACGACACGTTCACAGGGGTGGGGCTGTGGCAAGGGTTTGGTGGGGGTACAGGAGGCGGCACTGGGTTCACTCGGCCTGCGTGGGGTGGGTAGGGGGAACTGTGTACTCCGTAGGCAGGTGTCGGTGAAGGTCCATCATACACAGGGGAGTTGGGAACACAGTGCACCTGGTGGTAGGCGGATTGATTGTCCACAGGAAAGGGGGGTAACTCCGATTCCTCCTGATCAACGTGAATCCATCGAGCATAAGGGTTTTCACTTGAGTGAGCACTACCTGTTGAGCCTGTGCGACCCCGCTGCCCATTTAGGTCATTACCATTACACTGTCCTTGACCTTGGTGTTTTGGCGATGCTGGGAAACTTACTCCATAGGAGAAGGGTTTGTTTTCCTGGTGTCTCGGAGATCCTGGCTGGAGTCCATGAATAAGTTTGGCTTTCACCCGAGGTGACGTGGGAGCAGACGTCTGCCACTGAGTGCTGGCGTCGTCAGGTTCGTTGTAGATGCCGGACGACGCAGAGGAAGACTGAAATAATATCAATATACAAGAGTGAGCTGAGGAAAAGTGACTACCTATATCAACACACTGTTACTTCCCTGTGTGCACACACATGTGACCAGGCGTTTCATACAGGAAAGAGTTAATCAACTGCCGCTTTACAAATCAATGGGGCTCTGTTGTAGTTGTAACTGTCCTTAGTTCTGTTTCCCAGTTGCACTCCAACAGCTGTTTGTTGACTATCATGTGTGTTGCTAGGCAACAGTTTCTCCTACCCGTTTAATCTTAAACATTTTCGGTGACACACTTTATACAGGGAAAATATCACCAACATCGGTTTCACTGGGCACAATGTTATAACCAACATGTGAGTTCACTGGGCACAATGTTATAACCAACATGTGAGTTCACTGGGCACAATGTTATAACCAACACGTGAGTTCACTGGGCACAATGTTATAACCAACATGTGAGTTTACTTGGCACAATGTTATAACCATGCGAGTTCACTGGGCACAATGTTATAACCAACATGTGAGTTCACTGGGCACAATGTTATAACCAACACATGCGTTCACTGGGCACAATGTTGTAACCAACACGTGAGTTCACTGGGCACAATGTTATAACCAACATGTGAGTTCATCCGGCACATTCTTATAACCAACATGTGAGTTTACTGTGCACAATGTTATAACTAACATGTGAGTTTACTGGGCACAATGTTATAACCATGCGAGTTCACTGGACACAATGTTATAACCAACATGTGAGTTCACTTGGCACAATGTTATAACAATGTGAGTTCACTGGGCACAACGTTATAACAAACACGTGAGTTCACTGGGCACAATGTTATAACCAACATGTGAGTTCACTGGGCACAATCTTATAACCAACATGTGAGTTTACTGTGCACAATGTTATAACCAACATGTGAGTTCACTGTGCACAATCTTATAACCAACAAGTGAGTTTACTGGGCACAATGTTATAACCAACATGTGAGTTCACTGTGCACAATCTTAAAACCAACATGTGAGTTTACTGTGCACAATGTTATAACCAACATGTGAGTTCACTGTGCACAATCTTATAACCAACAAGTGAGTTTACTGTGCACAATGTTATAACCAACATGTGAGTTCACTGTGCACAATCTTATAACCAACACGTGAGTTTACTGTGCACAATCTTATAACTAACACATGAGTTTACTGGGCACAATCTTATAACCAACATGTGAGTTTACTGTGCACAATCTTATAACTAACACATGAGTTTACTGGGCACAATCTTATAACCAACATGTGAGTTTACTGGGCACAATCTTATAACCAACACATGAGTTTACTGTGCACAATCTTATAACCAACACGTGAGTTTACTGGGCACAATGTTTTAACCAACATGTGAGTTTACTGTGCACAATCTTATAACCAACAAGTGAGTTTACTGTGCACAATCATATAACCAACATGTGAGTTTACTGGGCACAATCTTATAACCAACACGTGAGTTTACTGGGCACAATCATATAACCAACATGTGAGTTTACTGTGCACAATCTTATAACCAACACATGAGTTTACTGTGCACAATCATATAACCAACATGTGAGTTTACTGGGCACAATCTTATAACCAACACATGAGTTTACTGTGCACAATCTTATAACCAACACGTGAGTTTACTGGGCACAATCTTATAACCAACACATGAGTTTACTGGGCACAATCTTATAACCAACATGTGAGTTTACTGGGCACAATCTTATAACCAACACGTGAGTTCACTGTGCACAATCATATGACCAACATGTGAGTTTACTGGGCACAATCTTATAACCAACACGTGAGTTTACTGGGCACAATCATATAACCAACATGTGAGTTTACTGTGCACAATCTTATAACCAACACGTGAGTTTACTGTGCACAATCATATAACCAACATGTGAGTTTACTCGGCACAATCTTATAACCAACACGTGAGTTTACTGGGCACAATCTTATAACCAACACGTGAGTTTACTGGGCACAATCTTATAACCAACACGTGAGTTTACTGGGCACAATCTTATAACCAACACGTGAGTTTACTGGGCACAATCTTATAACCAACACGTGAGTTTACTGGGCACAATCTTATAACCAACACGTGAGTTTACTGTGCACAATCTTATAACCAACACGTGAGTTTACTGGGCACAATCTTATAACCAACACGTGAGTTTACTGGGCACAATCTTATAACCAACACGTGAGTTTACTGGGCACAATCTTATAACCAACACGTGAGTTTACTGGGCACAATCTTATAACCAACACGTGAGTTTACTGGGCACAATCTTATAACCAACACGTGAGTTTACTGTGCACAATCTTATAACCAACACGTGAGTTTACTGGGCACAATCTTATAACCAACACGTGAGTTTACTGGGCACAATCTTATAACCAACACGTATAACCACTATTTTCTAAGATTGAGTTCAGGTGTATTTTCTAAACTTAACTTTGATTATATGTTAACAATATTTATTTTTAAATAATACAAGAAAAATATCACCAAAAGCATACTTGATCAATGAGACAGTAAATTTCAGTCAGAAATATGTATTTTGTTCATGTCTAATCCAGAGTAGGCTCTGAAAATGAAGTAAAATATACAAACGTATCCTCAGAACATTGAACACACAGAGAGAGACTTGAAAACAAGGGGAGGTAACTACGATGAGTATGGCAGTTAACTAAATCTTCCATCTTCTAGCGGTCGGAGAGTGCAGATGTACCTTACATATTTACATTGTAGACAGAGTGTTTATTAGATACCTACGAATGTGAATTGATTTTTTCGTGTCCAACACACAACTGATTTGACTCCGACCTTCAAAGGCCGCATACCAATTGCAGCAGTTCCTGGCAGAGCTTGCAGCACAGAGGACACTGTTGTCATTGAGACAGGGTGTCAGTCCCCCTCCCTGCAGACGCACAGAGGACACTACTGTTGTCATGGAGACAGGGTGTCAGCCCCCCTCCCTGCAGACACACAGAGGACACTACTGTTGTCATGGAGACAGGGTGTCAGCCCCCCTCCCTGCAGACGCACAGAGAACGCTGTTGTCATGGAGACAGGGTGTCAGTCCTCCTCCCTGCAGACGCACAGAGGACACTACAGTTGTCATGGAGACAGGGTGTCAGCCCCCCTCCCTGCAGACGCACAGAGAACGCTGTTGTCATGGAGACAGGGTGTCAGCCCCCCTCCCTGCAGACACACAGAGAACGCTGTTGTCATGGAGACAGGCTGTCAGCCCCCCTCCCTGCAGACACACAGAGAACGCTGTTGTCATGGAGACAGGGTGTCAGCCCCCCTCCCTGCAGACACACAGAGAACGCTGTTGTCATGGAGACAGGGTGTCAGCCCCCCTTCCTGCAGACACACAGAGAACGCTGTTGTCATGGAGACAGGGTGTCAGCCCCCCTCCCTGCTGACACACAGAGAACGCTGTTGTCATGGAGACAGGGTGTCAGACCCCCTCCCTGCAGACACACAGAGAACGCTGTTGTCATGGAGACAGGCTGTCAGCCCCCCTCCCTGCAGACACACAGAGAACGCTGTTGTCATGGAGACAGGGTGTCAGCCCCCCTCCCTGCAGACACACAGAGAACGCTGTTGTCATGGAGACAGGGTGTCAGCCCCCCTTCCTGCAGACACACAGAGAACGCTGTTGTCATGGAGACAGGGTGTCAGCCCCCCTCCCTGCTGACACACAGAGAACGCTGTTGTCATGGAGACAGGGTGTCAGACCCCCTTCCTGCTGACACACAGAGAACGCTGTTGTCATGGAGACAGGGTGTCAGCCCCCCTTCCTGCTGACACACAGAGAACGCTGTTGTCATGGAGACAGGGTGTCAGCCCCCCTCCCTGTAGACACACAGAGAACGCTGTTGTCATGGAGACAGGGTGTCAGCGCCCCTTCCTGCAGACACACAGAGAACGCTGTTGTCATGGAGACAGGGTGTCAGCCCCCCTCCCTGCAGACACACAGAGAACGCTGTTGTCGTGGAGGCAGGGTGTCAGCCCCCCTCCCTGCTGACACACAGAGAACGCTGTTGTCATGGAGACAGGGTGTCAGCCCCCCTCCCTGCAGACACACAGATAACGCTGTTGTCATGGAGACAGGGTGTCAGCCCCCCTCCCTGCTGACACACAGATAACGCTGTTGTCATGGAGACAGGGTGTCAGCCCCCCTCCCTGCAGACACACAGAGAACGCTGTTGTCATGGAGACAGGGTGTCAGCCCCCCTCCCTGCAGACACACAGAGAACGCTGTTGTCATGGAGACAGGGTGTCATCCCCCCTCCCTGCAGACACACAGAGAATACTGTTGTCATGGAACGCTGTTGTCATGCAGATGTACAGATGCACTGACACACAGACAGTATGCCAGTAACCCTGAACGTAGAGGTCTGACAGAAGGCTGAGTAAAACACCTGACGTAGAGGGGAATGTCTGAGTATCCCTCCATTCCTTCAAAATAATGGAGCAGAGGCCCACAGGGGCTGAGAGTTATGAGGATATTCCCCTACTTAAAACACATCCCTACTTTTACACTTTGAAAATAAACTAGAACTCTTTGTAGACTGTATTTATACTGTGTGTGTCGCCCTTGCATGATGCACGAGGAACGCGTTCTCTGCCACTGTTGCACGTGCACCAAGCTCCGTCGTGAGCTGACATTTACAATGCATGGTACACAGCTCTTCATAATTTCGTTGGGGTCCACATAATAGGACAGTATATATCAATTGCTTGCACATTGCCAATACATGCTTACGTGAATAATAGGAAATATAGAGCCCCAAACAAGGATATTATACATATTACCTGATTTTTTTGTTTTCTTGTCAAAGGTTTATTAAATTGCTATAAATAGGAACATTGATGTAGGTAACATGCTCTAACACAAAATATATATATATTATTTTGAGCTTTTAAGCATTATACAAAATTATGAAAATATTTAAGAGTTCATTTCATACCATACCATCATGTGCCGCCACAGCTGAGGTTGTAAATTACACGTCCTCAAATAAAACAATGCAGGTTCGAACCCCACTGGCAACACATGTTTCCGGAAAAAAATGAAATTACAAACAACTCTCCAGTCCTGAAAAATAATGGAGGGTTCAAACAATAGAATGACATCACAGATGTGTTTTACGTTGTGGCGGAATCATACTCTTGCATTCTCTTCTGAAGACAGAAAGTTTCAAGAAAGCCCATTACAAGAACTGTGTCTAAACTAAACCGACGCCCGATACGAGAACTGTCTGAACTAAACCGACACCCATTACAAGGACTGTCTCTGAACTGAACTGAAGCCCATTACAAGAACTGTGTCTAAACTAAACCGACGCCCGATACGAGAACTGTCTGAACTAAACCGACACCCATTACAAGGACTGTCTCTGAACTGAACTGAAGCCCATTACAAGAACTGTGTCTGAACTAAACTGACGCCCATTACAAGGACTGTGTCTGAACTAAACCGATGCCCATTACAAGAACGGTGCCTGAACTTAACTGAAGCTCATTATATGAACTTTGTTTCTGAGCATCTTTTATTTGAACTTTTGTTGAAGGATAAGTTTACCATTTGATGTTACGTTCAATACATGGGGATATGATTCATGGTTTCACTATAATAACTGTGTCACACACAATATAGGCCTTATAAATCAATTCTGATGGAACCAACATACTTTATATTTCTGTCCAAACAACTTTGCAGCAACGCTTTCTAAACTGTATGTGTCGTTTTGTAGTAGGAGTGTAGCCAATGCTTTGAATGCAAATTCCCGCACTAAATATAATGTTATCTTTTAATGATAAATTCTCTCCAAATCCAGGTTTTGGCTTGATATATACAAACTTCAGTATATTATCGCGGTTGATCATATTTTCAATAGTTTTTTCATACGGCCACAGTGCCACCATTATGTTTTTGAACATGACCTGAGCTATTGCACTGACGTCTAAACCACCGCCATTTTCAATGAGCCATACTTACATAAGTAACAGTAACTTTCAATGAGCCATACTTACATCAGTAACAGTAACTTTCAATGAGCCATACTTACATCAGTAACAGTAACTTTCAATGAGCCATACTTACATAAGTAACAGTAACTTTCAATGAGCCATACTTACATAAGTAACACTAACTTTCAATGAGCCATACTTACATAAGTAACGGTAACTTTCAATGAGCCATACTTACATAAGTAATAGTAACTTTCAATGAGCCATACTTACATAAGTAACGGTAACTTTCAATGAGCCATACTTACATAAGTAACGGTAACTTGGAATGAGCCATACTTACATAAGTAACGGTAACTTTCAATGAGCCATACTTACATAAGTAACAGTAACTTTCAATGAGCCATACTTACATAAGTAACGGTAACTTTCAATGAGCCATACTTACATAAGTAACGGTAACTTTCAATGAGCCATACTTACATAAGTAACGGTAACTTTCAATGAGCCATACTTACATAAGTAACACTAACTTTCAATGAGCCATACTTACATAAGTAATAGTAACTTTCAATGAGCCATACTTACATAAGTAACGGTAACTTTCAATGAGCCATACTTACATAAGTAACGGTAACTTTCAATGAGCCATACTTACATCAGTAACAGTGACTTTCAATGAGCCATACTTAAATCAGTAACGGTAACTTTCAATGCGCCATACTTACATAAGTAACGGTAACTTTCAATGAGCCGTACTTACATAAGTAACGGTAACTTTCAATGAGCCATACTTACATAAGTAACGGTAACTTTCAATGAGCCATACTTACATAAGTAACGGTAACTTTCAATGAGCCATACTTACATAAGTAACGGTAACTTTCAATGAGCCATACTTACATAAGTAACGGTAACTTTCAATGAGCCATACTTACATAAGTAACGGTAACTTTCAATGAGCCATACTTACATAAGTAACAGTAACTTTCAATGAGCCATACTTACATAAGTAACAGTAACTTTCAATGAGCCATACTTACATAAGTAACGGTAACTTTCAATGAGCCATACTTACATAAGTAACGGTAACTTTCAATGAGCCATACTTACATAAGTAACGGTAACTTTCAATGAGCCATACTTACATAAGTAACAGTAACTTTCAATGAGCCATACTTACATAAGTAACAGTAACTTTCAATGAACCATACTTACATAAGTAATAGTAACTTTCAATGAGCCATACCTACATAAGTAACAGTAACTTTCAACTATTTGTAAAGTTTGTGATTCTGTCCTGAATATAGGCATGCAACTATTGTTGTGACATGCAGCCTAACGGTGAATACCAGATTCCTAGGTCTGACATCCACAACACACAAGCACTATCTCTGAACTATCCCTGTCTTGATGGTCATGTGACAGAATCATGTGACTCCAGCAGCTTCAGTCTCAGATCAATACTGATGGTGCAGGATCTGACAGACTCCATGCACAGCCGAGTTCATTCACCTCCTGGTGCCCTCAAAGAGGCGCTAGTGCAGACATGTAGATACAGTGTAGATGTCAGGTCACATCACAAACAAACACGAGCAACACACAATGAGACCTCACAAGACCTCCACTCTACAACACAAACACACCACAAGACATGAACTCCACACAAGCTAAACTCCACAAGACCTCCACATGACAAACACACCACAAGACATGAACGCCACACAAGCTAAACTCTACAAGACCTCCACTCTACAACACAAACACACCTCAAGACATGAACTCCACACAAGCTAAACTCCACAAGACCTCCACATGACAAACACACCACAAGACATGAACGCCACACAAGCTAAACTCCACAAGACCTCCACTCTACAACACAAACACACCACAAGACATGAACTCCACACAAGCTAAACTCCACAAGACCTCCACATGACAAACACACCACAAGACATGAACGCCACACAAGCTAAACTCCACAAGACCTCCACTCTACAACACAAACACACCACAAGACATGAACTCCACACAAGCTAAACTCCATAAGACCTCCACATGACAAACACACCACAAGACATGAACGCCACACAAGCTAAACTCCACAAGACCTCCACTCTACAACACAAACACACCACAAGACATGAACTCCACACAAGCTAAACTCCATAAGACCTCCACATGACAAACACACCACAAGACATGAACGCCACACAAGCTAAACTCAACAAGACCTCCACTCTACAACACAAACACACCACAAGACATGAACTCCACAAGACCTCCACATGACAAACACTCTGTTACGTGCTGTGTATGCTGTACACATGTCTGGATAGCCATAGCCAACTCAGGTTAAAGCATCAACGTTTATTAGAACTTGCATGGCTGACATACACCAAGGGAAGCAACTCTTGTCACAAGAGTGCATACCACGTAACATCTCCCTTCCTTTGAGGAAAACAAATAAAGTAATTAAACCTTTAACTACAGGTACATTAATCCAAGAAATGAGTGACATTACCGAGTCGGTCCATATACTGGGATACAGTATGCGGTTCACTATAACTTTCCCATAATTCCTGAATTAAAGTTCGCTGTCAACTTGCAATGACAAAATTATTAGTTTTAACTAAACAACATCAGAAACACATTATTATTCCAGTCTTTGGAAAACTGTTAAAGAACACATCCAAGAATTACAAATCAAGCCGTTTAACTGGCTTAACTACTCTCCCAGACTTTGTCTTGAACATGTCAGATTTTGGAGATGAGGTATTCTTTGGAACATCTCTTGTTGGAATGACAGAATCAGTCTGAGTATTAGAGAGGTTAGCACTAGACTGAACACATTGCTTATCCTGGATAAGTTCATCATCTCTAGATCTTCTTGGCGATTGGCAGTTTGGGAATGTTGGAATCTCAAGATTAACATCATCCTCAACTCTAGACTTTCTGGCAAGACGAAGTTGTTGTCTATTCCGTTTGAAACAGTGACCATTATCAGATCTCACAGAGTAGGTTCTTGGCTTGATCTCATCTGTCGCAGTAGCTTCATTCCATTCCTTCCTGCCGGTTTGAATGGGTTGCATTCTGACAGTATCACTAACCTGTAAGGGTTTGAGAGGTCTTCCAGAGTACTTCCGGTTATGTCTCTCAACTACAAGCATCCTTTTGTCTTCAAGTTGTTGCTTGTCATCCGGACCAGAATCATGTTGAATAGTCTTTAACGTACAAGGAACCTGAGTACGTGTTCGGCGACCAAATAGTCTTTGGGCTGGACTTGTTTGTACGCCTTCAGTCGGTGTATTTCTCACATTCAACAATCCCAGGTAAGGATCCTCTTTAGCAGCTAGACATTTCTTCATCATCCTTTTAGCTACTTTAACGGCAGCTTCGGCAGCACCATTAGCTTTACTGTTAACAGGGCTGGAAGTTTCATGAGAGAAACCCCAAGACTGACTGAACTTCTTGAACTTCTCACTGGTATCCTCCGTCACTGATGACGACTTTAGGTATACCATGACGAGCAAAGTGGTGCTTCAACTTGTTAACCACAACATCAGAAGTGGTTTCAGGCAGAAAGTCAATTTCAAAGAAATTGCTGTAGTAGTCAGTAGTCACAAGGTAATTCCTACCTTCAATGGTGAAAATATCAGTTCCCACCTTTTCCCAGGGATGATCAGGAATCTCATGCATAATCAGAGGTTCTGGTGATTGCTTATCACTGAAACGAGCACAAATATCACATGACTCGATATACTGTCTTATGTCACTTGACATCAAGGGCCAGAACACAAGTGTCTTTGCACGGCGTAGACAAGAGTTTATCCACATGTGACCAACATGAAGTTTTCTCTTGATCTCATCTCTCAATGCAAGTGGGATGACAACTCTAGGTCCACGAAGAATTATCCCATCTTGAATGGTGAGTTCGTCTCTGTAACTGAAGTAAGGAGTAAGCTCAGAGGACAGATTCTCCTAATGTGTTGGCCATCCTTCCATTATAGTTGATTTCAACTTGGTGAGGGTTTCATCAGATGCAGTTGCAACTCTAATGTCATTCATTAGCTTGTCCTTGATCGGGAGATGATAGACATTATTCACATACACAGTTTCAGAGGAAGGTTTGTCAGGCAATGGCGCTCTGGAAAGTGTATCAGCAATAGGAATAGCTGTTCCAGGTAGATACTGAAGATCGAACACATATCGCTGGGTCCTCAGTAGTAATGACTGCAGTCTATTGGGAGCTCTAGACAAGGGCTTCTTGACGATAGACACTAGTGGCTTGTGATCAGTTATCACAGTTACACTTCTACCATATGTGTAATGGTGGAATTTCTCAAGACCAAAGGTCACGGCGAGCATTTCCTTTTCTATCTGAGCAAATCTTTGCTCAGTGTCAGTTAGCGAGCGACTGGCATAAGCGACAGGCTTTCCCTCCTGCATTAGTACTGAGCCAATGCCATGTTCACACGCATCATTCTCAACTGTCAGCTCTTTCTCTGGATCATAATATGACAATACAGGTGCCTTGGTAACCATGTCCTTCACCTTTTGGAAGGATTCCTGTTGAGAACTGGACCATGTCCAGGCAACATCCTTTCTTACAAGGTTACGCAGAGGAGCTAGCACATCAGTTAAGTTTGGCAAGAACTTGAACAAGTAGTTCACAAGACCAAGGTAACGTCGAAGTTCTTCAAGATTTGTTGGTGGAACCATGTTTTGAATTGCTCGGACCTTTTCGGGGTCAGACTTCAAACCATCTTTGGTTATCAAATGTCCCATGAAGGTGATTTCACTCAATCGCAGTTCAAGTTTTGATGGGTTCAGCTTGATATGGCTCTCGCGACATCTTGCTAGAAATGCTTCAAGATGAGCATCATGTTCTTCTAGGTTCCGACCATGAATCAGCACATCGTCAGCAATACAGACGACACCTGGTAGTCCATCAAGGGCTTGAATCAACTTCTTTTGGAAGATTTCTGACGACACAGAAAGTCCAAATGGCAACCTGAGAAATCGATAACGACCAAAACAAGTTTGAAAGGTCGTAAGAAGACTTGACTCCTCATCGAGTTGGACATGCCAGTATCCAGATGATAAGTCAGCTTTGGAGAAAACTCTAGACTTCCCTAGCTCATTTAGGGTATCTTCAAGCACAGGCAGAGTGTAATGCTCTCTACAAAGGGCTTTGTTTAGTTCTTGCGGATCCAAACAAATTCGAAGTTCACCTGATTTCTTTTGCGTAATTGCGATTTGGTTTACCCAGGGGGTTGGCTCACTGACAGGCGCAATCACACCTAACTTCTCCAGTCTGTCTAACTCAGTGTTCAACTTTGAGCGCAGTGCAACAGGAACACGACGGTTTGGCATCACAACTGGATTTCACCGCACTATCAACTGACAGATGAACAACACCACTAAAAGTACCAAGTTTACCATCCAGCACATCACTGAACTTTTCAGTAACTTCAATATTGGCAACACGCTCAATATTCTTCTCATGAATTGTGACTAAGTTCATGAGTGTAACAGTTTTGACACCTAGGAGAGGTGCAAAGTTCTCTTTCACGACAACAAATTCAACAGAATACTTTTTCTTGTTAGCAGGATTCTGAACAAGAATGTTTAGGCAACCAAGAGGAGTGACGTCAGTCTCTTTCCACATCTTCAACTTTTTAGTTGTAGGTTTCAGACTCTTCAACTTGTCCTGGACAATAGAAGACGGAATGATATTAACAGCAGCACCAGGATCAATAGTGAAGACGACATCTCCTCCCTCCACAGTCATTCTACATTTAGCAGGCTTGTCCGTGTTTGAATCTTCATGCACAGAATTTATCCAATCTTCATCTGGAAGCTCAACAATGTTGACTTTGCTGTAGTGCTTCTTACTGGGACACTTTGGTGCAAAATGATTCAGCTGGTGACACTTCGTGCACTTTTTTCCCCATGCAGGACAACTTTTACGAGCCATGATATGAGAATAACCACAGAATTTACAGTCTCTTTCATGCTGAGATTGAGGTCTCTGACTTCTCGATGGAGAATTCATCTTTTGACTTGAACGAAGAGGCTTCTTTTGCCTTGATCTCAAAGAGTCTATTGCAACTCTATTGATAGGTTCAGGTCTGATCAACTTTGACTGAACTGACGCATTTTCAGTGGCTTTACAGATGTCGATACATCTTTCTAGAGTGAGGTCCCTCTCTTTGAGCAGTGCTTGCTGAGTGTCGGGATCTCTTACTCCAAGGATGAGTCTATCTCTTATTATTGAAGAGATACAATACTGACAATAGTTGCAGGTTTTCACAAGAGAACGGATTGATCCTAAGAAATTTTCAAATGTCTCTCCTTCCTTCTGTTTTCTGAGATTGAAGACGTATCTCTCATATGTCTCATTAACTTCACCAATAGTAAATGCTTCGAATTTGTCTAGAATTTCTTTGACAGTTCTCTCAGTCTCTGGTGTTTGAAAATAGAATCCATTGAAAACTTTTAAGGCTTCATCACCAAGTGTGTTTAGGAGCAAAGCTACTTGATATTCCCTTCCATATCCTGGCAGGTTCACAAGTATAGAATAATTGGTCCATTTCTGTTTGAATGATTTCCAATTTTCAGCAATGTTGGATTCAATAACAAGGGGTGATGGAGGTTTTATACCACCAACAGGCCGTTGAGCTTGAGGAGGATTGTCGGCCATATTTGAAGACTTGAAGCAAGGCTAGACTATCTTCAAAGACAATACACACTTGTAGCTAGTTGACATGACAAATGCAGACAGGAATCTCTCGAGTGTGCAGAATATCACTTATCAGGTCAAATTAAGCTAACAGATTCAAGTGTTCATTCATTTCAGCGAGTGACATCACTGCTGAGACATTTGAATGATAGCAGACGAACGCACGTGCTCTGAAACACCTCGGCTTCAATTATAACATTTCAGACATAAAACTGACAGAAATAGGTCGTGGTATCATAGAGGAGTGAGAAAGTCACCTGCTGCCACCATGTTACGTGCTGTGTATGCTGTACACATGTCTGGATAGCCATAGCCAACTCAGGTTAAAGCATCAACGTTTATTAGAACTTGCATGGCTGACATACACCAAGGGAAGCAACTCTTGTCACAAGAGTGCATACCACGTAACACTCCATAACATCTGCTCTGAATGAGACTCTACAGTACTCTACAAGAACGCCTTGACCTTTGGTGTCTGCATTGTTTAATACAATACTCTACAAGAACATCTTGACCTTTGGTGTCTGTATTGTTAATACAGTACTCGACAAGAACACCTTGACCTGACTGTTTACTATGAAACTCTTTTATTCTCTAGGTGTCTGAAAGGTGTCATATAAATTTCATTGCTTTTTTGCCTTTTATACTCAACTGAATCTGTTTCCTCACAAAATCAAGTCTTTAGCATTGATGTTTTACATTTGCACTTATCTTCATATCAACATGAAAATGTCTGTCTGTGTGCAGGCGTCTCTGGGTCACTGTATGTGTCTGTCTGTCTGTGTGCATGTGTCTTTGTGTTTCTGTAATGTGTCTGTCTGTCTGTGTGCATATGTCTTTGTGTTTCTGTAATGTGTCTGTCTGTCTGGACTATGACTCACCCGAGGGGAGAATGTGGACAGTCTGGTTTCCGGCGCCCGCTCTGGAACATTCGGGGGATGGCGTTTGTCCACCTGGAAATAAAGTTGAGAGGTTAGAAATCCATGTTCAACTTAATCACAGAAGCAGCCAGCCTAACTAAAGGTGTTGGTGTGTACGCTCGGTCTCACTACAAGGTGTTGGTGTGTGAGCTCGGTCTCACCACAAGGTGTTGGGGTGTAAGCCAAGTCTCACTACAAGGTGTTGGTGTGTAAGCCCAGCCTCACTACAATGTGTTGGTGTGTAAGCCTGGTCTCACTACAAGGTGTTGGTGTGTAAGCTCGGTCTCACTACAAGGTGTTGGTGTGTAAGCTCGGTCTCACTACAAGGTGTTGGTGTGTAAGCCCAGCCTCACTACAATGTGTTGGTGTGTAAGCCCAGTCTCACTACAAGGTGTTGGTGTGTAAGCCCAGCCTTACTACAATGTGTTGGTGTGTAAGCCAAGTCTCACAACAAGGTGTTGGTGTGTAAGCCCAGTCTCACTACAAGGTGTTGGTGTGTAAGCCAAGTCTCACTACAAGGTGTTGGGTGTGTAAGCCAAGTCTCACAACAAGGTGTTGATGTGTAAGCCTAGTCTCACTACAATGTGTTGGTGTGTAAGCCCAGTCTCACTACAAGGTGTTGGTGTGTAAGCCCAGTCTCACTACAAGGTGTTGGTGTGTAAGCCAAGTCTCACAACAAGGTGTTGGTGTGTAAGCTCGGTCTCACTACAAGGTGTTGGTGTGTAAGCCCAGTCTCACTACAAGGTGTTGGTGTGTAAGCCCAGTCTCACTACAAGGTGTTGGTGTGTAAGCCAAGTCTCACAACAAGATGTTGAAGTGTAAGCCTAGTCTCACTACAATGTGTTGGTGTGTAAGCCCAGTCTCACTACAAGGTGTTGGTGTGTAAGCCCAGTCTCACTACAAGGTGTTGGTGTGTAAGCCCAGTCTCACTACAAGGTGTTGGTGTGTAAGCCAAGTCTCACAACAAGATGTTGAAGTGTAAGCCTAGTCTCACTACAATGTGTTGGTGTGTAAGCCCAGTCTCACTACAAGGTGTTGGTGTGTAAGCCCAGTCTCACTACAAGGTGTTGGTGTGTAAGCCCAGTCTCACTACAAGGTGTTGGTGTGTAAGCCAAGTCTCACTATAAGGTGTTGGTGTGTAAGCCCAGTCTCACTACAAGGTGTTGGTGTGTAAGCCCAGTCTCACTACAATGTGTTGGTGTGTAAGCTCGGTCTCACTACAATGTGTTGGTGTGTAAGCCCAGTCTCACTACAAGGTGTTGGTGTGTAAGCCCAGTCTCACTACAATGTGTTGGTGTGTAAGCCCAGTCTCACTACAAGGTGTTGGTGTGTAAGCCCAGTCTCACTACAATGTGTTGGTGTGTAAGCCCAGTCTCACTACAAGGTGTTGGTGTGTAAGCCTAGTCTCACTACAATGTGTTAGTGTGTAAGCCCAGTCTCACTACAAGGTGTTGGTGTGTAAGCCCAGTCTCACTACAATGTGTTAGTGTGTAAGCCCAGTCTCACTACAAGGTGTTGGTGTGTAAGCCCAGTCTCACTACAAGGTGTACTACTACACAGATAACTACATGGCACTGTGAGTCTCACCACAAGGTGTTGGGTGTGTAAGCTCGGTCTCACTACAAGGTGTTGGGTGTGTAAGCTCGGTCTCACTACAAGGTGTTGGGTGTGTAAGCTCGGTCTCACTACAAGGTGTTGGTGTGTAAGCCCAGTCTCACTACAAGGTGTTGGTGTGTAAGCCCAGTCTCACTACAATGTGTTGGTGTGTAAGCTCGGTCTCACTACAATGTGTTGGTGTGTAAGCCCAGTCTCACTACAAGGTGTTGGTGTGTAAGCCCAGTCTCACTACAATGTGTTGGTGTGTAAGCCCAGTCTCACTACAAGGTGTTGGTGTGTAAGCCCAGTCTCACTACAATGTGTTGGTGTGTAAGCCCAGTCTCACTACAAGGTGTTGGTGTGTAAGCCTAGTCTCACTACAATGTGTTGGTGTGTAAGCCCAGTCTCACTACAAGGTGTTGGTGTGTAAGCCCAGTCTCACTACAATGTGTTAGTGTGTAAGCCCAGTCTCACTACAAGGTGTTGGTGTGTAAGCCCAGTCTCACTACAAGGTGTACTACTACACAGATAACTACATGGCACTGTGAGTCTCACCACAAGGTGTTGGGTGTGTAAGCTCGGTCTCACTACAAGGTGTTGGGTGTGTAAGCTCGGTCTCACTACAAGGTGTTGGGTGTGTAAGCTCGGTCTCACTACAAGGTGTTGGTAAGGTAGGTAGGATGCTGTAGGTCAGCACAGATAACTACATGGCACTGTGAGTCTCACCACAAGGTGTTGGTAAGGTAGGTAGGATGCTGTAGGTCTCACTACAAGGTGTTGGTAAGGTAGGTAGGATGCTGTAGGTCTCACCACTAGGTGTTGGTAAGGTAGGTAGGATGCTGTAGGTCAGCACAGATAACTACATGGCACTGTGACGACACCAGACAGACCAGGGTCACATGACATTACACCAGACAGTCCAGGGTCACATGACATTACACCAGACAGACCAGGGTCACATGACATTACACCAGACAGACCAGGGTCACATGACATTACACCAGACAGACCAGGGTCACATGACATTAACTACTTGTAGTCTCTCACTGATGATGTAAGTATCCAACATGTCCGCTCTAGTTTGGCAAATGTAGAGTCACTGTCACAGATTTGGATCAAAGATAGTTTGAAGGGGTTTGTTCACTTGTCAATAAACTCAACTTTAGTAAAATGACTTGGCTCCCATTATAACGTGATTTGTGAAAGGGAGGCCTGACATTGTCACAACCACCACTGTATCCATGTGGAGCAGCAACAAGACTCGCCATTACACCGACCACAGACAATTTTCTCCCCCAAATGCCCCCCCCCCCCAATGTGACCTCCTAAGTTGCCCTTTGAAAGCTTGGACAAGCCATCAAGATGACATTTAGAGATAGAGGAAAACTTTCTTACAAATCTGAAAAGAGTATTTCATTCTGAGAAAGACACAGTCCAGAACTCCTCAAAAAGGGAAAGCCTAGAAGTTAAGAATGGCACATCCTAAACTCCCAATGCCATGAAACATAACAGCACCTCCAGTGAAGGACGCTATGAAGATGAGCGTGCGCTGAACCGTGTCGGGAGATAAAGAGGAGCAGCCATTCCCTCCACTCACTCTAACTACTGTACATCAGAGGGCTGATCCGCACTTGATTTACCATCAGGTCATTACAGTCCCAAACCCATCAGATTATCATTTAATACCCGGACACTCGGCCCGGGGTCAACCTATCAATCCTCCTCACACAGGAAATACTGGTGCATTGCTGGGTTTCACTCTCATAGATCTGAACACTACTGTAGGCTGTAGGCAGTAATACTCCATGTCTTTGTTGGGTTTCCCTCTCATAGATCTGCACACTACAGTAGGCAGTAGGCAGTAATACTCCACTGCTTTGTTGGGTTTCACTCTCATAGATCTGTACACTACTGTAGGCAGAAGGCAGTAATACTCCATGGCTTTGTTGGGTTTCACTCTCATAGATCTGTACATCACTGTAGGCTGTAGGCAGTAATACTCCATGGCTTTGTTGGGTTTCACTCTCATAGATCTGTACACTACTGTACGCTGTAGGCAGTAATACTCCATGGCTTTGTTGGGTTTCACTCTCATAGATCTGCACACTACAGTAGGCAGTAGGCAGTAATACTCCATGGCTTTGTTGGGTTTCACTCTCATAGATCTGTACACCACTGTAGGCTGTAGGCAGTAATACTCCATGGCTTTGTTGGGTTTCACTCTCATAGATCTGTACACTACTGTAGGCAGAAGGCAGTAATACTCCATGGCTTTGTTAGGTTTCACTCTCATAGATCTGTACACTACTGTAGGCAGAAGGCAGTAATACTCCATGGCTTTGTTGGGTTTCACTCTCATAGATCTGTACATCACTGTAGGCAGAAGGCAGTAATACTCCATGGCTTTGTTGGGTTTCACTCTCATAGATCTGTACATCACTGTAGGCTGTAGGCAGTAATACTCCATGGCTTTGTTGGGTTTCACTCTCATAGATCTGTACACCACTGTAGGCTGTAGGCAGTAATACTCCATGGCTTTGTTGGGTTTCACTCTCATAGATCTGAACACTAAAGTAGGCATTAGGCAGTTATACTCCATGGCTTTGTTGGGTTTCACTCTCATAGATCTGTACACTAAAGTATGCAGTAGGCAGTAATACTCCATGGCTTTGTTGGGTTTCACTCTCATAGATCTGTACACCACAGTAGGCAGTAGGCAGTAATACTCCATGGCTTTGTTGGGTTTCACTCTCATAGATCTGAACACTAAAGTAGGCAGTAGGCAGTAATACTCCATGGCTTTGTTAGGTTTCACTCTCATAGATCTGTACACCACTGTAGGCAGTAGGCAGTAATACTCCATGGCTTTGTTGGGTTTCACTCTCATAGATCTGTACACCACTGTAGGCAGTAGGCAGTAATACTCCATGGCTTTGTTAGGTTTCTCTCTCATAGATCTGTACACCACTGTAGGCAGTAGGCAGTAATACTCCATGGCTTTGTTGGGTTTCACTCTCATAGATCTGAACACTAAAGTAGGCAGTAGGCAGTAATACTCCGTGGCTTTGTTAGGTTTCACTCTCATTGATCTGTACACCACTGTAGGCAGTAGGCAGTAATACTCCATGGCTTTGTTGGGTTTCACTCTCATAGATCTGTACACCACTGTAGGCAGTAGGCAGTAATACTCCAGGGCTTTGTTAGGTTTCACTCTCATAGATCTGTAATACTAAAGTAGGCAGTAGGCAGTAATACTCCAGGGCTTTGTTGGATTCACTCTCATAGATCTGCACACTACAGTAGGCAGTAGGCAGTAATACTCCATGGCTTTGTTGAATTTCACTCTCATAGATCTGTACATCACTGTAGGCTGTAGGCAGTAATACTCCATGGCTTTGTTGGGTTTCACTCTCATAGATCTGTACACCACTGTAGGCTGTAGGCAGTAATACTCCATGGCTTTGTTGGGTTTCACTCTCATAGATCTGTACACCACTGTAGGCTGTAGGCAGTAATACTCCATGGCTTTGTTGGGTTTCACTCTCATAGATCTGTACGTCACTGTAGGCTGTAGGCAGTAATATTCCATGGCTTTGTTGGGTTTCACTCTCATAGATCTGAACACTAAAGTAGTCAGTAGGCAGTTATACTCCATGGCTTTGTTGTGTTTCACTCTCATAGATCTGTATACTAAAGTATGCAGTAGGCAGTAATACTCCATGGCTTTGTTGGGTTTCACTCTCATAGATCTGTACACCACTGTAGGCAGTAGGCAGTAATACTCCATGGCTTTGTTGGGTTTCACTCTCATAGATCTGAACACTAAAGTAGGCAGTAGGCAGTAATACTCCATGGCTTTGTTGGGTTTCACTCTCATAGATCTGTACATCACTGTAGGCAGTAGGCAGTAATACTCCATGGCTTTGTTGGGTTTCACTCTCATAGATCTGTACACCACTGTAGGCAGTAGGCAGTAATACTCCATGGCTTTGTTGGGTTTCACTCTCATAGATCTGTACACTACTGTAGGCAGTAGGCAGTAATACTCCAGGGCTTTGTTAGGTTTCACTCTCATAGATCTGTACACGAAAGTAGGCAGTAGGCAGTAATACTCCAGGGCTTTGTTGGATTCACTCTCATAGATCTGTACACCACTGTAGGCTGTAGGCAGTAATACTCCATGGCTTTGTTGGGTTTCACTCTCATAGATCTGTACACCACTGTAGGCTGTAGGCAGTAATACTCCATGGCTTTGTTGGGTTTCACTCTCATAGATCTGTACACCACTGTAGGCAGTAGGCAGTAATACTCCATGGCTTTGTTGGGTTTCACTCTCATAGATCTGTACACCACTGTAGGCAGTAGGCAGTAATACTCCATGGCTTTGTTGGGTTTCACTCTCATAGATCTGTACATCACTGTAGGCAGTAGGCAGTAATACTCCATGGCTTTGTTGGGTTTCACTCTCATAGATCTGAACACTAAAGTAGGCAGTAGGCAGTAATACTCCATGGCTTTGTTAGGTTTCACTCTCATAGATCTGTACACCACTGTAGGCAGTAGGCAGTAATACTCCATGGCTTTGTTGGGTTTCACTCTCATAGATCTGTACACCACTGTAGGCAGTAGGCAGTAATACTCCAGGGCTTTGTTAGGTTTCACTCTCATAGATCTGTACACTAAAGTAGGCAGTAGGCAGTAATACTCCAGGGCTTTGTTGGATTCACTCTCATAGATCTGCACACTACAGTAGGCAGTAGGCAGTAATAGTCCACAGCTTTGTTGGGTTTCACTCTCATAGATCTGTACACCACTGTAGGCAGTAGGCATTAATACTCCATGGCTTTGTTGAATTTCACTCTCATAGATCTGTACACTACTGTAGGCAGTAGGCAGTAATACTCCACAGCTTTGTTGGATTTCACTCTCATAGATCTGTACACTACAGCCTGGTAGTACGTGGTAGGTCTCTGAGTGTTCTAAGAATCTAAAATAACTGTATTTAAAGCAATCATAATTTCATTATGACACAAAATAAACAGAAAATGTAAACAGACAACAAAGACATACCAGTAAGAAAGGAAAAAAATAACCTGACTATATCCCCCAACACACAGAGACACAGACACACAAACACACAGACACACACACACACACAAACAAACAAACGCACACACACACACACAAACATACGCACGCACACACACAGACACAAACACACACACACACACAGAGACACAAACAAACAAATGCACACACACAGAGACACAAACAAACAAATGCACAGACACACACAAACACACGCACGCACACACACAGACACAAACAAACACACACACACACACACAGATATACACAAACACAAACAAACACACACACAGACACAAACACACACACAGAGACACACACACACAAGCACAAACACACACACACACACATCCCAGCGCTGCCCACCCGACACACATTTGTGGATGTGCACTAACCCTTACTTATGAGGATTCAGTCAAACAGTGAAACTCCAGACGAGGAGGATCAGAGAGGAAGTGAATGAGATGAGAGAAGGTATGGAGAGAAAGTGAATGAGATTTCATGACAGAATCGACGACAGCCTCCTTGCAACAAACCTTAGCATAATGAGTTGCCCCGCGGCCGCTGTCGGCCGCCTCCACAGACACACTGGCAGAGTTGCCCATCACCTGACTCCAGTCTACAGTGTGAGATGGATTCTACATCCTGTCTCCTCCATGCTGGCTGCTGTACCCGCAGCTACACATGCTGCACCACAGCACCAGCATCTACACCACGACTGCACCAGCCACTACACTGCGACTGCACCAGCCTCTACACTGCGACTGCACCAGCCTCTAGCTTACAGTCCATGCAGTTCTTGCCATCAACGCCGGCGGAGCAAAGGAGGGGGAGGAGGGGGATGGCTGGATGCTGGGAAACTCATCACTGAGTTCACCACTGTCATTTGTCTTCATCTCTGTTAAAGAGGTTTATCATTTTTCCAAATTCAGCTCCTTGTGGCTGGTGACAAATCTAGTTTGCAGAATTGAGAATTGTATTGATTTGACACTGACTTGTGTTGCGTTGGGGAATCCGCCTGGACAGACCAGCTTGGCCTCTCAGCGAGCTGGGCATCATTTCTTCTGGAATCAATTATGCCAACACTTCTTGTCCTCATGGTGGTGTTACATAACGACATAGAACTTCACCAGGCTTATCACTCAAACGTTGTTTCAACTCGGACTGATGAATATTCATAGCAACAGCGTCAGAAATAAACTCTCTAATTGGCGCCAGGATCACTGCCTGCTCTGATTACACTGCCATTATCTCCTGAATCAATATTGACAGATGTACTGATGAGGAATTTGTCAATAACATATTTCCGTCACCAGGATTCATAATTTTTAGATTCTTTAGACATGTTGACAATCATCAGACAACTGTCTCAGTACACTGCTTTATTTATTTCATCTATTATCCGACAACAATATTACAATATTGGTGATCAAAAGGCTGTCAAATGTGTGCTAACCATGGACTGCCTTAGTGCTTAGAGGAACTACTCCACGACACGAGGAGCCGATTGTCTATCCACACTCCCAGAACCATCATGAAGTTATTCCACTTGATGTGACTTCATTCCCCAGTTGTTCAAAACAGCAGGCAGTATCTCTGTGGTGTAACTGGAAGTGTACTTGAAGCCCCTCTCCCCGCGTTGTCTCACCTGCTGTGTGATCCTAGTTATCTGTGTTCACATCATGCTGCTGCTGTATCATGGCTGCAGGTACTGCTGATAACGGAGAGGGGGACTGTTACAAGGCCACGCCCAGCTTCATCAGCTGCCCCATCACATGTAGATAAAGTAGACCTTCCTTCTGTCAGAGAAATACTTCACAATCTTCGGGCACTCCGCGTGAAGGTCATGGTCATTGCCACCAAGACAGATCAGGACATTGAGCTGAGCATCGGGGTGGGGACACTGAGGTGGGGACTGTATGAGGGAAGCGGGGACACTGAGGTGGGGACTATATGAGGGAGGCGGGGACACTGAGGTGGGGACTGTATGAGGGAGGTGGGGACACTGAGGTGGGGACTGTATGAGGGAAGCGGGGACACTGAGGTGGGGACTATATGAGGGAGGCGGGGACACTGAGGTGGGGACTGTATGAGGGAGGCGGGGACACTGAGGTGGGGACTATATGAGGGAGGCGGGGACACTGAGGTGGGGACTGTATGAGGGAGGTGGGGACACAGAGGTGGGGACTGTATGAGGGAGGCGGGACTGTATGACAGAGGTGGGGCAACAGACAGTCCTAATATCGCTCTGCTGGAGGAACTCTGTTCCACGGAGTTTGTGAGTTTGATGTGGTCTGGAGTTGTTGTCCATGTGGACGGGGCTGGTAGCCAGAGGCCAGTAATAACGTGGTACAACAATAGTATCCTGAAACTGACATCTGACCCTGTGATTATAAATCAACAACGCCAGGGAATAACCAGTCTCGTGTTATCTGCCCAAACAGATTCCATGACCCATCCACTCCCCGCACAGCGACATCGTGCCTGATCCTCCATGACCCATCACGCTCCCCGCACAGCGACATCGTGCCTGATCCTCCATGACCCATCACGCTCCCGGCACAGCGACATCGTGACTGATCCTCCATGACCCATCATGCTCCCCGCACAGCGACATCGTGCCTGATCCTCCATGACCCATCACGCTCCCCGCACAGCGACATCGTGACTGATCCTCCATGACCCATCACGCTCCCCGCACAGCGACATCGTGCCTGATCCTCCTTGACCCATCACGCTCCCGGCACAGCGACATCGTGACTGATCCTCCTTGACCCATCACGCTCCCGGCACAGCGACATCGTGACTGATCCTCCATGACCCATCACGCTCCCCGCACAGCGACATTGTGCCTGATCCTCCTTGACCCATCACGCTCCCGGCACAGGGACATCGTGACTGATCCTCCATGACCCATCACGCTCCCCGCACAGCGACATCGTGCCTGATCCTCCATGACCCATCATGCTCCCCGCACAGCGACATCGTGACTGATCCTCCATGACCCATCACGCTCCCGGCACAGCGACATCGTGACTGATCCTCCATGACCCATCACGCTCCCCGCACAGCGACATCGTGACTGATCCTCCATGACCCATCACGCTCCCCGCACAGCGACATCGTGCCTGATCCTCCATGACCCATCACGCTCCCCGCACAGCGACATCGTGACTGATCCTCCATGACCCATCACGCTCCCGGCACAGCGACATCGTGACTGATCCTCCATGACCCATCACGCTCCCCGCACAGCGACATCGTGCCTGATCCTCCATGACCCATCACGCTCCCCGCACAGCGACATCGTGCCTGATCCTCCATGACCCATCATGCTCCCCGCACAGCGACATCGTGACTGATCCTCCATGACCCATCACGCTCCCGGCACAGCGACATCGTGACTGATCCTCCATGACCCATCATGCTCCCCGCACAGCAACATCGTGCCTGATCCTCCATGACCCATCACGCTCCCCGCACAGCGACATCGTGCCTGATCCTCCATGACCCATCACGCTCCCGGCACAGCGACATCGTGCCTGATCCTCCATGACCCATCACGCTCCCGGCACAGCGACATCGTGACTGATCCTCCATGACCCATCACGCTCCCGGCACAGCGACATCGTGACTGATCCTCCATGACCCATCACGCTCCCGGCACAGCGACATCGTGCCTGATCCTCCATGACCCATCACGCTCCCCGCACAGCGACATCGTGACTGATCCTCCATGACCCATCACGCTCCCCGCACAGCGACATTGTGCCTGATCCTCCTTGACCCATCACGCTCCCCGCACAGCGACATCGTGCCTGATCCTTCATGACCCATCACGCTCCCCGCACAGCGACATTGTGCCTGATCCTCCTTGACCCATCACGCTCCCGGCACAGCGACATCGTGCCTGATCCTCCATGACCCATCACGCTCCTCGCACAGCGACATTGTGCCTGATCCTCCATGACCCATCACGCTCCCCGCACAGCGACATCGTGCCTGATCCTCCATGACCCATCACGCTCCCCGCACAGCGACATCGTGCCTGATCCTCCATGACCCATCACGCTCCCCGCACAGCGACATCGTGACTGATCCTCATCCAATGTGGACAGCGGTATGATGTTCCTGGGCATGTATGCCATGATTCTTTGCTGCCAGCCCCAAATACGCCTGTCTGTGACATGCAACAGGAACCTGCTCTCATCCAATCAGTGGATCTCCCTCCATGTTCTCAGGTTTCAGCCACGTCTCGCCACTGACAGACAGTCCTTGTCAGACAGTTGTCTGTGGACATCAAGTTCTCCTTCAGACAGGGGCTGTGGCAAAGGGTAAATTTATAACTAAATGGTGGTAACCAGCTGACCAACAGCTTTGTCGGACATTACTCTTCCCTCTTCCCTATTTTTCGCCATCTTCCACATTCAGATTATCACCTGGCTATGGTGAAAAAGGATTAAGTCTACAGGTAAAAAATAATTTCAAATTCTGCTTGGACATGCATGTGCTTTGTGTGTCAGAACCGCTACCAGACATTCATATTTTACCTTTGCATATCTGTTCATGTCACTACCAAGAAGCAAATTTTTCAATTATATTCACAGTAGTGTGACAGTGATTAGGGGCTTGCTTTCAGAAGGGTGCACACACAAGAGGGCTTACAGTAACATCACGACTCGATACAGACAGTAACATCACGACTTGATACACACAGTAACATCACGACTTGATACAGACAGTAACATCACGACTTGATACAGACAGTAACATCACGACTTGATACAGACAGTAACAGACAGTAACATCACGACTTGATACAGACAGTAACATCACGACTTGATACAGACAGTAACATCACGACTTTTGATACACACAGTAACATCACGACTTGATACAGACAGTAACATCATGACTTGATACACACAGTAACATCACGACTTGATACAGACAGTAACATCACGACTCGATACAGACAGTAACATCACGACTTGATACAGACAGTAACATCACGACTTGATTCAGACAGTAACATCACGACTTGATACAGGCAGTAACATCACGACTTGATACACACAGTAACATCACGACTTGATACAGACAGTAACATCACGACGTGATACAGACAGTAACATCACGACTTGATACAGGCAGTAACATCACGACTTGATACAGACAGTAACATCACGACTTGATACAGACAGTAACATCACGACTTGATACAGACGGTAACATCACGACTTGATACAGACGGTAACATCACGACTTGATACAGACAGTAACATCACGACTTGATACAGACAGTAACATCACGACTTGATACAGACAGTAACATCACGACTTGATACAGACAGTAACATCACGACTTGATACAGGCATCTTGGGCATGGACCAGGCAGGGCGAGGCGCGCAGGCAGGTTGTGTCTCAGCACATCATATGAACCTAGGTTGCAGTGATTGTGACATTTAAATCAAACTCAATTAGAGTAAATGTTGACAGGATTGAGAAATGTAGCACCCGGCATCTCCAGACCAACTCTCAGTGGACACAAACCTCATCCATGCACACACCCTCCCCCTGTAGACCCTCCCTGTTATAAGGGCTGAGCCCAAAGGAGCAAGTGGAGATCAATATATTTTGAAAAACATAAAGTTTCGCTTCTACATTCGTGCAGCAACACACCGACACTGCAGCTGCTTGAAACTCCTCCAACTGGAGGCATGTCACTGACTCACTGCAACACTCAATCAGGTCCATCAACAACATGCTGGATGCAGCACAAGATAAAGATGTCATCACCTGTGACTAATATGATCTAAACAACCATAACACTTACAATCTGTGACTACTGTTGTATAAACAACCATAACACTTACAATCTGTGATTACATTTGTATAAACAACCATAACACCTACAATCTGTGACTACATTTGTATAAACAACCATAATACTTACAATCTGTGATTACATTTGTATAAACAACCATAACACCTACAATCTGTGACTACATTTGTATAAACAACCATAACACCTACAATCTGTGACTACATTTGTATAAACAACCATAACACTTACAATCTGTGACTACTGTTGTATAAACAACCATAACACTTACAATCTGTGACTGCTGTTGTATAAACAACCATAATACTTACAATCTGTGACTACATTTGTATAAACAACCATAATACTTACAATCTGTGATTACATTTGTATAAACAACCATAACACTTACAATCTGTGACTACATTTGTATAAACAACCATAACACTTACAATCTGTGACTACATTTGTATAAACAACCATAACACTTACAATCTGTGACAACTGTTGTATAAACAACCATAACACTTACAATCTGTGACTACTGTTGTATAAACAACCATAACACTTACAATCTGTGACTACTGTTGTATAAACAACCATAATACTTACAATCTGTGACTACATTTGTATAAACAACCATAATACTTACAATCTGTGATTACATTTGTATAAACAACCATAACACCTACAATCTGTGACTACATTTGTATAAACAACCATAACACTTACAATCTGTGACTACATTTGTATAAACAACCATAACACTTACAATCTGTGACAATTGTTGTATAAACAACCATAACACTTACAATCTGTGACTACTGTTGTATAAACAACCATAACACTTACAATCTGTGACTACTGTTGTATAAACACCCATAACACTTACAATCTGTGACTACTGTTGTATAAACAACCATAACACTTACAATCTGTGACTACTATTGTATATACAACCATAACACCTACAATCTGTGACTACATTTGTATATACAACCATAACACTTACAATCTGTGACTACATTTGTATAAACAACCATAACACTTACAATCTGTGACTACTGTTGTATAAACAACCATAACACTTACAATCTGTGACTACTGTTGTATAAACAACCATAACACTTACAATCTGTGACTACTGTTGTATAAACAACCATAACACTTACAATCTGTGACTACTGTTGTATAAACAACCATAAACTTACAATCTGTGACTACTGTTGTATAAACAACCATAAACTTACAATCTGTGACTAGTGTTGTATAAACACCCATAACACTTACAATCTGTGACTACTGTTGTATAAACAACCATAACACTTACAATCTGTGACTACTGTTGTATAAACAACCATAACACTTACAATCTGTGACTTCATTTGTATAAACAACCATAACACTTACAATCTGTGACTACTATTGTATGAACAACCATAACACTTACAATCTGTGACAACATTTGTATAAACAACCATAACACTTACAATCTGTGACTACTGTTGTATAAACCATAACACTTACAATCTGTGACTACCGTTGTATAAACAACAATAAAACTTACAATCTGTGACTACTGTTGTATAAACAACCACAACACTTACAATCTGTGACTACTATTGTATAAACAACCATAACACTTACAATCTGTGACTAATATTATCTTTAAAGCCATAACACTTACAATCTGTGACTTCTATTGTATAAACAACCAAAACACTTACAATCTGTGACTACTGTTGTATAAACATCTAGCTGAGATGCGTGTCTACTGTTTCTGTAGCTATTTCAGGTCTATCCTGGTGGAACAACTGTAACTATCTCAGGTCTATCCTGGTGGAACAACTGTAACTATTTCAGGTCTATCCTGGTGGAACAACTGTAACTATCTCAGGTCTATCCTGCTGGAACAACTGTAACGGTCTCAGGTCTATCCTGATGGAACAACTGTGGCTATCTCAGGTCTATCCTGGTGGAACAACTGTAACTATCTCAGGTCTATCCTGGTGAAACAACTGTAACTATCTCAGGTCTATCCTGGTGGAACAACTGTAACTATCTCAGGTCTATCCTGGTGAAACAACTGTAACTATCTCAGGTCTATCCTGGTGGAACAACTGTAACTATCTCAGGTCTATCCTGGTGGAACAAATGCAGCTATATCAGGTCTATCCTGGTGGAACAACTGTGGCTATCTCAGGTCTATCCTGGTGGAACAACTGTAACTATCTCAGGTCTATCCTGGTGAAACAACTGTAACTATCTCAGGTCTATCCTGGTGGAACAACTGTAACTATCTCAGGTCTATCCTGGTGGAACAAATGCAGCTATATCAGGTCTATCCTGGTGGAACAACTGTGGCTATCTCAGGTCTATCCTGGTGGAACAACTGTAACTATCTCAGGTCTATCCTGGTGGAACAACTGTGGCTATCTCAGGTCTATCCTGGTGAAACAACTGTAACTATCTCAGGTCTATCCTGGTGTGGAACAACTGTAACTATCTCAGGTCTATCCTGGTGGAACAACTGTGGCTATCTCAGGTCTATCCTGGTGGAACAACTGTAACTATCTCAGGTCTATCCTGGTGGAACAACTGTGGCTATCTCAGGTCTATCCTTGTGAAACAACTCTAACTATCTCAGGTCTATCCTGGTGGAACAACTGTAACTATCTCAGGTCTATCCTGGTGGAACAACTGTGGCTATCTCAGGTCTATCCTGGTGGAACAACTGTAACTATCTCAGGTCTATCCTGGTGGAACAACTGTAACTTTCTCAGGTCTATTATGGTAAAACAACTGTAACTATCTCAGGTCTATCCTGGTGAAACAACTGTAACTATCTCAGGTCTATCCTGGTGGAACAACTGTAACTTTCTCAGGTCTATTATGGTGAAACAACTGTAACTATCTCAGGTCTATCCTGGTGGAACAACTGTGGCTATCTCAGGTCTATCCTGGTGAAACAACTGTGGCTATCTCAGGTCTATCCTGGTGGAACAACTGTAACTATCTCAGGTCTATCCTGGTGGAACAACTGTAACTATCTCAGGTCTATCCTGGTGGAACTGTAACTATCTCAGGTCTATCCTGCTGGAACAACTGTGGCTATCTCAGGTCTATCCTTGTGAAACAACTGTAACTATCTCAGGTCTATCCTGGTGGAACAACTGTAACTATCTCAGGTCTATCCTGGTGGAACAACTGTGGCTATCTCAGGTCTATCCTGGTGGAACAACTGTAACTATCTCAGGTCTATCCTGGTGGAACAACTGTAACTTTCTCAGGTCTATCCTGGTGGAACAACTGTAACTATCTCAGGTCTATCCTGGTGGAACAACTGTAACTATCTCAGGTCTATCCTGGTGAAACAACTGTAACTATCTCAGGTCTATCCTGGTGGAACAACTGTAACTATCTCAGGTCTATCCTGGTGGAACAACTGTAACTATCTCAGGTCTATCCTGGTGGAACAACTGTAACTATCTCAGGTCTATCCTGGTGGAACAACTGTAACTATCTCAGGTCTATCCTGGTAGAACAACTGTAACTATCTCAGGTCTATCCTGGTGAAACAACTGTAAGTATCTCAGGTCTATCCTGGTGGAACAACTGTAACTATCTCAGGTCTATCCAGGTGGAACAACTGTAACTATCTCAGGTCTATCCTGGTGGAACAACTGTAACTATCTCAGGTCTATCCTGGTGAAACAACTGTAACTATCTCAGGTCTATCCTGGTGGAACAACTGTAACTATCTCAGGTCTATCCTGGTAGAACAACTGTAACTATCTCAGGTCTGTCATGGTGAAACAACTGTAACTATCTCAGGTCTATCCTGGTGGAACAACTGTAACTATCTCAGGTCTATCCTGGTGGAACAACTGTAACTATCTCAGGTCTATCCCGGTGGAACAACTGTAACTATCTCAGGTCTATCCTGGTGGAACAACTGTAACTATCTCAGGTCTATCCTGGTGAAACAACTGTAACTATCTCAGGTCTATCCTGGTGAAACAACTGTAACTATCTCAGGTCTATCCTGGTGTGGAACAACTGTAACTATCTCAGGTCTATCCTGGTGGAACAACTGTAACTATCTCAGGTCTATCCTGGTAGAACAACTGTAACTATCTCAGGTCTATCCTGGTGGAACAACTGTAACTGTCTCAGGTCTATTATGGTGAAACAACTGTAACTATCTCAGGTCTATCCTGGTGGAACAACTGTAACTCAGGTCTATCCTGGTGGAACAACTGTAACTATCTCAGGTCTATCCTGGTGGAACAACTGTAACTATCTCAGGTCTATCCTGGTGGAACAACTGTAACTATCTCAGGTCTATCCTGGTGGAACAACTGTAACTATCTCAGGTCTATCCTGGTAGAACAACTGTAACTATCTCAGGTCTATCCTGGTGAAACAACTGTAAGTATCTCAGGTCTATCCTGGTGGAACAACTGTAACTATCTCAGGTCTATCCAGGTGGAACAACTGTAACTATCTCAGGTCTATCCTGGTGGAACAACTGTAACTATCTCAGGTCTATCCTGGTGAAACAACTGTAACTATCTCAGGTCTATCCTGGTGGAACAACTGTAACTATCTCAGGTCTATCATGGTAGAACAACTGTAACTATCTCAGGTCTGTCATGGTGAAACAACTGTAACTATCTCAGGTCTATCCTGGTGGAACAACTGTAACTATCTCAGGTCTATCCTGGTGGAACAACTGTAACTATCTCAGGTCTATCCCGGTGGAACAACTGTAACTATCTCAGGTCTATCCTGGTGGAACAACTGTAACTATCTCAGGTCTATCCTGGTGGAACAACTGTAACTATCTCAGGTCTATCCTGGTGGAACAACTGTAACTATCTCAGGTCTATTATTGTGGATATGACACTTCTGCTACTCTGACAGTGAATGGTCGTGTTACCTTGTGACCGTTGGCTGGGATGGTTTCATAGAAGCCATAGTACATGTCCCTCGGGGAGGGGGGGAACTGCCGCGGCGAGTCCATGTCCTCCGGTTGGGGGCCAGCAGTTAGTGTCGTCCCTGACGTTGATGCACCATCACGGTACCACTCCTCGTCACCTGCAAACATCCAAACAGCCATTTGATTACCAACAATAAAGACACAACACTGTAAATTAGTGTAATGTACTCTGAAGCAGTTAACACAGCATCCTACACTGTATGTTCATATATTGTACATCATCTTGCATAAATAATAAATATACATACTCTGGAAAAACAAACAAATCAGAAGTCAAATCATAAATATCTGACAGTGTTGCCGACATCCATACAAAATTAATACAAAAGATGAACTGGTCATTTCTGCATGGATTGGGCCTGATTGTGTGGTGTATTGCAGAAATCTGATAAAAAGATGAAAAATTGCAAAAACACAACCATGTGGGAAACTGGCACCGAAACAACCATTCTGACATGCATCTGCAACATCACTTGTTGGGCTATATAAACGTGGGTTTTCATTTGCATGCCATCATAATGTCACAGCAAGTGAACAGGTAGCATGTCGGCAACAACCACAGAACCTCCGACAGTTGGCACAAGCACTGCAGACAGGGTGGTGAACATTCCCCAGGCAACAACCACAGAACCTCCGACAGTTGGCACAAGCACTGCAGACAGGGTGGTGAACTTTCCCCAGGCAACAACCACAACCTCCGACAGTTGGCACAAACACTGCAGACAGGGTGGTGAACATTCCCCAGGCAACAACCACAGAACCTCCGACAGTTGGCACAAGCACTTCAGACAGGGTGGTGAACATTCCCCAGGCAACAACCACAGAACCTTCGACAGTTGGCACAAGCACTGCAGACAGGGTGGTGAACATTCCCCAGGCAACAACCACAGAACCTCCGACAGTTGGCACAAGCACTGCAGACAGGGTGGTGAACATTCCCCAGGCAACAACCACAACCTCTGACAGTTGGCACAAGCACTGCAGACAGGGTGGTGAACATTCCCCAGGCAACAACCACAACCTCCGACAGTTGGCACAAGCACTGCAGACAGGGTGGTGAACATTCCCCAGGCAACAACCACAGAACCTCCGACAGTTGGCACAAGCACTGCAGACAGGGTGGTGAACATTCCCCAGGCAACAACCACAACCTACGACAGTTGGCACAAGCACTGCAGACAGGGTGGTGAACATTCCCCAGGCAACAACCACAGAACCTCCGACAGTTGGCACAAGCACTGCAGACAGGGTGGTGAACATTCCCCAGGCAACAACCACAGAACCTCCGACAGTTGGCACAAGCACTGCAGACAGGGTGGTGAACATTACCCAGGCAACAACCACAGAACCTCCGACAGTTGGCACAAGCACTGCAGACAGGGTAGTGAACATTCCCCAGGCAACAACCACAGAACCTCCGACAGTTGGCACAAGCACTGCAGACAGGGTGGTGAACATTCCCCAGGCAACAACCACAGAACCTCCGACAGTTGGCACAAGCACTGCAGACAGGGTGGTGAACATTCCCCAGGCAACAACCACAGAACCTCCGACAGTTGGCACAAGCACTGCAGACAGGGTGGTGAACATTCCCCAGGCAACAACCACAGAACCTCCGACAGTTGGCACAAGCACTGCAGACAGGGTGGTGAACATTCCCCAGGCAACAACCACAGAACCTCCGACAGTTGGCACAAGCACTCCAGACAGGGTAGTGAACATTCCCCAGGCAACAACCACAACCTCCGACAGTTGGCACAAGCATTGAGACAGGGTGGTGAACATTCCCCAGGCAACAACCACAACCTCCGACAGTTGGCACAAGCACTGCAGACAGGGTGGTGAACATTCCCCAGGCAACAACCACAGAACCTCCGACAGTTGGCACAAGCACTGCAGACAGGGTGGTGAACATTCCCCAGGCAACAACCACAACCTCCGACAGTTGGCAGAAGCACTGCAGACAGGGTGGTGAACATTCCCCAGGCAACAACCACAGAACCTCCGACAGTTGGCACAAGCACTACAGACAGGGTGGTGAATATTCCCCAGGCAACAACCACAACCTCCGACAGTTGGCACAAGCACTGCAGACAGGGTGGTGAACATTCCCCAGGCAACAACCACAGAACCTCCGACAGTTGGCACAAGCACTGCAGACAGGGTGGTGAACTTTCCCCAGGCAACAACCACAACCTCCGACAGTTGGCACAAACACTGCAGACAGGGTGGTGAACATTCCCCAGGCAACAACCACAGAACCTCCGACAGTTGGCACAAGCACTTCAGACAGGGTGGTGAACATTCCCCAGGCAACAACCACAGAACCTCCGACAGTTGGCACAAGCACTGCAGACAGGGTGGTGAACATTCCCCAGGCAACAACCACAGAACCTCCGACAGTTGGCACAAGCACTGCAGACAGGGTGGTGAACATTCCCCAGGCAACAACCACAGAACCTCCGACAGTTGGCACAAGCACTGCAGACAGGGTGGTGAACATTCCCCAGGCAACAACCACAGAACCTCCGACAGTTGGCACAAGCACTGCAGACAGGGTGGTGAACATTCCCCAGGCAACAACCACAGAACCTCCGACAGTTGGCACAAGCACTGCAGACAGGGTGGTGAACATTCCCCAGGCAACAACCACAGAACCTCCGACAGTTGGCACAAGCACTGCAGACAGGGTGGTGAACATTCCCAAGGCAACAACCACAGAACCTCCGACAGTTGGCACAAGCACTCCAGACAGGGTGGTGAACATTCCCCAGGCAACAACCACAACCTCCGCCGGTTCGCACAAGCACTGCAGACAGGGTGGTGAACATTCCCCAGGCAACAACCACAGAACCTCCGACAGTTGGCACAAGCACTGCAGACAGGGTGGTGAACATTCCCCAGGCAACAACCACAACCTCCGACAGTTGGCACAAGCACTGCAGACAGGGTGGTGAACATTCCCCAGGCAACAACCACAGAACCTCCGACAGTTGGCACAAGCACTGCAGACAGGGTGGTGAACATTCCCCAGGCAACAACCACAACCTCCGACAGTTGGCACAAGTACTGCAGACAGGGTGGTGAACATTCCCCAGGCAACAACCACAGAACCTCCGACAGTTGGCACAAGCACTTCAGACAGGGTGGTGAACATTCCCCAGGCAACAACCACAACCTCCGACAGTTGGCACAAGCACTGCAGACAGGGTGGTGAACATTCCCCAGGCAACAACCACAGAACCTCCGACAGTTGGCACAAGCACTCCAGACAGGGTGGTGAACATTCCCCAGGCAACAACCACAGAACCTCCGACAGTTGGCACAAGCACTGCAGACAGGGTGGTGAACATTCCCCAGGCAACAACCACAGAACCTCCGACAGTTGGCACAAGCACTGCAGACAGGGTGGTGAACATTCCCCAGGCAACAACCACAGAACCTCCGACAGTTGGCACAAGTACTGCAGACAGGGTGGTGAACATTCCCCAGGCAACAACCACAGAACCTCCGGCAGTTGGCACAAGCACTGCAGACAGGGTGGTGAACATTCCCCAGGCAACAACCACAGAACCTCCGACAGTTGGCACAAGCACTGCAGACAGGGTGGTGAACATTCCCCAGGCAACAACCACAACCTCCGACAGTTGGCACAAGCACTGCAGACAGGGTGGTGAACATTCCCCAGGCAACAACCACAGAACCTCCGACAGTTGGCACAAGCACTGCAGACAGGGTGGTGAACATTCCCCAGGCAACAACCACAGAACCTCCGACAGTTGGCACAAGCACTGCAGACAGGGTGGTGAACATTCCCCAGGCAACAACCACAGAACCTCCGACAGTTGGCACAAGCACTGCAGACAGGGTAGTGAACATTCCCCAGGCAACAACCACAGAACCTCCGACAGTTGGCACAAGCACTGCAGACAGGGTGGTGAACATTCCCCAGGCAACAACCACAGAACCTCCGACAGTTGGCACAAGCACTGCAGACAGGGTGGTGAACATTCCCCAGGCAACAACCACAGAACCTCCGACAGTTGGCACAAGCACTGCAGACAGGGTGGTGAACATTCCCCAGGCAACAACCACAGAACCTCCGACAGTTGGCACAAGCACTGCAGACAGGGTGGTGAACATTCCCCAGGCAACAACCACAGAACCTCCGACAGTTGGCACAAGCACTGCAGACAGGGTGGTGAACATTCCCCAGGCAACAACCACAGAACCTCCGACAGTTGGCACAAGCACTCCAGACAGGTAGTGAACATTCCCCAGGCAACAACCACAGAACCTCTGACAGTTGGCACAAGCACTGCAGACAGGGTAGTGAACATTCCCCAGGCAACAACCACACACAGAACCTCCGACAGTTGGCACAAGCACTGCAGACAGGGTGGTGAACATTCCCCAGGCCACAATTCAGGATCTGATTGTTTCATGGAATCACGATGAGAGTCAGGTTTGGACTCTTCTGGTGGTTATACAAGATGTTGCAAACAGATGACCTTCACCATGAAAATATACTGTTCCATGTGACTCTTCTGGTGGTTATACAAGATATTGCAAACAGATGACCTTCACCATGAAAATATACTGTTCCATGTGACTCTTCTGGTGGTTATACAAGATATTGCAAACAGATGACCTTCACCATGAAAATATACTGTTCCATGTGTGCCATTTATAAAATATACATCTGAAATTATTTTGCGTTTCTTTTTTTGCACAGTATATACTAGAAGCAAGACAAGCAATCATTAAGACTTTCAACATATTCCAACAAGTTTGTCACACAGGGTGTGAGGGTGGGTCAGTTGTGATCAGTGTTTCTGCTCCTGTTTCCAGTTTTCAATGAAACGGTTCATCTGAACACTACACTCACACACAGCCCGAGGCCCTGTCACAGCTGACACTGATCTGGCACTTAGGGCTGTCAACTGCCCATCACAACAATTACACCAAACACATGTTTCCAGTCAGTGTCTTCAAACAGCCAGTCAGCCAGCTACTGGTAAATCTACACTGCAGCCAGAACACATGTCAAGCTCCCAGCTACTGGTGACTCTACACTGCAGCCAGGAGGCATGTCCCAGCTACTGGAGACTCTACACTGCAGCCTGGAGGCATGTCCCAGCTACTGGTGACTCTACACTGCAGCAAGGAGGCATGTCCCAGCTACTGGTGACTCTACACTGCAGCCTGGAGGCATGTCCCAGCTACTGGTGACTCTACACTGCAGCCAGAACACATGTCCAGCTCCCAGCTACTGGTGACTCTACACTGCAGCCAGGAGGCATGTCCCAGCTACTGGAGACTGTACACTGCAGCCTGGAGGCATGTCCCAGCTACTGGAGACTCTACACTGCAGCCAGAACACATGTCGAGCTCCCAGCTACTCCAGACTCTACACTGCAGCCTGGAGGCATGTCCCAGCTACTGGTGACTCTACACTGCAGCCAGAACACATGTCCAGCTCCCAGCTACTCCAGACTCTACACTGCAGCCTGGAGGCATGTCCCAGCTACTGGTAAATCTACACTGCAGCCAGAACACATGTCCAGCTCCCAGCCACTGGTGACTCTACACTGCAGCCTGGAGGCATGTCCCAGCTACTGGAGACTCTACACTGCAGCCTGGAGGCATGTCCCAGCTACTGGAGACTGTACACTGCAGCCTGGAGGCATGTCCCAGCTACTGGAGACTCTACACTGCAGCCTGGAGGCATGTCCCAGCTACTGGAGACTCTACACTGCAGCCAGGAGGCATGTCCCAGCTACTGGAGACTCTACACTGCAGCCTGGAGGCATGTCCCAGCTACTGGAGACTCTACACTGCAGCCTGGAGGCATGTCCCAGCTACTGGAGACTCTACACTGCAGCCTGGAGGCATGTGCCAGCTACTGGAGACTCTACACTGCAGCCTGGAGGCATGTCCCAGCTACTGGAGACTCTACACTGCAGCCTGGAGGCATGTCCCAGCTACTGGAGACTCTACACTGCAGCCTGGAGGCATGTCCCAGCTACTGGAGACTGTACACTGCAGCCTGGAGGCATGTCCCAGCTACTGGAGACTCTACACTGCAGCCTGGAGGCATGTCCCAGCTACTGGAGATTCTACACTGCAGCCTGGAGGCATGTCCCAGCTACTGGAGACTCTACACTGCAGCCTGGAGGCATGTCCCAGCTACTGGAGACTCTACACTGCAGCCTGGAGGCATGTCCCAGCTACTGGAGACTCTACACTGCAGCCTGGAGGCATGTCCCAGCTACTGGAGACTCTACACTGCAGCCAGGAGGCATGTCCCAGCTACTGGAGACTCTACACTGCAGCCTGGAGGCATGTCCCAGCTACTGGAGACTCTACACTGCAGACAGGAGGCATGTCCCAGCTACTGGAGACTCTACACTGCAGCCTGGAGGCATGTCCAAGCTACTGGTGACTCTACACTGCAGCCAGGAGGCATGTCCCAGCTACTGGAGACTCTACACTGCAGCCTGGAGGCATGTCCCAGCTACTGGTGACTCTACACTGCAGCCAGGAGGCATGTCCCAGCTACTGGTGACTCTACACTGCAGCCTGGAGGCATGTCCCAGCTACTGGAGACTGTACACTGCAGCCTGGAGGCATGTCCCAGCTACTGGTGACTCTACACTGCAGCCTGGAGGCATGTCCACTCAGGTGGTCATTATAATGCTATATAGCATGACAAATCATAGGGGATTATAATCCTATGTAGCATGACACCAAAGGGGTTTATAATCCTATGTAGCATGACATATCAAAGGGGATTATAATCCTATATAGTTATAACCATCAAAGGGGATTATAATCCTATATAGGACACATCAAAGGGTAAAATAATCCTATATAGCAGGACACAGAAAGGATTATAATCCTATATAGCAGGACAGAGAAAGGATTATAATCCTATATAGCAGGACAGAGAAAGGATTATAATCCTATATAGCAGGACACAGAAAGGATTATAATCCTTTATAGCAGGACACAGAAAGGATTATAATCCTATATAGCAGGGCACATAACATAAATATAATCCTAATTCAAGTAATCTGTGAGGTTGTAGTTGAAGCAGTATTTTGTCACACTAAATTCGGTTTGCTGTCCCTTATAAGTACAATGTGAGCTTGTAAGCTGGTGCATCTTCATCTATCCGTGTACCCTCAATATATTGCTGGACTATTTATTATGTTTAGAATGATCAGTTGAGTGTGGTGAATGTGGCAGTATGGCAGTATGGTAGCATGGCAACACAATGTACATGTATAATGTGTACATGTCTCAAGCAAACATAATTGTATTATGATTACAGTTAAATGTGTAAATACTGTTAGTTTATGATAATACATAACCAGGTTGGATTGTTCTGACGTTTGGTTTTACGTATTGTGTATACACGATATACATGTATTTTTACATTATAGTGAAAAATCTAAACCTCCGCAATCCCCCCATTCATATTCTGAGTTGGGATAAGCTATTGAACTTGTTTTGTGATTAGTACTTACACTGTAGATATCGCTGCAATGAAATTACATCACAATGCTTTGCAGACCATTGTGACGTCACTGATTACCATGACGTCACAATCAAATGACATCACTAATGGCTCTGCTACTGAAGCTGTTAGCAGTACTTTTTACACTGAAAACACTGCTAATTACTGTCTACAAATTGAAAAAGTTGGAAGAATGATGTTGGATGATATATAAAATCTCACCCTCGTGTCTTTTGATATCAAATATATCAACACTCGTTGATAAAAGTGGCAAAAATCCTCGGCAAGCCTTGGAATTTTTCCACTTTTATCAACTTCTGTTGATATATTTCATATCAAAAGACACTCGGGTGAGATTCTCTATATAGCGGGACACGTCAGGAGGGCATTATAATCCTATATAGCAGGACACGTCGGGAGGGCATTTTAATCCTATATCGCAGGACATATCAGAAAGGGTAATTATCCTATATATAGCAGGACATTTCAGGAGGGAATTTAATCCTATATACTTATGGTAGGACATATCAGAAAGGATTATAATCCCATATAGCAGGACACGTCAGGAGGGCATTATAATCCTATATAGCAGGACATATGATATAACTCTACTGTTGGTCACGGTAACGTTTTACTGAGACCAAGTGCTGGACACAAGTCTGTTTCTGCAGAACTATCTTCAGTTGCACGGAGACTGCTTTCTATCAGTACCACCATTATAGCACGACAAGGACAAGGAGTGTATACTTACTCTCTGGGAATACAGTCACTAATCTGACGGTATGGTGCGACACAGTGGACGACTGAGCTGTTACTGCCGCCTGACAAGTGTATCAGAGAGCGGCACAGAGCACTGTCAGTCTGTGTTGGGAAACAATCTAACATCTCTGACTCGGTTTCCTCTCAGTGAGGAGCTACTTCCTCCTGTTTTTTCCTGCTGAGAATTCCTGTGCCCTATCCTACAGACATCAATGTCCACAACGCACTTTCTGCATATCTCAGCTCTTCATGAATGTTACATCAGACAAAAGCCCTAAATATCTGTTACATCAGACACAAGCCCTAAATATCTGTTACATCAGACACAAGCCCTAAATATCTGTTACATCAGACACAAGCCCTAAATATCTGTTACATCAGACACAAGCCCTACATATCTGTTACATCAGACACAAGCCCTAAATATCTGTTACATCAGACACAAGCCCTAAATATCTGTTACATCAGACACAAGCCCTACATATCTGTTACATCAGACACAAGCCCTACATATCTATTACATCAGACACAAGCCCTAAATATCTGTTACATCAGACACAAGCCCTAAATATCTGTTACATCAGACACAAGCCCTAAATATCTGTTACATCAGACACAAGCGCTAAATATCTGTTACATCAGACACAAGTTTTATATATCTGTTACATCAGACACAAGCCACAAATATCTGTTACATCAGACACAAGCCACAAATATCTGTTACATCAGACACAAGCCCTAAATATCTGTTACATCAGACACAAGTGCTAAATATCTGTTACATCAGACACAAGTTTTATATATCTGTTACATCAGACACAAGCCACAAATATCTGTTACATCAGACACAAGCTACAAATATCTGTTACATCAGACACAAGCCCTAAATATCTGTTACATCAGACACAAGCGCTAAATATCTGTTACATCAGACACAAGTTTTATATATCTGTTACATCAGACACAAGCCACAAATATCTGTTACATCAGACACAAGCCACAAATATCTGTTACATCAGACACAAGCCCTAAATATCTGTTACATCAGACACAAATGCTAAATATCTGTTACACCAGATTCAAGCCCAAAATATCTGTTACATCAGACACAAATGCTAAATATCAGTTACACCAGATTTTAGCCCAAAATATCTGATACATCATACACAAGTGCTAAATATCTGTTAGACCAGATTCAAGCCCAAAATATCTGTTACATCAGACACAAGTTTTATATATATGTTACATCAGATGTCAAGACGCTGTCAGCCTGATCCCCAGTGTGATAATGCCGTGATGTCAAGACGCTGTCAGCCTGATCCCCAGTTTGATAATGCCGTGATGTCAAGACGCTGTCGGCCTGATCCCCAGTGTGATAATGCCGTGATGTCAAGACGCTGTCAGCCTGATCCCCAGTGTGATAATGCCGTGATGTCAAGACACTGTCGGCCTGATCCCCAGTGTGATAATGCCGTGATGTCAAGAGGCTGTCAGCCTGATCCTCAGTGTAGTAATGCCGTGATGTCAAGACGCGGTCAGCCTGATCCCCAGTGTGATAATGCCGTGATGTCAAGACACTGTCGGCCTGATCCCCAGTGTGATAATGCCGTGATGTCAAGACACTGTCGGCCTGATCCCCAGTGTGATAATGCCGTGATGTCAAGACGCTGACAGCCTGATCCCCAGTGTGATAATGCCGTGATGTCAAGACGCTGTCGGTCTGATCCCCAGTGTGATAATACTGTGATGTCAAGACGCTGTCAGCCTGATCCCCAGTGTGATAATGCCGTGATGTCAAGATGCTGTCAGCCTGATCCCCAGTGTGATAATGGTGTTATGTCAAGACGCTGTCGGCCTGATCCCCAGTGTGATAATGGTGTTATGTCAAGACGCTGTCAGCCTGATCCCCAGTGTGATAATGGTGTTATGTCAAGACGCTGTCAGCCTGATCCCCAGTGTGATAATGGTGTTATGTCAAGACGCTGTCAGCCTGATCCCCAGTGTGATAATGCTGTGATGTCAAGATGCTGTCAGCCTGATCCCCAGTGTGATAATGCTGTGATGTCAAGACGCTGTCGGCCTGATCCCCATTGTGATAATGCTGTGATGTCAAGACGCTGTCAGTCTGATCCCCAGTGTGATAATGCTGTGATGTCAAGATGCTGTCAGCCTGGGCCTAGATTTTCGAAACGATCTTAGCTAAGATAAATCTTAACAACTTACGTTCAAAGATAAGATATCTTAAGGTTAAGATAAGATCGATTTTCGAAACTATCGTAAACCTGTCGCAGATCGTTCAGAGTTACGATACCTATCGTAACTCTGACAGAGAACTCATTTGTGTTAGAGATTGAAAAAGCGGGGTATTTCCCAATGACGTCACGGGGATTTCCCAGCTGCTGACAACATATATAAGTGACAGGGAATTCATGATCACATTGTCAGGTGACATTGTTTAACATGCACATATTTGAGTGAAATTCTGTACAATCCTTCACGTTTTGTTTTTATGATAAATGATGCCATGACTACCCGAACACAAATAGCATTCGTGTGCCATGCAATAGCATTTTTCAAAACCAATAAATGCTATAATTATAAGTGTAGTGTTACCACACTCTATCTATTAGAATTGAAATAATGTGCGAAAAGATCCTTCACTATTTTCCCTACAAATGGCCCTCTCGTGAGTGCGCAGAACTGTATGATATAAACACATTGCGTACAAAGTCAAGGACGAAATTAACGCTATTCTAAATGACAATGACGAGACCTTTGATAGAATCAATCTAAGCTTGTTAAGTTTGTTTGGTATTTATGTATCCAATAAATTTCACGAATTAACCAAGGCCTTAAATACAATATCAAGCTATTATTATTTAGATGATGAAATATTTTTTTTATCTATCTAGATCCATAATTATTTTCAAAATTTAAAAGTGACACTAATTTTCGCTCGCAAAGACACCTTCCGTTTATATCCTTCCGAAATTATCGAAAAGGTATGTTGTTTCACACTTCTTCAGCATGGACTCGGATTGAAATATATTGTAAGCTATCGACTCAACAGTTATGTGGATCGCTGTCGCGATTAAGAACATTTTTGACGTGAAATCCTTGATGCGTTCTTCGTGTTGTTGAAGTGTAAATTTGAATCACTCAGTTTTACAAAATGAAATGTCAATGTTTGAACGTCAAGCAGACTAATTGTTTGGCACACTATCTATGGAAAAGTATGCCGCCATCTTGGATGAAGATAAAATAAATTTACGACAGGTATGGGGCTATCTTAGATTTAGGACAATCTTAAGATATCTTAGGGCTACGATAGTTTCGAAAATATGCTACGACAGCCTACGATTTCCTTACGATAACTTTACAATAATCTTAGGGCTACGATCGTTTCGAAAATCTAGGCCCTGATCCCCAGTGTGATAATGCTGTGATGTCAAGATGCTGTCAGCCTGATCCCCAGTGTGATAATGCTGTGATGTCAAGACGCTGTCAGCCTGATCCCCAGTGTGATAATGCCGTGATGTCAAGATGCTGTCGGCCTGATCCCCAGTGTGATAATGCCGTGATGTCAAGACGCTGTCAGCCTGATCCCCAGTGTGATAATGCCGTGATGTCAAGACGCTGTCAGCCTGATCCCCAGTGTGATAATACCGTGATGTCAAGACGCTGTCGGCCTGATCCCCAGTGTGATAATGCCGTGATGTCAAGACGCTGTCAGCCTGATCCCCAGTGTGATAATGCCGTGATGTCAAGACGCTGTCAGCCTGATCCTCAGTGTGATAATGCCGTGATGTAAAGACGCGGTCAGCCTGATCCCCAGTGTGATAATGCTGTGATGTCAAGACGCTGTCAGTCTGATCCCCAGTGTGATAATGCCGTGATGTCAAGACGCTGTCGGCCTGATCCCCAGTGTGATAATGCTGTGATGTCAAGACGCTGTCAGCCTGATCCCCAGTGTGATAATGCTGTGATGTCAAGATGCTGTCTGCCTGATCCCCAGTGTGATAATGCCGTGATGTCAAGATGCTGTCAGCCTGATCCCCAGTGTGATAATGCCATGATGTCAAGACGCTGTCAGCCTGATCCCCTGTGTGATAATGCCGTGATGTCAAGACGCTGTCAGCCTGATCCCCAGTGTGATAATGCCGTGATGTCAAGACGCTGTCAGCCTGATCCCCAGTGTGATAATGCCGTGATGTCAAGATGCTGTCAGCCTGATCCCCAGTGTGATAATGCCGTGATGTCAAGATGCTGTCAGCCTGATCCCCTGTGTGATAATGCCGTGATGTCAAGACGCTGTCAGCCTGATCCCCAGTGTGATAATGCTGTGATATCAAGACGCTGTCAGCCTGATCCCCAGTGTGATAATGCCGTGATGTCAAGATGCTGTCAGCCTGATCCCCAGTGTGATAATGCCGTGATGTCAAGATGCTGTCAGCCTGATCCCCAGTGTGATAATGCCGTGATGTCAAGACGCTGTCAGCCTGATCCCCAGTGTGATAATGCCGTGATGTCAAGATGCTGTCAGCCTGATCCCCTGTGTGATAATGCCGTGATGTCAAGACGCTGTCAGCCTGATCCCCAGTGTGATAATGCCGTGATGTCAAGACGCTGTCGGCCTGATCCCCAGTGTGATAATGCCATGATGTCAAGACGCTGTCAGCCTGATCCCCAGTGTGATAATGGTGTTATGTCAAGACGCTGTCAGCCTGATCCCCAGTGTGATAATGCCGTGATGTCAAGATGCTGTCGGCCTGATCCCCAGTGTGATAATGCCATGATGTCAAGACGCTGTCAGCCTGATCCCCAGTGTGATAATGGTGTTATGTCAAGACGCTGTCAGCCTGATCCCCAGTGTGATAATGCTGTGATATCAAGACGCTGTCAGCCTGATCCCCAGTGTGATAATGCCGTGATGTCAAGACGCTGTCAGCCTGATCCTCAGTGTGATAATGCCGTGATGTCAAGATGCTGTCAGCCTGATCCCCTGTGTGATAATGCCGTGATGTCAAGACGCTGTCAGCCTGATCCCCAGTGTGATAATGCCGTGATGTCAAGACGCTGTCGGCCTGATCCCCAGTGTGATAATGCCATGATGTCAAGACGCTGTCAGCCTGATCCCCAGTGTGATAATGGTGTTATGTCAAGACGCTGTCAGCCTGATCCCCAGTGTGATAATGCCGTGATGTCAAGATGCTGTCGGCCTGATCCCCAGTGTGATAATGCCATGATGTCAAGACGCTGTCAGCCTGATCCCCAGTGTGATAATGCCGTGATGTCAAGACGCTGTCAGCCTGATCCCCAGTGTGATAATGCCGTGATGTCAAGACGCTGTCAGCCTGATCCCCAGTGTGATAATGCCGTGATGTCAAGACGCTGTCAGCCTGATCCCCAGTGTGATAATGCTGTGATCTCAAGACGCTGTCAGCCTGATCCCCAGTGTGATAATGCCGTGATGTCAAGATGCTGTCAGCCTGATCCCCAGTGTGATAATGCCGTGATGTCAAGATGCTGTCAGCCTGATCCCCAGTGTGATAATGCCGTGATGTCAAGACGCTGTCAGCCTGATCCCCAGTGTGATAATGCCGTGATGTCAAGACGCTGTCAGCCTGATCCCCAGTGTGATAATGCCGTGATGTCAAGACGCTGTCAGCCTGATCCCCAGTGTGATAATGCCGTGATGTCAAGATGCTGTCAGCCTGATCCCCAGTGTGATAATGCCGTGATGTCAAGACGCTGTCAGCCTGATCCCCAGTGTGATAATGCCGTGATGTCAAGACGCTGTCGGCCTGATCCCCAATGTGATAATGCTGTGATGTCAAGACGCTGTCGGCCTGATCCCCAGTGTGATAATGCCGTGATGACAAGACGCTGTCGGCCTGATCCCCAGTGTGATAATGCTGTGATGTCAAGACGCTGTCGGCCTGATCCCCAGTGTGATAATGCCGTGATGTCAAGATGCATCTTAACTCAATATAATCAGGTTACCTCTCACTGTGGCCTTGTGGCCATTCCTAGGAGAGAGGCCATATGTGGCAGATAACATGACACCTGCCTCACTGATCTAGACATAAACAGTGAATGCTGTAATTGAATATTGTTGTCAGCTCATGTGAGCAGCCACATCAAAGGCAGTCCCTGTCACCAGCGTCTGTGGCAACACTGGCTCCATCTCCAGCAACAGTGTCGACAGGCAGTCTTATCCTCACATGAAACAGCAGTGACAAACAGTCAACAAGAGACACTGTCAACAAGAGCTACATTCAACAAGACCTACATTCAACAAAAGCTACAGTCAACAAGACCTACATTCAACAACACCTACAGTCAACAAGTGGCACTGTCAACAAGACCTACCGTCAACAACACATCCTACATTCAACAAGAGCGACAGTCAACAAGACCTACATTTAACAAAAGCTACAGTCAACAAGAGCTACATTCAACAACACCTACAGTCAACAAGTGGCACTGTCAACAAGACCTACAGTCAACAACACTTCCTACATTCAACAAGACCTACAGTCAACAAGATCTACAGTCAACAAAAGCTACAGTCAACAAGACCTACAGTCAACAAGATCTACAGTCAACAAGTGGCACTGTCAACAAGACCTACAGTCAACAAGACCTATAGTCAACGAGACCTACAGTCAATAAGACCTACAGTCAAAAAGATCCACAGTCAACAAGTGGCACTGTCAACAAGACCTACAGTCAACAGGTGGCACTGTCAACAAGACCTACAGTCAACAAGACCTACAGTCAACAGGTGGAACTGTCAACACGACCTAAAGCCAACAAGTGGCACTGTCAACAAGACCTACAGTCAACAAGACCTACAGTCAACAATTAACCCTGTCACAAAGTCCTACACTGTCCAAGAGGCAGGGATATGCTTGTCAAGACCCCACACTAGGTGACCTGCTCAAACTCTCAAAAATCAATCATATGGTGACAAAATATATTTCTTTTCATTGAATTCCACAAATGTTTCCAGTTTTTTCGAAAAAGGTTAAGCCTGTCTTGAGAATGGAATCCCTAATCTGCCCCCAGGCCCACACAGTCCCTGTACAAACATGCCTGGGGGAACACAAGCCTGCCTCACACTGAACCCCGGTGTCGCTGCACAGGTGTGTCAGGTTCTCTGAACAGGCATGCAGGGTTTAAGAGTTTGCCAAGTAAATAATGAGTTTGTTTAAAGTGACTTTTGTCTCCTAGGATGATTAACATGGTAAATACCTGGCCTGAAGCTAGTGAGAGACCATTGCCAGGTGAGCGTCATCTGCTACAACCACAACATCGCCACGGTGAGCCTTATCTGCTACAACCACAACATCGCCACGGTAAGCCTCATCTGCTACAACCACAACATCGCCACGGTGAGCCTTATCTGCTACAACCACAACATCGCCACGGTAAGCCTCATCTGCTACAACCACAACATCGCCACGGTGAACCTTATCTGCTATAACCACAACATCGCCACGGTAAGCCTCATCTGCTACAACCACAACATCGCCACGGTGAGCCCCATCTGCTATAACCACAACATTGCCACGGTGAGCCTCATCTGCTACAACCACAACATCGCCACGGTGAGCCTTATCTGCTACAACCACAACATCGCCACGGTAAGCCTCATCTGCTACAACCACAACATCGCCACGGTGAACCTTATCTGCTATAACCACAACATCGCCACGGTAAGCCTCATCTGCTACAACCACAACATCGCCACGGTGAGCATCATCTGCCACAACCACAACATCGCCACGGTGAGGGTCATCTGCTACAACCACAACATCGCCACGGTAAGCCTCATCTGCCACAACCACAACATCGCCACGGTGAGGGTCATCTGCTCCAACCACAACATCGCCACGGTAAGCCTCATCTGCCACAACCACAACATCGCCACGGTGAGGGTCATCTGCTACAACCACAACATCGCCACGTTGAGGATCATCTGCTACAACCACAACATCGCTACGGTGAGCCTCATCTGCTACAACCACAACATTGCCACGGTGAGGGTCATCTGCTACAACCACAACATCACCACGGTGAGCCTCATCTGCTACAACCACAACATCACCAGGGTGAGCCTCATCTGCTACAACCACAACATCGCCACGGTGAGCGTCATCTGCTACAACCACAACATCACCACGGTAAGCCTTATCTGCTACAACCACAACATCGCCACGGTGAGGGTCATCTGCTACAACCACAACATCGCCACGGTGAGGGTCATCTGCTACAACCACAACATCGCCACGTTGAGGGTCATCTGCTACAACCACAACATCGCTACGGTGAGCCTCATCTGCTACAACCACAACATCGCCACGGTAAGCCTCATCTGCCACAACCACAACATCGCCACGGTGAGGGTCATCTGCTACAACCACAACATCGCCACGTTGAGGGTCATCTGCTACAACCACAACATCGCCACGGTATGCCTTATCTGCTACAACCACAACATCACCACGGTGAGCCTTATCTGCTACAACCACAACATCGCCACGTTGAGGGTCATCTGCTACAACCACAACATCGCTACGGTGAGCCTCATCTGCTACAACCACAACATCGCCAAGGTGAGGGTCATCTGCTACAACCACAACATCACCAGGGTGAGCCTCATCTGCTACAACCACAACATCGCCACGGTGAGCGTCATCTGCTACAACCACAACATCACCACGGTAAGCCTTATCTGCTACAACCACAACATCGCCACGGTGAGGGTCATCTGCTACAACCACAACATCGCCACGGTGAGGGTCATCTGCTACAACCACAACATCGCCACGTTGAGGGTCATCTGCTACAACCACAACATCGCTACGGTGAGCCTCATCTGCTACAACCACAACATCGCCACGGTAAGCCTCATCTGCCACAACCACAACATCGCCACGGTGAGGGTCATCTGCTACAACCACAACATCGCCACGTTGAGGGTCATCTGCTACAACCACAACATCGCTACGGTGAGCCTCATCTGCTACAACCACAACATCGCCACGGTAAGCCTCATCTGCCACAACCACAACATCGCCACGGTGAGGGTCATCTGCTACAACCACAACATCGCCACGTTGAGGGTCATCTGCTACAACCACAACATCGCCACGGTATGCCTTATCTGCTACAACCACAACATCACCACGGTGAGCCTTATCTGCTACAACCACAACATCGCCACGTTGAGGGTCATCTGCTACAACCACAACATCGCTACGGTGAGCCTCATCTGCTACAACCACAACATCGCCAAGGTGAGGGTCATCTGCTACAACCACAACATCACCACGGTGAGCCTCATCTGCTACAACCACAACATCACCACGCTGAGCCTTATCTGCTACAACCACAACATCGCCACGGTGAGCGTCATCTGCTACAACCACAACATCACCACGGTGAGCCTCATCTGCTACAACCACAACATCGCCACGGTGAGGGTCATCTGCTACAACCACAACATCGCCACGGTGAGCCTCTTCTGCTACAACCACAACATCGCCACGGTGAGGGTCATCTGCTACAACCACAACATCGCCACGGTGAGGGTCATCTGCTACAACCACAACATCGCCACGTGGAGCCTCATCTGCCACAACCACAACATCGCCACGGTGAGGGTCATCTGCTACAACCACAACATCGCCACGGTGAGCCTTATCTGCTACAACCACAACATCGCCACGGTGAGCCTCATCTGCTACAACCACAACATCGCCACGGTGAGGGTCATCTGCTACAACCACAACATCGCCACGGTGAGCCTCATCTGCTACAACCACAACATCGCCACGGTGAGCCTCATCTGCTACAACCACAACATCGCCACGGTGAGGGTCATCTGCTACAACCACAACATCGCCACGGTGAGCCTCATCTGCTACAACCACAACATCGCCACGGTGAGCCTCATCTGCTACAACTACAACATCGCCACGGTGAGCCTTATCTGCTACAACCACAACATCGCTACTGTGAACCTCATCTGCTACAACCCCGGCAATCGGACAACACCCTCATAAAAGGTTGCAATCCGAGGACACCCCATAGAAGGTTGTAATGTGAGGACACATTGCAGCCTTCTATGGGGTGTCCTCAGAATGCAACTTTCTTTGAGGGTGTCCTCACATCACAACCTTCTGTGAGGGTGTCCTCAGATTGCAATCTTCTATGAGGGTGTCCTCAGATTGCAATCTTCTATGAGGGTGTCCTCAGACTACAACCTTCTATGGGGTGTCCTCAGAATGCAACCTTCTTTGAGGGTGTCCTCACATCACAACCTTCTATGAGGGTGTCCTCAGATTGCAATCTTCTATGAGGGTGTCCTCAGATTGCAGCCTTCTATGAGGGTGTCCTCAGATTGCAGGCTTCTATGAGGGTATCCTCAGATTGCAGGCTTCTATGGGGTATCCTCAGATTGCAGGCTTCTATGAGGGTATCCTCAGATTGCAGGCTTCTATGAGGGTATCCTCAGATTGCAGGCTTGAGGACACCCTCATAGAAGGCTGCAATCTGAGGACACCCTCATAGAAGGCTGCAATCTGAGGACAACTCCACAGAAGGTTGCAATCATCATGGCCATCAATAACATCATCATATTTGACATCATTATTAAAAACATCAACAACAACATCATTGTTGTTGGCAACACCTTTTCACACCATTCACTGTACACAGGGTACCTAACATCCTACCTTGCTGTCATCAGTCATACCCACTATCTGTCATGCCCACTATCTCCTACTGCACCTTCAGGGGTATGGAACCAGCTCGCCTGCTACTCTGCTGGCGACACAGTCGGTAGATAGAACATGTCCCTGCTGGCTACTCTTACAGAGGAACGGGACTTACCCTTGGAGTGAAAAGAATTTATGTATATCCTCAGAACCACTGCCCAATTGAGGTAAACTGTTACCATGGTAACAAACTGATGAACAAACAAACTTAGAAGCAGTTGGGAAACTCCTGGTGAACATGTGATATGGTAAATGTGTGTGTTGTGATACCTGCATGCACACACACATGGGTCTATTCATCCTGCAGTTGATACAGAGGCTGGTGCTGTGCACAAGAAGCACACCCTTGTCCACTTGTACAACACTCGGATTGTTGGAGAACAGAAAATGGTTTCTTTGCCGCAACTACAACTAATTCATTCACTTGGACTCAATCAGAAGCCATCAGTAAACACTCCACCAGTAAACGCTCCACCAGTAATAAACACCCCACCGGTTAACACTCCACCAGTAAACGCTCCACCAGTAAACGCTCCACCAGTAAACACCCCACCGGTTAACACTCCACCAGTAAACACTCCACCAGTAAACACTTCACCGGTAAACACTCCACCAGTAAACGCTCCACCAGTAAACGCTCCACCAGTAAACACTCCACTAGTAAACACTCCACCAGTAAACGCTCCACCAGTAGACGCTCCACCAGTAATAAACACCCCACCGGTTAACACTCCACCAGTAAACGCTCCACCAGTAAACACTCCACCAGTAAACACGCCACCAGTAAACACTTCACCGGTAAACACTCCACCAGTAAACGCTCCACCAGTAAACACTCCACCAGTAGACACTCCACAAGTAAACACTTCACCGGTAAACACTCCACCAGTAAACGCTCCACCAGTAAACGCTCCACCAGTAAACACTCCACCAGTAAATGCTCCACCAGTAAACGCTCCACCAGTAAACGCTCCACCAGTGTTTTTCAATATGGAAAATGTCAACAAAGTCTTTACAGGAAGGGGTTGATATTTCCCATACACTTGTGTGGCCATGCTGTTTATCTGGTGTGTGATGATGAGGGTACAGGCCTGTGACTGGCCAGGTTTAGGGGCTGTTGATAACCCTCCGATAGAGCAGGAATACTGTCCTGTTGATAACCCTCCACTACAGCAGGAATATTGTCCTGTTGATAACCCTCCGATAGAGCAGGAATACTGTCCTGTTGATAACCCTCCACTAGAGCAGGAATACTGTTCTGTTGATAACCCTCCACTACAGCAGGAATACTGTCCTGTTGATAACCCTCCACTACAGCAGGAATACTGTCCTGTTGATAACCCTCCACTAGAGCAGAAATACTGTCCTGTTGATAACCCTCCACTAGAGCAGGAATACTGTCCTGTTGATAACCCTCCCCTACAGCAGGAATACTGTCCTGTTGATAACCCTCCACTGCAGCAGGAATATTGTCCTGTTGATAACTCTCCACTAGAGCAGAAATACTGTCCTGTTGATAACTCTCCACTAGAGTAGAAATACTGTCCTGTTGATAACCCTCCACTACAGCAGGAATATTGTCCTGTTGATAACTCTCCACTAGAGCAGAAATACTGTCCTGTTGATAACTCTCCACTAGAGTAGAAATACTGTCCTGTTGATAACCCTCCACTACAGCAGGAATATTGTCCTGTTGATAACCCTCCACTAGAGCAGGAATAATGTCCTGTTGATAACCCTCCACTAGAGCAGGAATACTGTTCTGTTGATAACCCTCCACTACAGCAGGAATACTGTCCTGTTAATAACCCTCCACTACAGCTGGAATATTGTCCTGTTGATAACCCTCCACTAGAGCAGGAATACTGTCCTGTTGATAACCCTCCACTACAGCAGGAATACTGTCCTGTTGATAACCCTTCAATGTAGCAGGAATGTTGTCCTGTTGATAACCCTTCAATGTAGCAGAAATACTGTCCTGTTGATAACCCTCCACTACAGCAGGAATACTGTCCTGTTGATAACCCTTCAATGTAGCAGAAATACTGTCCTGTTGATAACCCTCCACTAGAGCAGAAATACTGTCCTGTTGATAACCCTCCCCTACAGCAGGAATACTGTCCTGTTGATAACCCTCCACTAGAGCAGAAATACTGTCCTGTTGATAACCCCCCACTAGAGTAGAAATACTGTCCTGTTGATCACCCTCCACTAGAGCAGGAATATTGTCCTGCTGATAACCCTCCACTAGAGTAGAAATACTGTCCTGTTGATCACCCTCCACTACAACAGGAATATTGTCCTGCTGATAACCCTCCACTAGAGCAGGAATACTGTCCTGTTGATAACCTCCCACTACAGCAGGAATACTGTCCTGTTGATAACCCCCCACTACAGCAGGAATACTGTCCTGTTGATAACCCTCCACTACAACAGGAATACTGTCCTGTTGATAACCCTCCACTAGAGCAGAAATAATGTCCTGTTGATAACCCCCCACTACAGCAGGAATAATGTCCTGTTGATAACCCTCCACTACAGCAGAAATACTGTCCTGTTGATAACCCTCCACTAGAGCAGAAATACTGTCCTGTTGATAACCTTCCACTAGAGCAGGAATATTGTCCTGTTGATAACCCTCCCCTACAGCAGGAATACTGTCCTGTTGATAACCCTCCACTGTAGCAGGAATACTGTGCTGTTGATAACCCTCCACTACAGCAGGAATACTGTCCTGTTGATAACCCCCCACTACAGCAGGAATACTGTCCTGTTGATAACCCTCCCCTACAGCAGGAATACTGTCCTGTTGATAACCCTTCAATGTAGCAGGAATATTGTCCTGTTGATAACCCTCCACTAGAGCAGAAATAATGTCCTGTTGATAACCCTCCACTAAAGCAGGAATACTGTCCTGTTGTTAACCCTCCACTAGAGCAGGAATATTGTCCTGTTGATAACCCTCCACTAGAGCAGGAATATTGTCCTGTTGACAACCCTCCACTAGAGCAGGAATATTGTCCTGTTGATAACCCTCCACTAGAGCAGGAATACTGTCCTGTTGATAACCTCCCACTACAGCAGGAATACTGTCCTGTTGATAACCCCCCACTACAGCAGGAATAATGTCCTGTTGATAACCCTCCACTAGAGCAGGAATACTGTCCTGTTGATAACCTCCCACTACAGCAGGAATACTGTCCTGTTGATAACCCCCCACTAGAGCAGGAATAATGTCCTGTTGATAACCCTCCACTAGAGCAGGAATATTGTCCTGTTGATAACCCTCCACTAGAGCAGAAATACTGTCCTGTTGATAACCCTCCACTAGAGTAGAAATACTGTCCTGTTGATAACCCTCCACTAGAGTAGAAATACTGTCCTGTTGATAACCCTCCACTAGAGTAGAAATACTGTCCTGTTGATAACCCCCCACTACAGCAGGAATATTGTCCTGTTGATAACCCCCCACTACAGCAGGAATACTGTCTTGTTGATAACCCTCCACTAGAGCAGGAATACTGTCCTGTTGATAACCCTCCACTAGAGCAGAAATACTGTCCTGTTGATAACCCTCCACTACAACAGAAATACTGTCCTGTTGATAACCCTCCACTACAACAGGAATACTGTCCTGTTGTTAATCCTCCACTACAGCAGGAATACTGTCCTGTTGATAACCCTCCACTAGAGTAGAAATACTGTCCTGTTGATAACCCTCCACTAGAGTAGAAATACTGTCCTGTTGATAACCCTCCACTAGAGCAGGAATACTGTCCTATTGATAACCCTCCACTAGAGCAGAAATACTGTCCTGTTGATAACCCTCCACTACAACAGAAATACTGTCCTGTTGATAACCCTCCACTAGATAAGAAATACTGTCCTGTTGATAACCCTCCACTAGAGCAGAAATACTGTCCTGTTGATAACCCTCCACTAGATAAGAAATACTGTCCTGCTGATAACCCTCCACTAGAGCAGAAATACTGTCCTGTTGATAACCCCCCACTAGAGTAGAAATACTGTCCTGTTGATCACCCTCCACTAGAGCAGGAATATTGTCCTGCTGATAACCCTCCACTAGAGCAGGAACACTGTCCTGTTGATAACCTCCCACTACAGCAGGAATACTGTCCTGTTGATAACCCCCCACTACAGCAGGAATAATGTCCTGTTGATAACCCTCCACTACAGTAGGAATACTGTCCTGTTGATAACCCTTCAATGTAGCAGGAATATTGTCCTGTTGATAACCCTCCACTAGAGCAGGAATATTGTCCTGTTGATAACCCTCCACTAGAGCAGGAATACTGTCCTGTTGATAACCTCCCACTACAGCAGGAATACTGTCCTGTTGATAACCCCCCACTACAGCAGGAATACTGTCCTGTTGATAACCTCCCACTACAGCAGGAATACTGTCCTGTTGATAACCCCCCACTACAGCAGGAATAATGTCCTGTTGATAACCCTCCACTAGAGCAGGAATATTGTCCTGTTGATAACCCTCCACTAGAGCAGAAATACTGTCCTGTTGATAACCCTCCACTAGAGTAGAAATACTGTCCTGTTGATAACCCTCCACTAGAGTAGAAATACTGTCCTGTTGATAACCCTCCACTAGAGTAGAAATACTGTCCTGTTGATAACCCCCCACTACAGCAGGAATATTGTCCTGTTGATAACCCCCCACTACAGCAGGAATACTGTCCTGTTGATAACCCCCCACTACAGCAGGAATATTGTCCTGTTGATAACCCTCCACTACAGCAGGAATACTGTCCTGTTGATAACCCTCCACTGCAGCAGAAATACTGTCCTGTTGATAACCCTCCACTACAACAGGAATACTGTCCTGTTGATAACCCTTCAATGTAGCAGGAATATTGTCCTGTTGATAACCCTTCAATGTAGCAGAAATACTGTCCTGTTGATAACCCTCCACTACAGCAGGAATACTGTCCTGTTGATAACCCTCCACTAGAGTAGAAATACTGTCCTGTTGATAACCCTCCACTAGAGTAGAAATACTGTCCTGTTGATAACCCTCCACTAGATAAGAAATACTGTCCTGTTGATAACCCTCCACTAGAGCAGAAATACTGTCCTGTTGATAACCCCCCACTAGAGTAGAAATACTGTCCTGTTGATCACCCTCCACTAGAGCAGGAATATTGTCCTGCTGATAACCCTCCACTAGAGTAGAAATACTGTCCTGTTGATCACCCTCCACTACAACAGGAATATTGTCCTGCTGATAACCCTCCACTAGAGCAGGAATACTGTCCTGTTGATAACCTCCCACTACAGCAGGAATACTGTCCTGTTGATAACCCCCCACTACAGCAGGAATACTGTCCTGTTGATAACCCTCCACTACAACAGGAATACTGTCCTGTTGATAACCCTCCACTAGAGCAGAAATACTGTCCTGTTGATAACCCCCCACTACAGCAGGAATAATGTCCTGTTGATAACCCTCCACTACAGCAGAAATACTGTCCTGTTGATAACCCTCCACTAGAGCAGAAATACTGTCCTGTTGATAACCTTCCACTAGAGCAGGAATATTGTCCTGTTGATAACCCTCCCCTACAGCAGGAATACTGTCCTGTTGATAACCCTCCACTGTAGCAGGAATACTGTGCTGTTGATAACCCTCCACTTCAGCAGGAATACTGTCCTGTTGATAACCCCCCACTACAGCAGGAATACTGTCCTGTTGATAACCCTCCCCTACAGCAGGAATACTGTCCTGTTGATAACCCTTCAATGTAGGAGGAATATTGTCCTGTTGATAACCCTCCACTAGAGCAGAAATAATGTCCTGTTGATAACCCTCCACTAAAGCAGGAATACTGTCCTGTTGATAACCCTCCACTAGAGCAGGAATATTGTCCTGTTGATAACCCTCCACTAGAGCAGGAATATTGTCCTGTTGATAACCCTCCACTAGAGCAGAAATACTGTCCTGTTGATAACCCTCCACTAGAGTAGAAATACTGTCCTGTTGATAACCCTCCACTAGAGTAGAAATACTGTCCTGTTGATAACCCTCCACTAGAGTAGAAATACTGTCCTGTTGATAACCCCCCACTACAGCAGGAATATTGTCCTGTTGATAACCCCCCACTACAGCAGGAATACTGTCCTGTTGATAACCCTCCACTAGAGCAGGAATACTGTCCTGTTGATAACCCTCCACTAGAGCAGAAATACTGTCCTGTTGATAACCCTCCACTACAACAGAAATACTGTCCTGTTGATAACCCTCCACTACAACAGGAATACTGTCCTGTTGTTAATCCTCCACTCCAGCAGGAATACTGTCCTGTTGATAACCCTCCACTAGAGTAGAAATACTGTCCTGTTGATAACCCTCCACTAGAGTAGAAATACTGTCCTGTTGATAACCCTCCACTAGAGCAGGAATACTGTCCTATTGATAACCCTCCACTAGCGCAGAAATACTGTCCTGTTGATAACCCTCCACTACAACAGAAATACTGTCCTGTTCATAACCCTCCACTAGATAAGAAATACTGTCCTGTTGATAACCCTCCACTAGAGCAGAAATACTGTCCTGTTGATAACCCTCCACTAGATAAGAAATACTGTCCTGCTGATAACCCTCCACTAGAGCAGAAATACTGTCCTGTTGATAACCCCCCACTAGAGTAGAAATACTGTCCTGTTGATCACCCTCTACTAGAGCAGGAATATTGTCCTGCTGATAACCCTCCACTAGAGCAGGAATACTGTCCTGTTGATAACCTCCCACTACAGCAGGAATACTGTCCTGTTGATAACCCCCCACTACAGCAGGAATAATGTCCTGTTGATAACCCTCCACTAGAGCAGGAATACTGTCCTGTTGTTAACCCTTCAATGTAGCAGGAATATTGTCCTGTTGATAACCCTCCACTAGAGCAGGAATATTGTCCTGTTGATAACCCTCCACTAGAGCAGGAATACTGTCCTGTTGATAACCCTTCAATGTAGCAGGAATATTGTCCTGTTGATAACCCTCCACTAGAGCAGGAATACTGTCCTGTTGATAACCTCCCACTACAGCAGGAATACTGTCCTGTTGATAACCCCCCACTACAGCAGGAATAATGTCCTGTTGATAACCCTCCACTAGAGCAGGAATATTGTCCTGTTGATAACCCTCCACTAGAGCAGAAATACTGTCCTGTTGATAACCCTCCACTAGAGTAGAAATACTGTGCTGTTGATAACCCTCCACTAGAGTAGAAATACTGTCCTGTTGATAACCCTCCACTAGAGTAGAAATACTGTCCTGTTGATAACCCCCGACTACAGCAGGAATATTGTCCTGTTGATAACCCCCCACTACAGCAGGAATACTGTCCTGTTGATAACCCCCCACTACAGCAGGAATATTGTCCTGTTGATAACCCTCCACTACAGCAGGAATACTGTCCTGTTGATAACCCTCCACTGCAGCAGAAATACTGTCCTGTTGATAACCCTCCACTACAACAGGAATACTGTCCTGTTGATAACCCTCCACTAGAGCAGGAATACTGTCCTGTTGATAACCCTCCACTAGAGCAGAAATACTGTCCTGTTGATAACCCTCCACTACAACAGAAATACTGTCCTGTTGATAACCCTCCACTACAGCAGGAATACTGTCCTGTTGATAACCCTCCACTGTAGCAGGAATACTGTCCTGTTGATAACCCTCCCCTACAGCAGGAATACTGTCCTGTTGATAACCCTCCACTAGAGTAGAAATACTGTCCTGTTGATAACCCTCCACTAGAGCAGAAATACTGTCTTGTTGATAACCCTCCACTACAGCAGGAATATTGTCCTGTTGATAACCCTCCACTAGAGCAGGAATACTGTCCTGTTGATAACCCTCCACTAGATAGACTGGGTTTTGATTCCCAAAATGGCAAAAGGTGTGAGGCGTCCCCTGCTGTGATATTGCTAGAATATTGCTGAAAGTGGTATAAGACTATACTCACTCACTCACTCACTCACTCCACCACTGTACATGGTAGGATTACACGTAATCAAGTAAATCACCAGACCTGACCACCGTAGACATGTTTGTTTTGTTTGCTAGTTTGATACTTAACACCACACTCAGTAATATTCCAGTGGTTTGTAAATAATTGAGTCTGGACCAGACAATCATGAGCATCCCACTGGGGACAAGTCTAACCTGGAATCCTGCAGAGGACAAGTCTAACCTGGAATCCTGCAGTAATATTCCAGCGGTTTGTAAATAATTGAGTCTGGACCAGACAATCATGAGCATCCCACTGGGTACAAGTCTAACCTGGAATCCTGCAGGGTACAAGTCTAACCTGGAATCCTGCAGGGGACAAGTCAAACCTAGAATCCCACCTGAGACAAGCCTAACCTGGAATCTTGCAGGGGCCAAATCAAACCTAGAATCCCACTGGGGACAAGCCTAACCTGGAATCTTGCAGGGGCCAAGTCAAACCTAGAATCCCACTGGGGACAAGTCTAACCTGGAATCCTGACGGGGACAAGTCTAACCTGGAATCCTGACGGGGACAAGTCTAACCTGGAATCCTGCCGGGGACATGTCTAACCTTGAATCCCACCAGGGACAAGTCTAACCTGGAATCCCGCCGGGGACAAGTCTAACCTGGAATCCCGCCGGGGACAAGTCTAACCTGGAATCCCACCGGGGACAAGTCTAACCTGGAATCCTGCCGGGGACAAGTCTAACCTGGAATCCTGCCGGGGACAAGTCTAACCTGGAATCCTGACGGGGACAAGTCTAACCTGGAATCCCGCCGGGGACAAGTCTAACCTGGAATCCCGCCGGGAACAAGTCTAACCTGGAATCGCCGGGAACAAGTCTAACCTGGAATCCCGCCGGGGACCATACACTGTACAGATACTGTGAACCCTGAACTGAACCATGACATAACATTACACAATGTGTCGCTCTCAGGTTGTGACCTTCGGCATACACTCTGGACTTGACAGCGCAAAGCCCTGTGCAAACACAGCATTTGATCGTATGGTAATGTTTTACCATAATTTAGGCAAGTCTTTCCCACAAAACAGGAAATGTTATTATCCTAGCCTATATACCACAGCACTATCATAAACTATCAAATATTAATCAATACATAAATATTTGACATGAACGTGTTCCACAACCATCCAATGTCAACAATATTCCTGCCTGAAGTGACATCTACAGACAGGATGGTGACATCTACAGACAGGATGGTGCTCATTCAATATTTTCAATATTACTGTGAAGTACTGCAGTGTGGGTGCCTGACCTCGGGCCACCAGGACTGACTGTCAGCGGAACACAAAGACTCCTCACAAACACAGACTGCATATAATCCAATTACACCCCAGCAGGACTAGTGACACATGGCATGCAGTGCCTGCAGACATTCCACTGCTACCCCAGTCTCAGGCACACCAACACAGGCACAGGCACAAGCACAAACACAGGCACACAGGCACACAGGCACACAGACAACCAAATAGAGGCCCCACCATTCCTGTATACAGCTACAGTTATCTGTGACAGACAAAGCCAGGGAGGTGCTGAAGATGTACTTACAGAGGGATGAGTATTGATCTGGGATGCAGGTCACACAACAAGGAGGCAGCTTCCCCCATACAGCAGCAGCAGCAGCACCCTACATCATCTACATGTACTGCAGCCGCTGGAATGTCAACACCAGCATCTACACCAGCGGGCTGCCTCCTCATCAGCCTCCAAACTGTGGCACCAGCTCTCAGCCAAACATGCCATTCTGTGACACTGTGACCATTCCGTGACAGAGCATGGCTGTCACACCCTTCATGCATACTGGTGGCTGTACAGCTACACTCACCTCATTCTTGTGTTTAACCCCCCACATGTAGTATATCCAAAACACTGGGGTTTAAATCCGTTTTGTTTAAAGCACAGATGCTGTTACACACAGATTGTGATAACACCGTCCACAGTAGCTGGCTATTGTTGACAGTCTGGGGCAGTCCATTGCAGCACTAGGGGAGGCAGCATGGCAGTGACTAAACGGGACTATGAACTATTTCTGTGGGGAAGGTCAGCGTGGTTGTGACAATCTGGATCTGGTGGAACGCTCACCTAATTAAACATTGATGGCTGTGTGGAGGAAGGCTCATCTGTTACCTAATTAAACATTGATGGTTGGTGAACAGCAGGACTCACAAGGCTTTGATCAATGGACATTTATATGAAACAACTGGACAAAACAGTGCATGAAACATTGAAGCCTTTGTTTCAGCTTGAGCTTCTATACATCTGTCTGTCTGTCTGTCTGTTGAGAGGACGAAGGTCTATAATGAAGGGTATTTTATCCCTAATGAAGGTCAGGCTAAACCATACTTGACAAAAAATAGATCTTGTGTCAGAATGTTAATTCACATGCTACTGCTCTAAATGAGGCAAGTCTAGATTTCCACAGGTGCACATGGATTGTGTTTCAATGTAAATGTAATTGTTTGTTTCTTTCAGAAATCTTCATTATAGGGACTAGTCTAGTCTTGATGCTGCGTTTTGTTGTCAAAAACCAGTCCACTTAACTTGGTGACAACATCTCTGATGACAGAACTATATTAATTAGCCACTAATTGATAATCATAAGCTGACCACCAGTGTGTGTCCTGCACACCTCCAGCAGACCAAGCAGGGAGGGTGAACAGGTACAACAGTTATGTCAGTTTCAGTGTTTGTCCTACACACCTCCAGCAGACCAAGCAGGGAGGGTGAACAGGTACAACAGTTATGTCAGTTTCAGTGTGTGTCCTGCACACCTCCAGCAGACCAAGCAGGGAGGATGAACAGGTACAACAGTTATGTCAGTTTCAGTGTTTGTCCTACACACCTCCAGCAGACCAAGCAGGGAGGGTGAACAGGTACAACAGTTATGTCAGTTTCAGTGTTTGTCCTACACACCTCCAGCAGACCAAGCAGGGAGGGTGAACAGGTACAACAGTTATGTCTGTTTCAGTGTGTGTCCTACACACCTCCAGCAGACCAAGCAGGGAGGGTGAACAGGTACAACAGTTATGTCTGTTTCAGTGTGTGTCCTGCACACCTCCAGCACACCAAGCAGGGAGGGTGAACAGGTACAACAGTTATGTCAGTTTCAGTGTTTGTCCTACACACCTCCAGCAGACCAAGCAGGGAGGGTGAACAGGTACAACAGTTATGTCAGTTTCAGTGTGTGTCCTGCACACCTCCAGCAGACCAAGCAGGGAGGGTGAACAGGTACAACAGTTATGTCTGTTTCAGTGTGTGTCCTGCACACCTCCAGCAGACCAAGCAGGGAGGGTGAACAGGTACAACAGTTATGTCTGTTTCAGTGTGTGTCCTGCACACCTCCAGCACACCAAGCAGGGAGGGTGAACAGGTACAACAGTTATGTCTGTCTCAGTGTGTGTCCTGCACACCAGCAGACCAAGCAGGGAGGATGAACAGGTACAACAGTTATGTCTGTTTCAGTGTGTGTCCTGCACACCTCCAGCAGACCAAGCAGGGAGGGTGAACAGGTACAACAGTTATGTCTGTTTCAGTGTGTGTCCTACACACCTCCAGCAGACCAGGCAGGGAGGGTGAACAGGTACAACAGTTATGTCAGTTTCAGTGTCTCATGTTACAGATAAAGGAGAATATCATGTCATGATGGTAATATACACTCACATAGTTCTTAGTTTTTTCTCAGTATAAATTTAATTATCAGCATATGTGATAACTGACCCACAGGGTGTACAACGGTTCATGTCTGTCACAGATGTTGAGTCTACCCCTCCCTCCCTAGGAGACGGAGGTCCCACTACTGAGGGAGGGTGTTCTTTATGCTGGGAATGATCAATAGATATCACAGCTTTGGCTCGTATTTCTTTGGTTGATGCAGAAAGCCTGCCACCTCAATGGGTGAGCCACGCCTCACTGGAGAGTACACATCTCTCAGTGCATGCAGTGGGATGTCTACAGAAAGCTTCTTGCCATGTGCTGGAACTTCACACTGACAAACTATCAGAGGAAGAGGCACACACTCTCCAGGATGGAGTCCTTGTCAGAGGAAGAGGCACACACTCTCCAGGATGGAGTCCTTTTCAGAGGAAGAGGCACACACTCTCCAGGATGGAGTCCTTGTCAGAGGAAGAGGCACACACTCTCCAGGATGGAGTCCTTGTCAGAGGAAGAGGCACACACTCTCCAGGATGGAGTCCTTGTCAGAGGAAGAGGCACACACTCTCCAGGATGGTGTCCTTGTGTTGGGAGTTGTGTAGCCGATGTAGTTTATGGGCAAATTATGTAAATCTGCAAAACAAACAGCAGGAATATTAAAACTCCGGAATAGAGCTTTCCTTTAATTCTCTGCTGGTTTACAGCGAACACATGTTCTTATCAGCTGTAGACAGAGCACATGTTCTGATCAGCTGTAGACAGAGCACATGTTCTGATCAGCTGTAGACAGAGCACATGTTCTGATCAGCTGTAGACAGAGCACATGTACTGATCAGCTGTAGACAGAACACATGTTTAGCTGATGCAGGAGGCAGACTGAATACCCTAACCCTAATACCAGGATGCAAGCATCTGTCGCTCTCCACAGCCTGCACTGTTGTCTGCAGTGATCACTCAACCATGTCACGCAAACCTCTGCCCCCTGTGGTAACAATGGACTCTCCTGCGTGCCTGACTGGTCACACACTGCCACATTGATTGATAATTCAGAAGTTGAATTGAGTGTTGTGAATCACTCGGCTCCGATGCTCTTTATCCTTAGGCAAATAGTATTTGTGTGCACAATCGTTAATGTCACTATTTTCTACTTGGCCATAGGTAGCATGTTGGAATCGACTTCAATCAATGCAGCACCTCCTATGTCGGCAGAACACAGGTCCTGGGACAGGAGAGGGGACAGGACAGGGGACAGAACACCGGGGACAGAACACAGGGGACAGAACACAGGGGACAGAACACAGGGGACAGAACACAGGGGACAGAACACAGGGGACAGAACACCGGGTACAGAACACGGGGGACAGAACACCGGGTACAGAACACGGGGGACAGAACACAGGGGACAGAACACAGGGTACAGAACAGGGGGGACAGAACACCGGGTACAGAACACGGGGGACAGAACACCGGGTACAGAACACCGGGGACAGAACACAGGGGACAGAACACCGGGTACAGAAAACGGCGGACAGAACACGGGGGACAGAACACTGGGGACAGAACACGGGGGACAGAACAAGGGGGACAGAACACAGGGTACAGAACACGGGGGACAGAACACGGGGTACAGAACACGGGGGACAGAACACGGGGGACAGAACACGGGGGACAGAACACCGGGTACAGAAAACGGGGGACAGAACACGGGGGACAGAACACCGGGGGACAGAACACGGGGGACAGAACACAGGGGACAGAACACGGGGGACAGAACACGGGGGACAGAACACGGGGGACAGAACACAGGGTACAGAACACGGGGGACAGAACACCTTGACCGGGTCAAATTCAGGTCATCCACTTGAATTGAGGAACAGCAAATAATTCTAATTCTTTGGTTGCCGCATGGGGAGAAGAATGGAATATGAGCAGAGAAAATTAAGATGAATAAATATTGACTTTATAATGAGCAAGCTGGCAACCAATGGTGGGGGCAGTGGAGGCACTCCTGTTGTATGTGAAGCACTGCCCTGCTAACACATGTTTTCACAACGTTGTGGTTGGGTTGTGGATGGGTAATTTTATGATGTAATGTTTTCACAACTGTGGTTGGGTTGTGGATGGTTAACGTTGTTATATAACGTTTTCACAATGTTAGAATTCCGTCGCTGGGTAGCGTCACAACGTAATGACAACATTGCCCAGTTACATTGTAAAACCATTGTGCATCGGACACCACTCATTGTTGTTGTAACAACGTTATAGAGACATTGTTGTTGTAACTACATTATAGAGACATTGTTGTTGTAACTATGTTATAGAAACATTGTTGTTATAAATACATTATAGAGACATTGTTGTTGTAACTACATTGTAGAGACATGTTATTGTAAATACATTATAGAGACATTGTTGTTGTAACTATATTATATAAACATTGTTGTTGTAACTACATTATAGAAACATTGTTGTTGTAACTACATTGTAGAGACATTGTTGTTGTAACTTCATTATAGAAACATTGTTGTTGTAACTACATTATAGAAACATTGTTGTTGTAACTACATTATAGAGACATTGTTGTAACTACATTATAGAAACATTGTTGTTGTAACTACATTATAGAGACATTGTTGTTGTAACTACATTATAGAGACATTGTTTTGACGTCATACAGTCTGCTTCATAATAGTCATAAGAATGGGACTGGTTCATCCAAAACCTGGCAGTAATGTATAACTTTCCTATAGAGTCGACAGTAAGATTTTCGTCCCAATATACTCAAGTAATTTACTAGCTCTCTCTCCATGACAATGTTAGTATTTCACTGTGTAACATTATTTCACAACATAATAACAACTTTGCAAAGCTACGTTGTAAGAAAGTTGTGAATTAGACTTCACACAAAGTTTTTTAAAACTCAGGAAAAAAGATCGTAACAACTCATAATTTTGATTTCATATATATATGAACAAGTTCTTCTGTAGGCAAAATGTAATTTGAAAATAAAGTTGACATGAGTAAGATTAACTCCACATGATTTGTCAGTAGGTGTGTGCAGATAGGGTCACATGCAGGTATAGTCATACATTTGGGCACACATTTTTATGCGGGCCTGAGACTGGCTGATGTGAACATCTTTCAAGAGTGCCCACTGCCAGTGAGTGCACCACGTGGCTACAAAGGTGCTGATAAATCACAATGCATCGAAGAATGTCTTTTTCCACCGACCATACGCCAGCAACAGATATTTTACTCCCATTTCCTAAGGTTCTTGCAAAGTATGTTTGAAACATAAAAAGTTTATTTTTTCGGTTTATATGTGCAGATAAAACACGTCAGAGCACACAATTACACATAATACCAAGGTCATACCAGCACACGATTACACATAATACCAACATCATACCAGCACATGATTACACATGATACCAAGGTCATACCAGCACACGATTAAAAATAATACCAAGGTCATACCAGCACACGATTACACATAATACCAACATCATACCAGCACATGATTACACATAATACCAACGTCATACCAGCTCATGATTACACATTATACCAACATCATACCAGCTCATGATTACACATAATACCAACATCATACCAGCTCATGATTACACATTATACCAACATCATACCAGCTCATGATTACACATACTACCAACATCATACCAGCTCATGATTACACATAATACCAACATCATACCAGCTCATGATTACACATTATACCAACATCATACCAGCACATGATTACACATTATACCAAGGTCATACCAGCACACGATTACACATAATACCAACGTCATACCAGCTCATGATTACACATTATACCAACATCATACCAGCTCATGATTACACATTATACCAACATCATACCAGCTCATGATTACACATAATACCAACATCATACCAGCCTATGATTACACATAATACCAACGTCATACCAGCTCATGATTACACATTATACCAACATCATACCAGCTCACGATTACACATTATACCAACATCAAAAAAGCACATGATTACACATAATACCAATGTCATACCAGCTCATGATTACACATAATACCAACATCATACCAGCTCATGATTACACATAATACCAACGTCATACCAGCACATGATTACACATAATTCCATATTACCAGCACACGATTACACATAATACCAAGGTCATACCAGAACATGATTACACATTATACCAAGGTCATACCAGCACACGATTACACATAATAGCAAGGTCATACCAGAACATGATTACACATTATACCAAGGTCATACCAGCACATGATTACACATAATACCAAGGTCATACCAGCACATGATTACACCAAGTACAAAAGGATCCATGTACAAACTTGCCACAAGAAAATTCATTGAACTGAAATCACATCTGTGGAGCAAAACTATGAATCTCCTACTTCCTGACCCCCTTCGAGACCCCCTTCCTGACCCCCGTCCCGGAGCATGCATGTGCTGTGCTGGCTACTCACAGTGTCCCACCACGCACGGGGCTCAGGAGTCTCTGTGATGCACACTCCTGCACATTCTCCCGTCGACTCACTGCACACTCCCCACGACGTCCTCACTAGCTGACTGTGCCAGGTGCATTTCAGATTGCTATTCCGGGATTTCAACGCCTCAGAGTTGTTTTTTTCAAAGTTTGGCAAAGTGCAGCTATGTGAGGAATACCTCCATGTGATGGGTGAAATGATACGTCTACTGACATTGGGGCCTTGATGTAATTGTGGTGTGAGGGGGATGGGGACGTAGGTGTGGGGTGATGGCTGAGATGTGGCGTGCTAGAGGGAGGTGGATTGTCGGGAACTAATAGGGACAGGAGTGGGTCTGGATGGGTGTTGTGGGAGGGGGGTATGTGTGTTATGGGGAGGGGGTATGTGTGTTATGGGCAGGGGGTATGTGTGTTATAGGGAGGTGGTATGTGTGTTATGGGGAGAGGGGTATGTGGAGGGGGGTATGTGTGTAATGGGGAGAGGGGTATGTGTATAATGGGGAGAGGGGTATGTGTGTTATGGGGAGGAGGTATGTGTGTTATGGGGCGGGGGTACGTGTGTTAAGGGAAGGAGGTATGTGTGTTATGGGAAGGGGGGTATGTGTGTTATGGGGAGGGGGGTATGTGTGTTATGGGAGGGGTGTATGTGTGTTATGGGGAGGGGGTATGTGTGTTATGGGGAGAGGGGTATGTGTTTTATGTGGAGGGGGGTATGTCTGTAATGGGGAGAGGGGTATGTGTGTAATGGGGAGAGGGGTATGTATGTTATGGGGAGGAGGTATGTGTGTTATGGGGCGGGGGTACGTGTGTTAAGGGAAGGAGGTATGTGTGTTATGGGAAAGGGGGTATGTGTGTTATGGGGAGGGGGGTATGTGTGTTATGGGGAGGGGGTATGTGTGTTATGTGAAGGAGGTATGTGTGTTAGGGGGCGGGGGGTATATGTGTTATGGGAAGGAGGTTATGTGTGTTAGGGGGCGGGGGGGTATGTGTGTTATGGGGAGGGGGGTATGTGTGTTATGGGGAGGGGGTATGTGTGTTATGTGAAGGAGGTATGTGTGTTATGGGAAGGAGGTATGTGTGTTATGGGGAGGGGGGTATGTGTGTTATGGGGAGGAGGTTATGTGTGTTAGGGGGAGGGGGTATGTGTGTTAGGGGGAGAGGGGGGTGTTATGGGGAGGGGGTATGTGTATTATGGGAAGGAAGTATGTGTGTTAGGGGGAAGGAAGTATGTGTGTTAGGGGGAGGGGGTATGTGTGTTATGGGGAGGGGGTAAGGTGCTAAGTAATTATGTGAGTTGCATATATTTTGTAGAAATGCTATAATTACTTTGTGACATATGACAGTGATGGTAACTTACGTTTCTGCTCAAAATACAGAAACTCTAACACTTGACTACACACCACATACCTTCCTCCACACCAGAGTCCTCGGTCCGCGCCACGGAGAAACACGCGCTGCTGACGCTCGTGTCATCTGTGAAGTCAGGGCTGACCCCCGACGTGCAGTCCACGTACATGTCGTCCTGACTGATGTCGTCTGTGGAGCTCTCCGCCACAGCGTGGTGCACGCGGGCGTACATGGGGGTCTTGTCAGGGAGGTGCAGCACCTGCACACCAGTCCTCCCTTCACTCTCGTACAGGTCCAGCATCTCGTCCAGGGCTTCCAGCGACTTGCTGGCCTCTCGTTGTCTGAAAGACAGCAACACAACAAGTTACCAACAGTTGAGACACATTCTGGTGTTTGGTGCAGTGAAACCTCAGCTGATGTCCGTCATGGGCAACACCCTCATCCCCGACACCCTCATCCCCGACACCCTCATCCCGAACACCCTCATCCCGACACCCTCATCCCCGACACCCGAATTCCCAACACTCTCATCCCGAACACCCTCATCCCAGACACCCGAATCCCCGACACCCGAATCCCCAACACCCGAATCCCCAACACCCTCATCCCGCACACACTCATCCCCGACACCCTCATCCCGAACACTCTCATCCCGAACACCCTCATCCCCGACACCCTCATCCCGAACACTCTCATCCCGAACACCCTCATCCCTGACACCCTCACCCCGAACACTCTCATCCCGAACACCCTCATCCCAGACACCTTCATCCCGAACACCCTCATCCCGAACACCCTCATCCCCGACACCCTCATCTCCGACACCCGAATCCCCAACACCCGAATCCCCGACACCCGAATCCCGAACACTCTCATCCCTGACACCCTCACCCCGAACACTCTCATCCCGAACACCCTCATCCCAGACACCTTCATCCCGAACACCCGAATCCCGAACACCCTCATCCCTGACACCCTCATCTCCGACACCCTCATCCCTGACACCCTCACCCCGAACACTCTCATCCCGAACACCCTCATCCATGACACCCTCATCCCGAACACCCTCATCCCGAACACCCTCATCCCTGAAACCTTCATCCCGAACACCTTCATCCCGAACACTCTCATCCTGAACACCCTCATCCCCGACACCCTCATCCCCAACACCCTTATCCCAGACACCCTTATCCCCAACACCCTTATCCCAGACACCCTTATCCCAGACACCCTCATCCCTGACACCCTTATCCCAGACACCCTCATCCCTGACACCCTTATCCCAGACACCCTCATCCCTGACACCCTTATCCCAGACACCCTCATCCCTGACACCCTTATCCCAGACACCCTCATCCCTGACACCCTCATCCCCAACACCCTCATCCCGAACACCCTTATCCCAGACACCCTTATCCCGAACACCCTTATCCCAGACACCCTCATCCCTGTCACCCTTATCCCAGACACCCTCATCCCGAACACCCTCATCCCTGACACCCTCACCCCGAACACTCTCATCCCTGACACCCTCACCCCGAACACTCTCATCCCGAACACCCTCATCCCAGACACCTTCATCCCGAACACCCGAATCCTGAACACCCGAATCCCCAACACCCGAATTCCGAACACCCTCATCCCAGACACCCTCATCCCGAACACCCTCATCCCGAACACCCTCATCCCTATCACCCTCATCCCAAACACCCGAATCCCCAACACCCGAATCCCGAACACTCTCATCCCGAACACCCTCATCCCAGACACCCTCATCCCCGACACCAGTCTCATTAAAGTCAGTTCTTAGTTCTTGCTGCCGCTAAACAAAGATCTGAGGACATCCCATTATCAGACCGACCTTGCGCAAACTTTGACCGACCAATGGAATGACCAGTCAGAAGGCAGCTTTCTCGTGCTTAACGGCACTAATTTCAAATTGGCGACTACGCCTGAAACCTAAACAAAAGAACATTCTGGAATGGCTAATAGATGGTCTAGATTGTATGGGTTCAGTCGTTAAACCTGTAACTATCGTTCAGAATACCCCATGTTACAGTTTTAGACGTGAACCCAACGAAAATTCCCAATAAATAAAAGCACCAGTTTCCTGATGCGTCTTCAGACATTTTTAACATCAGTATATTTCATATTCAATGACATGACCTATCTTTATTTCCTTTCACGTACGCTTCTTCTCTCACTCTTACTCCTGCCTGTGTTATCAGCACCTGAGGTGTGATGTGGACACTTTGAAATGGCACTTTTTGTCACAGCGCAGCCGCGGAGAGACACACATTCTGCTCTCTCAACCTGACATCCATTAATGTTGATGGCATCAAGACTATTATTTTCTTTGCCTTGTCTGTGATTTTTGCCATGCCACAGCCGAGGAGACACCTTCTTGCTCCCTTGACTCAACATCTACTAATCCTGATGTCAGCATCTCAACTTTGAACTGTATTCACCTGGAATGTCAACTGCGCCAGTAACAAGTCCCGTTTGGTGCACATGTACTTACAATCTGTTGGTTGTGCCATGTCGGTGAGTGTCGTGGTCCATCTCGTCTTTCAGCCAATCCGAGAGTCTCCACTGCTGCCTCGCGACATCCTCCAAGAAGGCTGTGATCTGGTCAGTCTCCACTGCAACCTGCTTCAAGGAATGTTTCCTCTGTCTCCTTGCCGTGAATCCTCGCATCGCTGCATGTAACAGATGTCTTTGATACAGTCGACATAACAACATTGACTACACTGCATACATGATTCACCAAACAAACAACACCCACCATAGTCTGGTGTCCAATAACTGTTGAATGAAGGAATACATATTGCTTTACGCCACATCAGCAATATTGCAGCTATTCCAGGTGTTATATACCCACAGAGCCAGTTCTGCCTGTTATAACTGTATATATACCATTTTTACCTCACTAAGCGTCAAGCTACAATCAGTGCCCCCAAACCGACCAATCTGTGAATAATTTTGATAAGCATCCCTTACTAAGGCCAAAAATTATAACAGATTTCTACTGCACATGGGGGTATATGTTTTCATTCACCCACTGGCCTGTCATGTCAAAGTTCACCTACTCACATGGCTATATTGTATGAAGCATGCTGCTGGAATACTGACAAAAAGTTTAAAAAAACACCTCACGCATTCTCCACCAAACTATAAGGTTTCATACCAGCTTGGCATTTGACGACCTTGCCCTTGACCTCTCTGACCTTCTCGTCCATTGTATCCACTTGACCCTGGCGCAGGAAAACTTTTGATTTTCCGATCTGTGATAGCAAAAAATTCCAATAAAGTCATAAACTGTTGTAAAGTGATGTTCTTCGGATCAATGATAATCCCAGGAACTTCTTCAGTGGGAGGTAACTTGGATCTGACATTAATTTGGAGGCGGTAACTCTCATTAGATGGTAGTGTACAGAGGTAACTCTAATTAGATGGTAGTGTACAGAGGTAACCCCAATTAGATGGTAGTGTACAGAGGTAACTTGGATCTGACATTAATGTGGGGGCGGTAACTCTAATTAGATGGTAGTGTACAGAGGTAACTCTAATTAGATGGTAGTGTACAGAGGTAACTCTAATTAGATGGTAGTGTACAGAGGTAACTCTAATTAGATGGCAGTGTACAGAGGTAACTCTAATTAGATGGTAGTGTACAGAGGTAACTCTAATTAGATGGTAGTGTACAGAGGTAACTCCAATTAGATGGTAGTGTACAGAGGTAACTTGGATCTGACATTAATGTGGGGGCGGTAACTCTAATTAGATGGTAGTGTACAGAGGTAACTCTAATTAGATGGTAGTGTACAGAGGTAACTCTAATTAGATGGTAGTGTACAGAGGTAACTCTAATTAGATGGCAGTGTACAGAGGTAACTCTAATTAGATGGTAGTGTACAGAGGTAACTCTAATTAGATGGTAGTGTACAGAGGTAACTCCAATTAGATGGTAGTGTACAGAGGTAACTTGGATCTGACATTAATGTGGGGGCGGTAACTCTAATTAGATGGTAGTGTACAGAGGTAACTCTAATTAGATGGTAGTGTACAGAGGTAACTCTAATTAGATGGTAGTGTACAGAGGTAACTCTAATTAGATGGTAGTGTACAGAGGTAACTCTAATTAGATGGTAGTGTACAGAGGTAACTCTAATTAGATGGTAGTGTACAGAGGTAACTCTAATTAGATGGTAGTGTACAGGGGTAACTTGGAACTGACATTAATGTGGGTTCGGTAACTCTAATTAGATGGTAGTGTACAGAGGTAAATCTAATTAGATGGTAGTGTACAGAGGTAACTCTAATTAGATGGTAGTGTACAGAGGTAACTCTAATTAGATGGTAGTGTACAGAGGTAACTTGGAACTGACAATAATGTGGGGGCAGTAACTCTAATTAGATGGTAGTGTACAGAGGTAAATCTAATTAGATGGTAGTGTACAGAGGTAACTCTAATTAGATGGTAGTGTACAGAGGTAACTCTAATTAGATGGTAGTGTACAGAGGTAACTCTAATTAGATGGCAGTGTACAGAAGTAACTCTAATTAGATGGTAGTGTACAGAGGTAACTCTAATTAGATGGTAGTGTACAGAGGTAACTCTAATTAGATGGTAGTGTACAGAGGTAACTTGGATCTGACATTAATGTGGGGGCGGTAACTCTAATTAGATGGTAGTGTACAGAGGTAACTCTAATTAGATGGTAGTGTACAGAGGTAACTCCAATTAAATGGTAGTGTACAGTGGTAACTCTAATTAGATGGTAGTGTACAGAGGTAACTCCAATTAAATGGTAGTGTACAGAGGTAACTCCAATTAAATGGTAGTGTACAGAGGTAACCCTAATTAGTTGGTAGTGTACAGAGGTAACTCCAATTAGATGGTAGTGTACAGAGGTAACTCTAAGTAAATGGTAGTGTACAGAGGTAACTCTAATTAGATGGTAGTGTACAGAGGTAACTCTAATTAGATGGTAGTGTACAGAGGTAACTCTAATTAGATGGTAGTGTACAGAGGTAACTCTAATTAGATGGTAGTGTACAGAGGTAACTCTAATTACATGTAGTGTACAGAGGTAACTCTAATTAGATGGTAGTGTACAGAGGTAACTCTAATTAGATGGTAGTGTACAGAGGTAACTCTAATTAGATGGTAGTGTACAGAGGTAACTCTAATTAGATGGTAGTTTACAGAGGTAACCCCAATTAGATGGTAGTGAGCAGGGGTAACTTGGATCTGACATTAATGTGGGGGCGGTAACTCTAATTAGATGGTAGTGTACAGAGGTAACTCTAATTAGATGGTAGTGTACAGAGGTAACTCTAAGTAGATGGTAGTGTACAGAGGTAACTCTAATTAGATGGTAGTGTACAGAGGTAACTTTGATCTGACATTAATGTGCGGGCTGTGACTCTAATTAGATGGTAGTGTACAGAGGTTACTCTAATTAGATGGTAGTGTACAGAGGTAACTCTAATTAGATGGTAGTGTACAGAGGTAACTCTAATTAGATGGTAGTGTACAGAGGTAACTCTAATTAGATGGTAGTGTACAGAGGTAACTCTAATTAGATGGTAGTGTACAGAGGTAACTCTAATTAGATGGTAGTGTACAGAGGTAACTCTAATTAGATGGTAGTGTACAGAGGTAACTCTAATTAGATGGTAGTGTACAGAGGTAACTCTAATTAGATGGTAGTGTACAGAGGTAACTCTAATTAGATGGTAGTGTACAGAGGTAACTTGGATCTGACATTAATGTGGGGGCGGTAACTCTAATTAGATGGTAGTGTACAGAGGTAACTCTAATTAGATGGTAGTGTACAGAGGTAACTCCAATTAGATGGTAGTGTACAGAGGTAACTCTAATTAGATGGTAGTGTACAGAGGTAACTTGGATCTGACATTAATGTGGGGGCGGTAACTCTAATTAGATGGTAGTGTACAGAAGTAACTCTAATTAGATGGTAGTGTACAGAGGTAACTCTAATTAGATGGTAGTGTACAGAGGTAACCCCAATTAGATGGTAGTGTACAGAGGTAACTTGGATCTGACATTAATGTGGGGGCGGTAACTCTAATTAGATGGTAGTGTACAGAGGTAACTCCAATTAGATGGTAGTGTACAGAGGTAACTCTAATTAGATGGTAGTGTACAAAGGTAACTCTAATTAGATGGTAGTGTACAGAGGTAACTCTAATTAGATGGTAGTGTACAGATGTAACTCTAATTAGATGGTTGTGTACAGAGGTAACTCCAATTAGATGGTAGTGTACAGAGGTAACTCTAAGTAAATGGTAGTGTACAGAGGTAACTCTAATTAGATGGTAGTGTACAGAGGTAACTCTAATTAGATGGTAGTGTACAGAGGTAACTCTAATTAGATGGTAGTGTACAGAGGTAACTCTAATTAGATGGTAGTGTACAGAGGTAACTCTAATTACATGTAGTGTACAGAGGTAACTCTAATTAGATGGTAGTGTACAGAGGTAACTCTAATTAGATGGTAGTGTACAGAGGTAACTCTAATTAGATGGTAGTGTACAGAGGTAACTCTAATTAGATGGTAGTTTACAGAGGTAACCCCAATTAGATGGTAGTGAGCAGGGGTAACTTGGATCTGACATTAATGTGGGGGCGGTAACTCTAATTAGATGGTAGTGTACAGAGGTAACTCTAATTAGATGGTAGTGTACAGAGGTAACTCTAAGTAGATGGTAGTGTACAGAGGTAACTCTAATTAGATGGTAGTGTACAGAGGTAACTTTGATCTGACATTAATGTGCGGGCTGTGACTCTAATTAGATGGTAGTGTACAGAGGTTACTCTAATTAGATGGTAGTGTACAGAGGTAACTCTAATTAGATGGTAGTGTACAGAGGTAACTCTAATTAGATGGTAGTGTACAGAGGTAACTCTAATTAGATGGTAGTGTACAGAGGTAACTCTAATTAGATGGTAGTGTACAGAGGTAACTCTAATTAGATGGTAGTGTACAGAGGTAACTCTAATTAGATGGTAGTGTACAGAGGTAACTCTAATTAGATGGTAGTGTACAGAGGTAACTCTAATTAGATGGTAGTGTACAGAGGTAACTCTAATTAGATGGTAGTGTACAGAGGTAACTTGGATCTGACATTAATGTGGGGGCGGTAACTCTAATTAGATGGTAGTGTACAGAGGTAACTCTAATTAGATGGTAGTGTACAGAGGTAACTCCAATTAGATGGTAGTGTACAGAGGTAACTCTAATTAGATGGTAGTGTACAGAGGTAACTTGGATCTGACATTAATGTGGGGGCGGTAACTCTAATTAGATGGTAGTGTACAGAAGTAACTCTAATTAGATGGTAGTGTACAGAGGTAACTCTAATTAGATGGTAGTGTACAGAGGTAACCCCAATTAGATGGTAGTGTACAGAGGTAACTTGGATCTGACATTAATGTGGGGGCGGTAACTCTAATTAGATGGTAGTGTACAGAGGTAACTCCAATTAGATGGTAGTGTACAGAGGTAACTCTAATTAGATGGTAGTGTACAAAGGTAACTCTAATTAGATGGTAGTGTACAGAGGTAACTCTAATTAGATGGTAGTGTACAGATGTAACTCTAATTAGATGGTTGTGTACAGAGGTAACTCCAATTAAATGGTAGTGTACAGAGGTAACTTGGATCTGACATTAATGTGGGGGCGGTAACTCTAATTAGATGGTAGTGTACAGAGGTAACTCTAATTACATGGTAGTGTACAGAGGTAACTCTAATTAGATGGTAGTGTACAGAGGTAACTCCAATTAAATGGTAGTGTACAGAGGTAACTCTAATTAGATGGTAGTGTACAGGGGTAACTCCAATTAAATGGTAGTGTACAGAGGTAACTCCAATTAAATGGTAGTGTACAGAGGTAACTCTAATTAGTTGGTAGTGTACAGAGGTAACTCTAATTAGATGGTAGTGTACAGAGGTAACTCTCATTAGATGGTAGCGTACACAGATAACTCCAATTAAATGGTAGTGTACAGAGGTAACTCTAATTAGATAATAGTGTACAGAGGTAACTCCAATTTAATGGTAGTGTACAGAGGTAACTTGGATCTGACATTAATGTGGGGGCGGTAACTCTAATTAGATGGTAGTGTACAGAGGTAACTCTAATTAGATGGTAGTGTACAGAGGTAACTCTAATTAGATGGTAGTGTACAGAGGTAAATCTAATTAGATGGTAGTGTACAGAGGTAACTCTAATTAGATGGTAGTGTACAGAAGTAACTCTAATTAGATGGTATTGTACAGAGGTAACTCTAATTAGATGGTAGTGTACAGAGGTAACTCTAATTAGAGGGTAGTGTACAGAGGTAACTCTAATTAGATGGTAGTGTAGAGAGGTAACTTGGATCTGACATTGATGTGGGGGCGGTAACTCTAATTAGAGGGTAGTGTACAGAGGTAACTTGGATCTGACATTGATGTGGGGGCGGTAACTCTAATTAGATGATAGTGTACAGAGGTAACTCCAATTAGATGGTAGTGTACAGAGGTAACTCTAATTAGATGGTAGTGTACAGAGGTAACTCCAATTAGATGGTAGTGTACAGAGGTATCTCCAATAAGATGGTAGTGTACAGAGGTAACTCCAATTAAATGGTAGTGTACAGAGGTAACTCTAATTAGATGGTAGTGTACAGAGGTAACTCCAATTAGATGGTAGTGTACAGAGGTATCTCCAATAAGATGGTAGTGTACAGAGGTAACTCTTATCTGGGGGTACTGTACAGGAGGTAACTCCAGATCTCGGAGTACTGTACCGGAGTTAACTGAGTCCTACCTGATAGTTTGTGATGTGACAATGATTCAGCACGTCCCGGCACGCCTGCTCTGGCGTCACCATCCCCTTCCTGAGAGAGTTGACAAGGACGTCAAAGCAGCGGTACCTAATGCACAGAACGATCAGTGTATAAAGAGTCTCTCCACCCAAACCCCACCTCTCTTCTCCCGTCTGTACACCTCAACTCTATACACCCTCTCTGCACCCCATGTCACTGCACCCCACATCCGTACACTCCACATCCATACACTCCACATCCATACACCCCACATCCATACCCCCCACATCCATACCCCCCACATCCATACCCCCCACATCCGTACACCCCACATCCATACACCCCACATCCATTCACCCCACATCCATACACACGACATCCCTACCCCCCACATCGATACACCCCACATCCATACACCCCACATCCCTACACCCCACATCTGTACTCCCCACATCCATACCCCCCACGTCCATACACGCCACATCCATACACCCCACATCCCTACACCCCACATCCCTACACCCCACATCCATACCCCCCACATCCATACACCCCACATCCATACCCCCCACATCCATACCCCCCACATCAATACCCCCCACATCCATACCCCCCACATCCATACCCCCCACATCCGTACACCCCACATCCCTACACCCCACATCCATACACCCCACATCCATACACCCCACATCCATACCCCCTGCATCCGTACCCCCCACATCCGTACCCCCCACATCCGTACACCCCACATCCGTACACCCCACATCCGTACACCCCACATCCGTACACCCCACATCCATACACCCCACATCCATACACCCCACATCCATACACCCCACATCCATAAACCCCACATCCATACACCCCACATCCATACCCCCCACATCCATACACCCCACATCCATACACCCCACATCCATACACCCCACATCCATATACCCCACATCCATACACCCCACATCCATAAACCCTACATCCATACACCCCACATCCATACCCCCCACATCCATACACCATACACCCCACATCCATAAACCCTACATCCATACACCCCACATCCATAAACCGGACATCCATACACCCCACATCCATACCCCCCACATCCATACACCCCACATCCATACACCCCACATCCGTACACCCCACATCCATACACCCTGCATCCATAAACCCTACATCCTTAAACCCTACATCCATATACCCTACATCCATACACCCCACATCCATACACCCTACATCCATACACCCTACATCCATAAACCCCACATCCATACACCCTACATCCATACACCCCACATCCATAAACCCCACATCCATACACCCTACATCCATACACCCTACATCCATACACCCTACATCCATACACCCTACATCCATACACCCGACATCCATAAACCCCACATCCATACACCCCACATCCATAAACCCCACATCCATACACCCTGCATCCATAAACCCTACATCCATACACCCCACATCCATTCACCCCACATCCATACACACGACATCCCTACCCCCCACATCGATACACCCCACATCCATACACCCCACATCCATACCCCCCACATCCATACACCCCACATCCATACACCCCACATCCATACACCCCACATCCATATACCCCACATCCATATACCCCACATCCATACACCCCACATCCATAAACCCTACATCCATACACCCCACATCCATACCCCCCACATCCATACACCATACACCCCACATCCATAAACCCTACATCCATACACCCCACATCCATAAACCGGACATCCATACACCCCACATCCATACCCCCCACATCCATACACCCCACATCCATACACCCCACATCCGTACACCCCACATCCATACACCCTGCATCCATAAACCCTACATCCTTAAACCCTACATCCATATACCCTACATCCATACACCCCACATCCATACACCCTACATCCATACACCCTACATCCATAAACCCCACATCCATACACCCTACATCCATAAACCCCACATCCATACACCCCACATCCGTACACCCCACATCCATACACCCTGCATCCATAAACCCTACATCCTTAAACCCTACATCCATATACCCTACATCCATACACCCCACATCCATACACCCTACATCCATACACCCTACATCCATAAACCCCACATCCATACACCCTACATCCATAAACCCCACATCCATACACCCTACATCCATAAACCCTACATTCATACACCCCACATCCATAAACCCCACATCCATACACCCCACATCCATAAACCCCACATCCATACACCCCACATCCATACACCCTACATCCATACACCCTACATCCATACACCCCACATCCATACACCCCACATCTGTACACCTGACATCCGTACACCCGACATTCCCCGGTGACAGCTGATGGAGCTGACCTGGCCAGGAAGCTGGGGAAAGAGATCCGGAGTGCGTAGCCGTGTTTCCGTATCCTGACAGTTTCCAGCACGCCCGTGTACAGCAGCTGGGCCTTGACGTACTCCGTGGTGAAACCCAGCGCTGCCTTCGTCTCGTTCGGCTTGATGCACCGCACAAAGTGGGGCTGACACAACTGGAGCTTCGCCATCATGTCTGTCAGGGAGTTCTGACAAAAGCAATGTTATGCATGTGAGAAGGAAGTATCTCACAGTTCTGACAACAGCAATGTTAATGTGAGACAGAAGCATCTCACAGTTCACAGGCCCTGACTCACCTTGAACTGGTAGGCCCTGACTCACCTTGAACTGGTAGGCCTTGACTCACCTTGACCTGGTAGGCCTTGACTCACCTTGAACTGGTAGGCCTTGACTCACCTTGAACTGGTAGGCCTTGATTCACCTTGAACTGGTAGGCCTTGATTCACCTTGAACTGTTAGGCCTTGACTCACCTTGAACTGGTAGGCCTTGACTCACCTTGAACTGGTAGGCCTTGACTCACCTTGAACTGGTAGGCCTTGACTCACCTTGAACTGGTAGGCCTTGATTCACCTTGAACTGGTAGGCCCTGACCCACCTTGAACTGGTAGGCCCTGACCCACCTTGAACTGGTAGGCCCTGACTCACCTTGAACTGGTAGGCCTTGACTCACCTTGAACTGGTAGGCCATGGTGGCGGGGCCCTTCCTTGTGGTCCCTGTGGCAGTCAGCCGCTCACGTCTCTGCTCAGGCTGCAATATCATGGAGCGAGTGAGTTAAAAAAAATGTTGTGCCTCTGTTAAGAAGCTTGCAATTCCATTGGTTAATCAAAACCAGATGACAAAACAATACATTTCAATGCAGACCCCCAATCACTTGACTGATACTGACCTCGAACACTGACTCGTCACTTGATCACTTACATGATGAATATTCATTTTGCTAGAAAACAAAACGGTGTGACGTAACATTTCATGGTTCACCAGTATCTTGTTGACATGCTGGACAACAGAGACAGCAGAAATGTGATGCAGCAACAAATGTCCTGACAATTACTGTGAATCTAGGGGAAAGTTTTTTTGTTTTGTTTGTTTGTTTGTTTCAAGTCAAATTAGTTCCTGTTGTTTCATCATCACGTCCCAAATGTCAAGGTGTCAACTCAACACAGAGCAGGTTTACTGGCTTTCCCTACATCTGCTATTTGACATCCTCAGGTTTACTGGCTTTCCGTACTTCTGCTATTTGACATCCTCAGGTTTATTGGCTTTCCCTACATCTGCTATTTGACATTCTCAGGTTTACTGGCTTTCCCTACATCTGCTATTTGACATTCTCAGATTTACTGGCTTTCCCTACTTCTGCTATTTGACATCCTCAGGTTTACTGGCTTTCCCTACATCTGCTATTTGACATTCTCAGGTTTACTGGCTTTCCCCACTTCTGCTATTTGACATCCTCGGGTTTACTGGCTTTCCGTACATCTGCTATTTGACATCCTCAGGTTTATTGGCTTTCCCTACATCTGCTATTTGACATTCTCAGGTTTACTGGCTTTCCCCACTTCTGCTATTTGACATCCTCAGGTTTACTGGCTTTCCGTACATCTGCTATTTGACATCCTCAGGTTTACTGGCTTTCCCTACATCTGCTATTTGACATCCTCAGGTTTACTGGCTTTCCCTACATCTGCTATTTGACATCCTCAGGTTTACTGGCTTTCCCTACATCTGCTATTTGACATTCTCAGGTGAAGAAATGAGGAGATGCCGCAGCCAGTCTGTGCAGAACTAAATCTGTAGCTATGCTGATCATTGTAGGTTTCTTTTGTGAAATGTGTATTGTGTATGTTGTGTTTCTTGTGTTTCTTGTGTATGTTGTGTTTATTGTGTTTCTTGTGTTTCTTGTGTTTGTTGTATTTCTTGTGTTTGTTGTATTTCTTGTGTTTGTTGTGTTTCTTGTGTTTGTTGTATTTCTTGTGTTTCTTGTGTTTGTTGTATTTCTTGTGTTTGTTGTGTTTCTTGTGTTTCTTGTGTTTGTTGTATTTCTTGTGTTTGTTGTGTTTCTTGTGTTTGTTGTATTTCTTGTGTTTCTTGTGTTTGTTGTATTTCTTGTGTTTCTTGTGTTTGTTGTGTTTGTTGTGTTTATTGTGTTTCTTGTTTTTCTTGTGTTTCTTGTGTTTGTTGTGTGTTTCTTGTGTTTCTTGTGTTTATTGTGTTTCTTGTTTTTCTTGTGTTTCTTGTGTTTGTTGGTGTGATTCCCCACATGGAATCTGTATGATGCCCATTTCTGTAAAAAACAGACACAATCACTAATTCACTCACTCACACCAAAGTTAAGCTGTTCACTGTTAAAGGGAGACAACCAATCATAGTTAGGGTATTTCTTGTGTTAGCTGATTAGCACAACATGAATTAGTGTACATATACATGTATTAAACATATAATTACTCTAGACAACATGGTTAATCAAATGTAGGTCTCATATTGACGCCATCAAGCGTAGTGTATGTATACTGATCATTGTAGGTTTCTTTTGTGAAATGTGTATTGTGTATGTTGTGTTTCTTGTGTTTCTTGTGTATGTTGTGTTTATTGTGTTTCTTGTGTTTCTTGTGTTTGTTGTATTTCTTGTGTTTGTTGTATTTCTTGTGTTTGTTGTGTTTCTTGTGTTTGTTGTATTTCTTGTGTTTCTTGTGTTTGTTGTATTTCTTGTGTTTGTTGTGTTTGTTGTGTTTCTTGTGTTTGTTGTATTTCTTGTGTTTGTTGTGTTTCTTGTGTTTGTTGTATTTCTTGTGTTTCTTGTGTTTGTTGTATTTCTTGTGTTTCTTGTGTTTCTTGTGTTTGTTGTGTTTATTGTGTTTCTTGTTTTTCTTGTGTTTCTTGTGTTTGTTGTGTGTTTCTTGTGTTTCTTGTGTTTCTTGTGTTTATTGTGTTTCTTGTTTTTCTTGTGTTTCTTGTGTTTGTTGTGTTTGTTGTGTTTCTTGTGTTTGTTGGTGTGATTCCCCACATGGAATCTGTATGATGCCCATTTCTGTAAAAAACAGACACAATCACTAATTCACTCACTCACTCCAAAGTTAAGCTGTTCACTGTTAAAGGGAGACAACCAATCATAGTTAGGGTATTTCTTGTGTTAGCTGATTAGCACAACATGAATTAGTGTACATATACATGTATTAAACATATAATTACTCTAGACAACATGGTTAATCAAATGTAGGTCTCATATTGACGCCATCAAGCGTAGTGTATGTATAATGCAAGAGTAGTGTATGTATAATGTAAGAGTAACGTATGTATAATGTGAGAGTAGTGTATGTATAATGTAAGAGTAGTGTATGTATAATGTGAGAGTAGTGTATGTATAATGTGAGAGTAGTGGATGTATACTGTGAGAGTAGTGGATGTATAATGTAAGAGTAGTGTATGTATAACGTGAGAGTAGTGTATGTATAATGTGAGAGTAGTGTATGTATAATGTGAGAGTAGTGGATGTATAATGTAAGAGTAGTGTATGTATAATGTGAGAGTAGTGTATGTATAATGCAAGAGTAGTGTATGTATAATGTAAGAGTAGTGTATGTATAATGTGAGAGTAGTGTATGTATACTGTGAGAGTAGTGTATGTATAATGCAAGAGTAGTGTATGTATAATATAAGAGTAGTGTATGTATAATGTAAGAGTAGTGTATGTATAATGTAAGAGTAGTGTATGTATAATGTAAGAGTAGTGGATGTATACTGTAAGAGTAGTGTTTGTATACTGTAAGAGTAGTGGATGTATACTGTGAGAGTAGTGTATGTATAATGTGAGAGTAGAGTATGTATAATTTAAGAGTAGTGTATGTATACTGTAAGAGTAGTGTATGTATAATGTGAGAGTAGTGTATGTATAACGTGAGAGTAGTGTATGTATAATGTGAGAGTAGTGTATGTATAATGTGAGAGTAGTGGATGTATAATGTAAGAGTAGTGTATGTATAATGTGAGAGTAGTGTATGTATAATGCAAGAGTAGTGTATGTATAATGTAAGAGTAGTGTATGTATAATGTGAGAGTAGTGTATGTATACTGTGAGAGTAGTGTATGTATAATGCAAGAGTAGTGTATGTATAATATAAGAGTAGTGTATGTATAATGTAAGAGTAGTGTATGTATAATGTAAGAGTAGTGTATGTATAATGTAAGAGTAGTGGATGTATACTGTAAGAGTAGTGTTTGTATACTGTAAGAGTAGTGGATGTATACTGTGAGAGTAGTGTATGTATAATGTGAGAGTAGAGTATGTATAATTTAAGAGTAGTGTATGTATACTGTAAGAGTAGTGTATGTATAATGTGAGAGTAGTGTATGTATAATGTAAGAGTAGTGTATGTATACTGTAAGAGTAGTGTATGTATAATGTAAGAGTAGTGTATGTATACTGTGAGAGTAGTGGATGTATAATGTGAGAGTAGTGGATGTATAATGTAAGAGTAGTGGATGTATACTGTGAGAGTAGTGGATGTATACTGTGAGAGTAGTGTATGTATAATGTAAGAGTAGTGTATGTATAACGTAAGAGTAGTGTATGTATACTGTAAGAGTAGTGTATGTATAATGTGAGAGTAGTGTATGTATAATGTGAGAGTAGTGGATGTATAATGTGAGAGTAGTGTATGTATACTGCAAGAGTAGTGTATGTATAATGTGAGAGTAGTGTATGTATACTGTGAGAGTAGTGTATGTATACTGTAAGAGTAGTGTGTGTATACTGTAAGAGTAGTGGATGTATAATGTGAGAGTAGTGTATGTATAATGTGAGAGTAGTGTATGTATACTGTAAGAGTAGTGTATGTATACTGTGAGAGTAGTGTATGTATACTGTAAGAGTAGTGTATGTATAATGTGAGAGTAGTGTATGTATAATGTGAGAGTAGTGTATGTATAATGTGAGAGTAGTGTATGTATAATGTGAGAGTAGTGTATGTATACTGTAAGAGTAGTGTATGTATATTGTGAGAGTAGTGGATGTATAATGTTAGAGAGACGAGACTGAAGACATCTGATGATCACAAAAACAACTGTGTGAGATGGAGTTGACCGTTGATTGTCTTCCAGGAATTTAATGGACATTATCCCATTCATCTGGCTTCTGTAGCAGCCTTGGTGCTTCTCATTACTCACTCTCTCCATCTTTGGACCTTTCATCTTCTTGAAGAACTCAAACGGGGACTTGGATGTCTTGAGCTGCCTCTTGAAACTCAGCTCCCGCTGCAGGGAGAGCTGTCTGGTGCTGGGCTTGATGGAGCCGGTCTTCGTCATCCCCGCCTGGAACAGGTCCTTGATCAGCAGACTTGTGCTGGCTGCAACACATAGACATGGTACATACAGACATGGTACAGACATACAAGGTACAGACAAAAATGGCACAGACTGACATTCACAGAACAGACAGACATGGTACAGACTGACAGACAGACATGTTTCACACAGACATGTTACAGACAGACATACATGGTACAGACAGACAATGGTACATACAGACATGGAACACACAGACATGGTACAGACAGACAAGGAAGAGATAGACAGAACAGACAGACATGGTACAGACAGACACGGTTCACACAGACAGACATAGTACAGACAGACACAGAACAGACATACATGGTACAGACATGGTACAGACTGACATTCAAGGAACAGACAGACATTGTACAGACAAACAGACAGACATGGTACAGACAGACACAGAACAGACAGATATGGTACTGACAGACATGGAACACACAGACTTGGAAAAGACAGACATGGTACACAAAGACAGACATGGAACACACAGACATGGTACAGACATACATGGTACACAAAGACAGACAGACATGGTACAGACAGACAGACAGACAGACACAGAACAGACAAACAGAGAGACACAGAACAGAAAGACATGGTGCACACAGACACAGAACAGACAGATATGGTACAGACAGACATGGTACAGACAGACATGGTACAGACAAACAGACAGATATGGTAGAGACAGACACAGAACAGACAGACATGGAACACACAGACATGGTACAGACAGAAATGGTACACACATACCTGGTACAGACAGACAAATGGTACAGAAGAAAGACACAGAACAGACAGACATGGTACAGACTGACAGACAAAGAGACAGACGTGGAACAGACAGACATGGTACCGACTGACAGACAAACAGACAGACATGGTACACAAAGACACGAAACAGACAGACATGGTACAGACAGACAGACACAGAACAGTGAGACATGGTACACACAGATATGGTACAGACTTACATAGTACAGACAGACAGACAGACACTGAACAGACTGACATGGAAAAGACTGACAGACATGGAACAGACAGACACAGAACAGACAGACATGGTACAGACACACATACCTGGTACAGACAGACAAATGGTACAGAAGAAAGACACAGAACAGACAGACATGGTACAGACTGACAGACAAAGAGACAGACGTGGAACAGACAGACATGGTACCGACCGACAGACAAACAGACAGACATGGTAGAGACAGACACAGAACAGACAGACATGGTACAGAAAGACACGAAACAGACAGACATGGTACACACAGACATGGTACAGACATACATAGTACAGACAGACAGACAGACAGACACTGAACAGACTGACATGGTACAGACTGACAGACATGGATCAGACAGACATAGAACAGACAGACATGGTTCAGACACTCATAGTACAGACAGACAAACACTGAACAGACACGGAACAGACAGACATGGTACAGACAGACATACATGGAACAGACAGACATGGTACAGACTGACAGACAAAGAGACAGACATGGAACACAGACATGGTACCGACCGACAGACAAACAGACAGACATGGTAGAGACAGACACAGAACAGACAGACATGGTACAGAAAGACACGAAACAGACAGACTTGGTACACACAGACATGGTACAGACATACATAGTACAGACAGACAGACAAACAGACAGACAGACACTGAACAGACTGACATGGTACAGACTGACAGACATGGATCAGACAGACATAGAACAGACAGACAAACACTGAACAGACATGGAACAGACAGACATATGGTACAGACAGAAAGACACAGAACAGACAGCATTGGTACAGACTGACATGGTACAGAAAGACACGAAACAGACAGATATGGTACAGACAGACAGACACAGAACAGCGAGACATGGTAGACACAGACATGGTACAGACATACATAGTACAGACAGACAGACATAGAACAGACAGACATGGTTCAGACACACATAGTACAGACAGACAAACACTGAACAGACACGGAACAGACAGACATGGTACAGACAGACATGGTACAGACAGAAAGACACAGAACAGACAGCATTGGTACAGACTGACATGGTACAGAAAGACACGAAACAGACAGACATGGTACAGACACACATGGTACAGAAAGACACGAAACAGACAGACATGGTACAGACACACATGGTACAGACAGACAGACACAGAACAGCAAGACATGGTACACACAGACATGGTACAGACATACATAGTACAGACAGACAGACACTGAACAGACTGACATGGTACAGACGGACAGACATGGAACAGATAGACATAGAACAGACAGACATGGTTCAGACACACATAGTAAAGACAGACAAACACTGAACAGACAGACATGGAACAGACAGACATGATACACACAGACACATGTTACAGACAGAAAGACATGGAACAGACATACATGGTACAGACTGACAAAGAGACAAGACATGGAACAGACAGACAGTGTACAGACTGATAGACATGGAGCACACAGACATGGTACATACTGACAGACAAACAGACAGACATGGAACAGACAGACATGGTACAGACACACATAGTAAAGACAGACAAACACTGAACAGACAGACATGGAACAGACAGACATGATACACACAGACATCGGGTACAGACAGAAAGACACGGAACAGACAGACATGGAACAGACAGACATGATACACACATACATATGGTACAGACAGAAAGACACTGAACAGACAGACATGGTACAGACAGACAAAGAGACAAGACATGGAACAGACAGACATAGAACAGACAGACAGTGTACAGACTGACAGACATGGAGCAGACAGACATGGTACAGACAGACAGACACAGAACAGTGAGACATGGTACACACAGATATGGTACAGACTTACATAGTACAGACAGACAGACAGACACTGAACAGACTGACATGGAAAAGACTGACAGACATGGAACAGACAGACACAGAACAGACAGACATGGTACAGACACACATACCTGGTACAGACAGACAAATGGTACAGAAGAAAGACACAGAACAGACAGACATGGTACAGACTGACAGACAAAGAGACAGACGTGGAACAGACAGACATGGTACCGACCGACAGACAAACAGACAGACATGGTAGAGACAGACACAGAACAGACAGACATGGTACAGAAAGACACGAAACAGACAGACATGGTACACACAGACATGGTACAGACATACATAGTACAGACAGACAGACAGACAGACACTGAACAGACTGACATGGTACAGACTGACAGACATGGATCAGACAGACATAGAACAGACAGACATGGTTCAGACACTCATAGTACAGACAGACAAACACTGAACAGACACGGAACAGACAGACATGGTACAGACAGACATACATGGAACAGACAGACATGGTACAGACTGACAGACAAAGAGACAGACATGGAACACAGACATGGTACCGACCAACAGACAAACAGACAGACATGGTAGAGACAGACACAGAACAGACAGACATGGTACAGAAAGACACGAAACAGACAGACTTGGTACACACAGACATGGTACAGACATACATAGTACAGACAGACAGACAAACAGACAGACAGACACTGAACAGACTGACATGGTACAGACTGACAGACATGGATCAGACAGACATAGAACAGACAGACAAACACTGAACAGACATGGAACAGACAGACATATGGTACAGACAGAAAGACACAGAACAGACAGCATTGGTACAGACTGACATGGTACAGAAAGACACGAAACAGACAGATATGGTACAGACAGACAGACACAGAACAGCGAGACATGGTAGACACAGACATGGTACAGACATACATAGTACAGACAGACAGACATGGATCAGACAGACATAGAACAGACAGACATGGTTCAGACACACATAGTACAGACAGACACGAAACAGACAGACATGGTACAGACACACATGGTACAGACAGACAGACACAGAACAGCGAGACATGGTACACACAGACATGGTACAGACAGACATGGTACAGACAGACATATGGTACAGACAGAAAGACACAGAACAGACAGCATTGGTACAGACTGACATGGTACAGAAAGACACGAAACAGACAGACATGGTACAGACACACATGGTACAGAAAGACACGAAACAGACAGACATGGTACAGACACACATGGTACAGACAGACAGACACAGAACAGCAAGACATGGTACACACAGACATGGTACAGACATACATAGTACAGACAGACAGACACTGAACAGACTGACATGGTACAGACGGACAGACATGGAACAGATAGACATAGAACAGACAGACATGGTTCAGACACACATAGTAAAGACAGACAAACACTGAACAGACAGACATGGAACAGACAGACATGATACACACAGACACATGTTACAGACAGAAAGACATGGAACAGACATACATGGTACAGACTGACAAAGAGACAAGACATGGAACAGACAGACAGTGTACAGACTGATAGACATGGAGCACACAGACATGGTACATACTGACAGACAAACAGACAGACATGGAACAGACAGACATGGTACAGACACACATAGTAAAGACAGACAAACACTGAACAGACAGACATGGAACAGACAGACATGATACACACAGACATCGGGTACAGACAGAAAGACACGGAACAGACAGACATGGAACAGACAGACATGATACACACATACATATGGTACAGACAGAAAGACACTGAACAGACAGACATGGTACAGACAGACAAAGAGACAAGACATGGAACAGACAGACATAGCACAGACAGACAGTGTACAGACTGACAGACATGGAGCAGACAGACATGTTACATACTGACAGACAAACAGACAGACAAACAAACATACATGGAACAGACAGACACTGAACAGACAGACATGGTACAGACACACATAGTAAAGACAGACACACATAGTAAAGACAGACAAACACTGAACAGACAGACATGGAACAGACAGACATGATACACACAGGCATCGGGTACAGACAGAAAGACACGGAACAGACAGACATGGTACAGACAGACTTGGTACAGACACACATGGTACAGACAGACAGTGTACAGACTGACAGACATGGTACATACTGACAGACAAACATTGAACAGAAAGACCTCGAACAGACAGACATGGTACATACTGACAGACAAACAGACATACATGGAACAGACAGACACGGAACAGACAGACATGGTACAAACAGACAGTGTACAGACTGACAGACAAACATTGAACAGAAAGACACGGAACAGACAGACATGGTACAGACAGACAGTGTACAGACTGACAGACATAGAGCAGACAGACATGGAACATCCAGACTTGTGCTGGCTGCAACACAGGTAACAGGCAGGCACAGTCATGGGAGAGGTCTATGTACAATTGTACAATGAAGATCTAGACACACAAGGCTCACTTACATCTCATGGCAAAGCCGAGGGCTCCCCGCAAGGTGTCCCTGTTTTTGTCCAGCATGCCGGTCAGGTTGTAGCAGATGCTGCCTGCGTAGTGGACGATGGTGAAGCTGGTGCCCTTGTCCCGGGGAGTCTTGTATACGGTGGGGTACTTGGCACCTAGGGCAGAGTACACAGCAAGTCAGTACAGGCCATCCACAACCAGCTGACCACCATCTTGTCAATGTCAGGTTGTGTTGTAAAGATGGGGGATGTGTTGTAAAGATGGGGGTTTGTTGTAAAGGTGGGGGTTGTGTTGGAAAGATGGGGGCAGTGTTGTAAAGATGGGGGTTATGCTGTAAAGATGGGGGTCGTGTTGTAAAGATGAGTAATGTGTTGTAAAGATGGGGGTTGTGTTGTAAAGATGGGTAATGTGTTGTAAAGATGGGAGTTGTGTGGTAAAGGTGGGTAATGTGTTGTAAAGATGGGGGTTGTGTTGTAAAGGTGGGGATTGTGGTGTAAAGATGGGTGTGTGGTGTAAAGATGGGCGTTGTGTTGTAAAGATGGGGGTTGTGTGGTAAAGGTGGGGGTTGTGTTGTAAAGGTGGGGGTTGTGTGGTAAAGATAGGGGTTGTGTTGTAAAGATGGGTAATGTGTTGTAAAGATGGGGGTTATGTTGAAAAGGTGGGGGTTGTGTTGTTAAGGTGGGGGTTGTGATGTAAAGGTGGGGATTGTGGAGTAAAGATGGGTAATGTGTTGTAAAGATGGGGGATGTGTGGTAAAGGTGGGGATTGTGTTGTAAAGATTGGGGTGTGGTGTAAAGATGGGTAATGTGTTGTAAAGATGGGGGTTATGTTGTAAAGGTGGGGGTTGTGTTGTAAAGGTGGGGGTTGTGTGGTAAAGGTGGGTAATGTGGTGTAAAGATGGGGGTTTGTTGTAAAGATGGGGGTTGTGTTGTAAAGATGGGCGTTGTGTTGTAAAGATTGGGGTGTGGTGTAAAATGTGGGTTGTGGTGTAAAGATGGGGGTTGTGGTGTCAAGGTGGGGTTGTGGTGTAAAGGTGGGGGATGTGGTGTAAAGGTGGGGGTTGTTGTGTAAAACTGGGGGTTGTGTTGTAAAGGTGGGGGTGAGGGATGTGAGGGAGTGTACCTGGCCCCTGGTGCAGCTTGGTGGCCAGGCTTCTGTCTGTGGCCTGCTTCAGCAAACTCTCCTCATCCAGTAGCGCTAGGATGCCTGTGTTCTTCTGCAACACAACATGACACAACATGACAGCATGACACAATGGGGAGTTTCAGGTCAGTCACCATCTGATGGACCACATGGACACACACACAGTCACACTGTTTGGGATGTATCTGTGACATCAGAATCAACTACGCACCTCTAGGAAGAGGCTGATAGCACTATGGTTTCCAGGACAACCAACATCAATGACAGGAACGCCCTCAAGCAGGCAGTCTTGTCTCTCCTGCTGGAACACCCGCTCGTTGAAAAACATCTGCAGCTGCTCATTGGCCAGGTTGATGCAGATCTGGAAACAGACAGGCCATCACAGACAATTACAGACATTGACAGGCAACCAATCACAGCCAATGACATACCACCAATCATGCACAATCACAGACAACCAATCACAGATCGCCAATCACAGGCAACCAATTGCAATCATAGATAATCAATGACAGACAATCACAAAAAATTACAGACAGTTAAAGACATGCAATCGCAGTCAGTTACAGACAACTTATCACAGACATCCAATAACAGACAGTTAAAGACAGCATTTCAGTCAGTTACAGCCAACCAATCACGGACAGTCACGAACAAGTTACAGACAGTTTAGATTAGATTAGAACAATTAGAGAGCCAGTCAGAAACAGTTACAGAAAACCAACCACAGTCAGTTACAGACAGTCACAAACAATCACAGACAGTCACAGACAACCAATCATTGACAGTTACAGACAACCAATCATTGACTGTTACAGACAACCAATCATTGACAGTTACAGACAACCAATCATTGACAGTTACAGACTGACTTAACACGTCATGTAGTGTGAGACAAACTAGTCATGGAATTTCCACTAACTACAGCCATGGTGTGTATGTATTTATATAACTACAGCCATGGTGTGTATGTATTTATATAATTACAGCATCTCAGCAACACAGCACATACATACCTGCTCAAAGCCATTGTTCTTCAAGTTCTCAAATCCAAATATATCCAGGATAGAAACACTTAGGCTGGTCTCACTGCAACACACCAACACACATGGTACAAGGGAACCGCTTGTTCAAGTAGGTATTGTCATCATCTCGTGTGGCATCTAAGCAGGTACAACTAATTCATGTGGCTTCATCACATTGTCCACCATCTGTCTAACAATCTGAATCAAGTAGGGGATACAATATGACATGACAACATTATTGTATCTAGAACTATCTGCGCCACCTGGGGTCCACAGCCTTACATGACAACATTATTGTATCTAGAAATATCTGTGCCACCTGGGGTCTACAGCCTTACATGACAACATTATTGTGTCTAGAACTATCTGCGTCACCTGGGGTCTACAGCCTTACATGACAACATTATTGTATCTAGAACTATCTGCATCACCTGGGGTCTACAGCCTTACATGACAACATTATTGTATCTAGAACTATGTGTGCCACCTGGGGTCTACAGCCTTACATGACAACATTATTGTATCTAGAACTATCTGGGTCACCTGGGGTCTACAGCCTTATATGACAACATTATTGTATCTAGAACTATCTGTGCCACCTGGGGTCTACAGCCTTACATGACAACATTATTGTATCTAGAACTATCTGCATCACCTGGGGTCTATAGAGTACTATCTGGTTCACATAGGGTCTATAAAGAACTATCTGGGTCACCTGGGATCTGTATAGAACTATATGGCTCACCTTTGGTCTATATATAGAACTATCTAGGTCACCAGGGTCTGTACAGAACTATATGGGCCACCTGGGGTTTATATAGAACTATATGGCTCACCTTTGGTGTATATATAGAACTATCTAGGTCATCTGGGGTCTATAGAGAACTATCTGGGTCACCTTGGGTCTATATAGAACTATCTGGGTCACCTGAGGTCTATAGAGAACTATCTGGGTCACCTGGGGTCTATATAGAACTATCTGGGTCACCTGAGGTCTAGAGAGAACTATCTGGGTCACCTGGGGTCTATAGAGACCTATCTGGGTCACCTGGGGTCTATATAGAACTATCTGGGTCACCTGAGGTCTATAGAGAACTATCTGGGCCACCTGGGGTCTATATAGAACTATCTGGGTCACCTGGGGTCTACAGAGAACTATGTAGGTCACCTGAGGTCTATAGAGAATTATCTGGGTCCCCTGGGGTCTATAGAGAACTATCTAGGTCACCTGAGGTCTATAGAGAATTATCTAGGTCACCTGGGGTCTATATAGAACTATCTGGGTCACCTGAGGTCTATAGAGAACTATCTAGGTCACCTTGGGTCTATATAGAACTATCTGGGTCACCTGAGGTCTATAGAGAACTATCTAGGTCACCTGGGGTCTATATAGAACTATCTGGGTCACCTGAGGTCTATAGAGAACTATCTGGGTCACCTGGGATCTATATAGAACTATCTGGGTCACCTGAGGTCTGTAGAAAACTATCTGGGTCACCTGAGGTATATAGAGAACTATCTGGGTCACCTGAGGTCTATAGAGAACTATCTAGGTCACCTGGGATCTATAGAGAACTATCTGGGTCACCAGGGGTCTATAGAGAACTATCTAGGTCACCTGGGATCTATAGAGAACTATTTAGGTCACCTGGGATCTATAGAGAACTATCTAGGTCACCTGGGATCTATATAAAACTATCTGGGTCACCTGGGGTCTATAGAGAACTATCTGGGTCACCTGGGGTTTATAGAGAACTATCTAGGTCACCTGGGATCTATAGAGAACTATTTAGGTCACCTGGGATCTATAGAGAACTATCTAGGTCACCTGGGGTCTATATAGAACTATCTGGGTCACCTGATGTCTATAGAGAACTATCTGGGTCACCTGGGGTCTATATAGAACTATCTGGGTCACCTGAGGTCTATAGAGAACTATCTAGGTCACCTGGGATCGACAGGCTGGATTGTGTTGTTGATTCCATTCACCAGCCAGCTGAATATGCGAGAGTACAGGGCCTTGGCCAGGGCATCTCGGCTGTCCTCCGCCTCACTCACAGACAGGGGGCGCCGCAACTCCTCACCTGCAACAAGACGTCACTCAACATCACACACAGCTGGTTGAAGCACTCAACATCACACACAGCTGGTAGAAGCACTCAACATCACACACACCTGGTGGATGCCCTCAACATCACACAGAGCTGGTGGAAGCACTCAACATCACACAGAGCTGGTGGAGGCCCTCAACATCACACAGAGCTGGTGGAAGCCCTCAACATCACACAGAGCTGGTGGAAGCCCTAAACATCACACTGTGTTGATGGAAGCCCTCAACATCACACAGAGCTGGATGACGCCCTCAACATCACACAGAGCTGGTGGAAGCCCTCAACATCACACAGAGCTGGTGGAAGCCCTCAACATCACACAGAGCTGGTGGATGCCCTCAACATCACACAGAGCTGGTGGAAGCCCTCAACATCACACAGAGCTGGTGGATGCCCTCAACATCACACTGTGTTGGTGGATGCCCTCAACATCACACAGAGCTGGTGGAAGCACTCAACATCACGCAGTGTTGGTGGATGCCTTCAACATCACACAGAGCTGGTGGAAGCCCTCAACATCACACAGAGCTGGTGGAAGCCCTCAACATCACACAGAGCTGGTGGATGCCCTCAACATCACACAGTGTTGATGGAAGCCCTCAACATCACACAGAGCTGGTGGAAGCCCTCAACATCACACAGAGCTGGTGGAAGCCCTCAACATCACACAGAGCTGGTGGAAGCCCTCAACATCACACAGAGCTGGTGGAAGCCCTCAACATCACACAGAGCCGGTGGATGCCCTCAACTTCACACAGTGTTGGTGGAAGCCCTAAACATCACATAGAGCTGGTGGAAGCACTCAACATCACGCAGTGTTGGTGGATGCCTTCAACTTCACACAGTGATGGTGGATGCCCTCAACATCACACAGAGCTGGTGGAAGCACTCAACATCTACCAGAGCTGGTTGGAAGCCCTCAACATCACACAGAGCTGGTGGAAGCCTTCAACTTCACACAGTGTTGGTGGAGGCCCTCAACATCACGCAGTGTTGGTGGAAGCCCTAAACATCACACAGAGCTGGTGGATGCCCTCAACATCACACAGTGTTGGTGGAAGCCCTAAACATCACACAGAGCTGGTGGAAGCCCTCAACATCACACAGTGTTGGTGGAGGCCCTCAACATCACACAGTGTTGGTGGAAGCCCTCAACATCACACAGAGCTGGTGGAAGCCCTCAACATCACACAGAGCTGGTGGAAGTCCTCAACATCACACAGAGCTGGTGGAAGCCCTCAACATCACACAGAGCTGGTGGATGCCCTAAACATCACACAGAGCTGGTGGAAGCCCTCAACATCACACAGTGTTGTTGGATGCCCTCAACATCAGACAGAGCTGGTGGAAGCCCTCAACATCACACAGAGCTGGTGGAAGCCCTCAACATCACACAGAGCTGGTGGATGCCCTCAACATCACACAGAGCTGGTGGAAGCCCTCAACATCACACAGAGCTGGTGGATGCCCTCAACATCACACTGTGTTGGTGGATGCCCTCAACATCACACAGAGCTGGTGGAAGCACTCAACATCACGCAGTGTTGGTGGATGCCTTCAACATCACACAGAGCTGGTGGAAGCCCTCAACATCACACAGAGCTGGTGGAAGCCCTCAACATCACACAGAGCTGGTGGATGCCCTCAACATCACACAGTGTTGATGGAAGCCCTCAACATCACACAGAGCTGGTGGAAGCCCTCAACATCACACAGAGCTGGTGGAAGCCCTCAACATCACACAGAGCTGGTGGAAGCCCTCAACATCACACAGAGCTGGTGGAAGCCCTCAACATCACACAGAGCCGGTGGATGCCCTCAACTTCACACAGTGTTGGTGGAAGCCCTAAACATCACACAGAGCTGGTGGAAGCACTCAACATCACGCAGTGTTGGTGGATGCCCTCAACATCACACAGTGATGGTGGATGCCCTCAACATCACACAGAGCTGGTGGAAGCACTCAACATCTACCAGAGCTGGTTGGAAGCCCTCAACATCACACAGAGCTGGTGGAAGCCTTCAACTTCACGCAGTGTTGGTGGAGGCCCTCAACATCACGCAGTGTTGGTGGAAGCCCTAAACATCACACAGAGCTGGTGGATGCCCTAAACATCACACAGAGCTGGTGGATGCCCTCAACATCACACAGAGCTGGTGGAAGCCCTCAACATCACACAGTGTTGGTGGAGGCCCTCAACATCACACAGAGCTGGTGGAAGCCCTCAACATCACACAGAGCTGGTGGAAGCCCTCAACATCACACAGAGCCGGTGCATGCCCTCAACTTCACACAGTGTTGGTGGAAGCCCTAAACATCACACAGAGCTGGTGGAAGCACTCAACATCTACCAGAGCTGGTTGGAAGCCCTCAACATCACACAGAGCTGGTGGAAGCCTTCAACTTCACACAGTGTTGGTGGAGGCCCTCAACATCACGCAGTGTTGGTGGAAGCCCTAAACATCACACAGAGCTGGTGGATGCCCTCAACATCACACAGTGTTGGTGGAAGCCATAAACATCACACAGAGCTGGTGGAAGCACTCAACATCTACCAGAGCTGGTTGGAAGCCCTCAACATCACACAGAGCTGGTGGAAGCCTTAAACTTCACACAGTGTTGGTGGAGGCCCTCAACATCACGCAGTGTTGGTGGAAGCCCTAAACATCACACAGAGCTGGTGGATGCCCTCAACATCACACAGTGTTGATGGAAGCCCTCAACATCACACAGAGCTGGTGGAAGCCCTCAACATCACACAGAGCTGGTGGAAGCCCTCAACATCACACAGAGCTGGTGGAAGCCCTCAACATCACACAGAGCTGGTGGAAGCCCTCAACATCACACAGAGCCGGTGGATGCCCTCAACATCACACAGTGTTGGTGGAAGCCCTAAACATCACACAGAGCTGGTGGAAGCACTCAACATCACGCAGTGTTGGTGGATGCCTTCAACATCACACAGAGCTGGTGGATGCCCTCAACATCACACAGTGTTGGTGGAAGCCCTAAACATCACACAGAGCTGGTGGAAGCCCTCAACATCACACAGTGTTGGTGGAGGCCCTCAACATCACACAGTGTTGGTGGAAGCCCTCAACATCACACAGAGCTGGTGGAAGCCCTCAACATCACACAGAGCTGGTAGAAGCACTCAACATCACACAGAGCTGGTGGAAGCCCTCAACATCACACAGAGCTGGTGGATGCCCTCAACATCACACAGAGCTGGTGGAAGCCCTCAACATCACACAGTGTTGTTGGATGCCCTCAACATCAGACAGAGCTGGTGGAAGCCCTCAACATCACACAGAGCTGGTGGAAGCCCTCAACATCACACAGAGCTGGTGGATGCCCTCAACATCACACAGAGCTGGTGGAAGCCCTCAACATCACACAGAGCTGGTGGAAGCCCTCAACATCACACAGAGCTGGTGGAAGCCCTCAACATCACACAGAGCTGGTGGATGCCCTCAACATCACACAGAGCTGGTGGAAGCCCTCAACATCACAGTGTTGGTGGTTGCCCTCAACTTCACACAGAGCTGGTGGAAGCACTCAACATCACGCAGTGTTGGTGGATGCCTTCAACATCACACAGAGCTGGTGGAAGCCCTCATTATCACACAGAGCTGGTGGAAGCCCTCAACATCACACAGAGCTGGTGGATGCCCTCAACATCACACAGTGTTGATGGAAGCCCTCAACATCACACAGAGCTGGTGGAAGCCCTCAACATCACACAGAGCTGGTGGAAGCCCTCAACATCACACAGAGCTGGTGGAAGCCCTCAACATCACACAGAGCCGGTGGATGCCCTCAACTTCACACAGTGTTGGTGGAAGCCCTAAACATCACACAGAGCTGGTGGAAGCACTCAACATCTACCAGAGCTGGTTGGAAGCCCTCAACATCACACAGAGCTGGTGGAAGCCTTCAACTTCACACAGTGTTGGTGGAGGCCCTCAACATCACGCAGTGTTGGTGGAAGCCCTAAACATCACACAGAGCTGGTGGATGCCCTCAACATCACACAGTGTTGGTGGAAGCCCTAAACATCACACAGAGCTCGTGGAAGCCCTCAACATCACACAGTGTTGGTGGAGGCCCTCAACATCACACAGTGTTGGTGGAAGTCCTCAACATCACACAGAGCTGGTGGAAGCCCTCAACATCACACAGAGCTGGTGGAAGTCCTCAACATCACACAGTGTTGGTGGATGCCCTCAACATCAGACACAGCTGGTGGAAGCCCTCAACATCACACAGAGCTGGTGGAAGCCCTCAACATCACACAGAGCTGGTGGAAGCCCTTAACATCACACAGTGTTGGTGGAGGCCCTCAACATCACACAGAGCTGGTGGAAGCCCTCAACATCACACAGAGCTGGTGGAAGCCCTTAACATCACGCAGTGTTGGTGGAAGCCTTCAACTTCACACAGTGTTGGTGGAGGCCCTCAACATCACGCAGTGTTGGTGGAAGCCCTAAACATCACACAGAGCTGGTGGATGCCCTCAACATCACACAGTGTTGGTGGAAGCCCTAAACATCACACAGAGCTGGTGGAAGCCCTCAACATCACACAGTGTTGGTGGAGGCCCTCAACATCACACAGTGTTGGTGGAAGTCCTCAACATCACACAGAGCTGGTGGAAGCCCTCAACATCACACAGAGCTGGTGGAAGCCCTCAACATCACACAGAGCTGGTGGAAGCCCTCAACATCACACAGTGTTGGTGGATGCCCTCAACATCAGACACAGCTGGTGGAAGCCCTCAACATCACACAGAGCTGGTGGAAGCCCTTAACATCACACAGTGTTGGTGGAGGCCCTCAACATCACACAGAGCTGGTGGAAGCCCTCAACATCACACAGAGCTGGTGGAAGCCCTTAACATCACGCAGTGTTGGTGGATGCCTTCAACATCACACTGTGTTGGTGAATGCCCTAAACATCAAACAGTGTAGGTGGAAGCCCTCAACATTACACTGTGTTGGTGGAAGCACTCAACATCACACTGTGATGATGGAAGCCCTCAACATCACACAGTGTTGGTGGAAGCCCTAAACATCACACTGTGTTGGTGGATGCCCTAAACATCACACTGTGTTGGTGAATGCCCTCAACATCAAACAGTGTAGGTGGAAGCCCTCAACATTACACTGTGTTGGTGGAAGCACTCAACATCACACTGTGTTGGTGGAAGTCCTCAACATCACACAGAGCTGGTGGAAGCCCTCAACATCACACAGAGCTGGTGGAAGCCCTCAACATCACACAGAGCTGGTGGAAGCCCTCAACATCACACAGTGTTGGTGGATGCCCTCAACATCAGACACAGCTGGTGGAAGCCCTCAACATCACACAGAGCTGGTGGAAGCCCTAAACATCACACAGAGCTGGTGGAAGCCCTTAACATCACACAGTGTTGGTGGAGGCCCTCAACATCACACAGAGCTGGTGGAAGCCCTCAACATCACACAGAGCTGGTGGAAGCCCTTAACATCACGCAGTGTTGGTGGATGCCTTCAACATCACACTGTGTTGGTGAATGCCCTAAACATCAAACAGTGTAGGTGGAAGCCCTCAACATTACACTGTGTTGGTGGAAGCACTCAACATCACACTGTGTTGATGGAAGCCCTCAACATGACACAGTGTTGGTGGAAGCCCTAAACATCACACTGTGTTGGTGGATGCCCTAAACATCACACTGTGTTGGTGGAAGCCCTAAACATCACACAGTGTTGGTGGATGCCCTAAACATCACACTGTGTTGGTGGATGCCCTCAACATCACAATTTGTTGGTGGATGTAACGTGCCGGTCATGTGTGTCTCACCCTGGTTGTTATGGCAACGTGCAGGTCATGTGTGTCTCACCCTGGTTGTTATGGCAACGTGCAGGTCATGTGTGTCTCACCCTGGTTGTTATGGCAACATGCAGGTCATGTGTGTCTCACCCTGGTTGTTATGGCAACGTGCAGGTCATGTGTGTCTCACCCTGGTTGTTATGGCAACGTGCAAGTCATGTGTGTCTCACCCTGGTTGTTATGGCAACGTGCAAGTCATGTGTGTCTCACCCTGGTTGTTATGGCAACATGCCAGTCGTGTGTGTCTCACCTCTTGCTGTCATAGACTCCTCTACAAGTGAAAGCCTCAGGTCTTCAAACTCCACCCTCAACAGCTTGCACACTGCAACATCAACAACAACAGCACCATCAGCAGCAGCAACAGCACCATCAACAACAACATTAGCAACACCAACAACATCATCAGCAATATCACCAACAAATACCACTGGCGACAAGCATCAACTTTGACACAAGAACATGAAAACCCTTCCACCTCCCATCTCTCAGCATCTCAGGGTTGTCAAGCCCTGTGTCTGTCACATATGTGTATGATGATACTACTACTACTACTACTAATAATAATAATAGGCCATTTAATATTGTGCATATATCCACACCAGTCAGGGCATGCTCAAAGCGCTGTTATTACCCTGGTCACTGGATCAGCGTGCTATCAAGAATCATTCTCAGCTCACTGGGGAGTATACAACCCAAGGTGCCAGGTAGGCACTAGAAAGTTAAAAACCACATTACTATCTCATCCTACCAGGTACCCATTCACTGCTGGGTGAACAGAGGCACATTTTGAACAAAGTCACTTGCCCAAGGAGACGCCACATGTGTTACATGAAACTCTCAGGAGCCCAGCTTCCGAAACGCAGTCACCCATCCAAGTCCACCTGATTTGTGACGTGTGCGCTGTGCACAGGACCACTTGCTACCGCAAGGAAGGAACAGTCATTACTGTCAACACTAGGAACCAATATGTAAGGTGTATAATGCTGGATGACGCTCACCTTTCTGCAGTGTGTTGTAGTTGTCGACGTCGCAGGCCTGGTTCTCCAGGATGGACACAAAGCGGACATTTCCCAGATGCAAGATGGCCGCCAGAGTTGTGGTCAGCCCCATCAGGTCCTGGGTTGAAGGTCAGAGGGGTCAGAGGGGTCAGAGGGGTCAGAGGGGTCAGTATCAATATCACTACGACTACATGTTATATTGTGAGTGAGACATTTGTGTTACAGTCTTGCACAAATAATGACAAGGACTCTCAAAAATGTTTGAATATCTGCTAAATATCGTGTCACCCAAAAAGGAAGCTGTCAACCTCCTTTTGGTACTCCAGATTTGTCTACTTAGATTGTCTTCCGGACTCAGTATACAATCCCATTTGGTCCACAGATTCAACATGTAAGAACATATTTAAGTGTAGGTAAACATTTCCTTTATAGATGTGTTATATTTCCGATATTTCTTCAGTAATTAACTTTAAATCACATCTTTTTCTCAATGCTTTTCAGAATTGTGCTCAGAATTACATGATATTTGGGATTCAAGGGAAGGTGATGAGACTGAGAGGGGAAAGGTACCTGGTGTTCGTGATTCAGGAGAGGGCAGAGTTTGGCATCCTCAACCTGATGCAGAGGAAGCCATGAGGACTCACCTGATGAGATGCTAGACTGCTGCAAGCGAGTTAACACACGATGGACTGGCTGAAGCTGGTTACTGTGAGTTACAGCCGGCGACAGGCGGTTGACACGAGTTAGAGCTAGACTACAGAGAAGCAGACTGTGTGGGGGCAGAGTTAGCAAGAGAGGGTTAGGGTCTCACACCACCACAGATACACCTTGGTGACAGATAAGAGCATGTGACAAGGAGCCATTGAGTCCCCATTTGAGTGCCAAAACAAGGCCACATGGTTGTGCTGGCAGCATCCAAGTGTTCTTAGGACATAGGACACGGAGGAGTCATGACATAGGACACAGGGGGAGTCATGACATAGGACACAGGGGGAGTCATGACATAGGACACAGGGGGAGTCATGACATAGGACACAGGGGGAGTCATGACAAAGGACACGGGGGAGTCATGACATAGGACACAGGGGGAGTCATGACATAGGACACAGGGGGAGTTATGACATAGGACACAGGGGGAGTTATGACATAGGACACAGGGGGAGTCATGACATAGGACACAGGGGGAGTCATGACATAGGACACAGGGGGAGTCATGACATAGGACATGGGGGAGTCATGACATAGGACATGGGGGGAGTCATGACATAGGATACGGGGGGTGGGGGGGTGGCATAGGACACAGGGGGAGTCATGACATAGGACACAGGGGGAGTCATGACATAGGACACAGGGGGAGTCATGACATAGGACACGGGGGAGTCATGACATAGGACACAGGGGGAGTCATGACATAGGACACAGAGGAGTTATGGCATAGGACACAGGGGGAGTCATGACAAAGGACACAGGGGGAGTCATGACATAGGACACAGGGGGAGTCATGACATAGGACACAGGGGGAGTCATGACATAGGACACAGGGGGAGTCATGACATAGGACACAGGGGGAGCCATGACATAGGACACAGGGGGAGTCATGACATAGGACACAGGGGGAGTTATGACATAGGACATGGGGGGAGTCATGATATAGGACACAGGGGGAGTCATGATATAGGACACAGGGGGAGTCATGACATAGGATACGGGGGGAGTAGGACACAGGTCAGTCATGACATAGGACACAGGGGGAGTTATGACATAGGACACAGGGGGAGTCATGACATAGGACACAGGGGGAGTCATGACATAGGACACAGGGGGAGTCATGACATAGGATACGGGGGGAGTAGGACACAGGTCAGTCATGACAAAGGACACAGGGGGAGTCATGACATAGGACACAGGGGGAGTCATGACATAGGACACAGGGGGAGTCATGACATAGGACACAGGGGGAGTCATGACATAGGATACGGGGGGAGTAGGACACAGGTCAGTCATGACATAGGACACAGGGGGAGTTATGACATAGGACACAGGGGGAGTCATGACATAGGACACAGGGGGAGTCATGGCATAGGATACGGGGGGAGTAGGACACAGGTCAGTCATGACATAGGACACAGGGGGAGTCATGACATAGGACACAGGGGGAGTCATGACATAGGACACAGGGGGAGTCATGACATAGGACACAGGGGGAGTTATGACATAGGACACAGGGGGAGTCATGACATAGGACACAAGGGGAGTCATGACATAGGACATGGGGGGAGTCATGACAAAGGACACAGGGGGAGTCATGACATAGGACATGGGGGGAGTCATGACATAGGACATGGGGGGAGTCATGACATAGGATACGGGGGGGGGGTGACATAGGACACAGGGGGAGTCATGACATAGGACACAGGGGGAGTCATGACATAGGACACAGGGGGAGTCATGACATAGGATACGGGGGGAGTAGGACACAGGTCAGTCATGACATAGGACACAGGGGGAGTCATGACATAGGACACAGTGGGAGTCATGACATAGGATACAGGGGGAGTCATGACATAGGACACAGGGGGAGTTATGACATAGGACACAGGTCAGCCATGACATAGGATACGGGGGGAGTAGGACCGGGTCAGCCATGACACAGGAAACAGGTCAGCCATGACATAGGACACAGGGGGAGTCATGACATAGGACACAGGGGGAGTCATGACATAGGACACAGGGGGAGTTATGACATAGGACACAGGTCAGCCATGACATAGGATACGGGGGGAGTAGGACCGGGTCAGCCATGACACAGGAAACAGGTCAGCCATGACATAGGACACAGGGGGAGTCATGACATAGGACACAGGGAGAGTCATGACATAGGACACAGGTGGAGTCATGATATAGGATACGGGGGGAGTCATCACATAGGACACGGGGAGAGTCATGACACAGGATGCTCAGTGGTGTCCTTCAAGAAGGGAGACAACAGAGAAGTCAGAAATAGTTTCGAAGATCCCAAAATTTCCTTGGTGCAGTTGAAAAACAGTGTGGCAGCTAAACAATGGAAATAAGTGCTGTTACAAGTCAACATAGTTTGACTCATGGACTATAAATTAACCATTGTTCCAGAAAACTTGGTTATGACTGCCTCTCGTCTATGTCTGTCAGGTGCTTAGTTATGTCTGCCATTCGTGTATGTCTGTCAGGTGCTTGGTTATGTCTGCCACTCGTGTATACATCTGTCAGGTGCTTGGTTATGTCTGCCACTCGTCTATGTCTGCCAGGTGCTAGGTTATGTCTGCCTCTTGTCTATGTCTGTCAGCTGCTTGGTTATGTCCGCCACTCGTCTATGTCTGTCAGGTGCTTGGTTATGTCTGCCACTCGTCTATGTCTGCCAGGTGCTAGGTTATGTCTGCCTCTTGTCTATGTCTGTCAGCTGCTTGGTTATGTCCGCCACTCGTCTATGTCTGCCAGGTGCTTGGCTATATCTGACCCTCGTCTTATGTGCCAGGTGCTTGGTTATGTCTGCCACTCGTGTATACATCTGTCAGGTGCTTGGTTATGTCTGCCACTTGTCTATGTCTGTCAGGTGCTTTGTTATGTCTGCCAATCGTCTATACATCTGTCAGGTGCTTGGTTATGTCTGCCACTCATGTATACATCTGTCAGGTGCTTGGTTATGTCTGCCACTCGTCTATGTCTGTCAAGTGCTTGGTTATGTCCGCCACTCGTGTATACATCTGTCAGGTGCTTGGTTATGTCTGCCACTCGTGTATACATCTGTCAGGTGCTTGGTTATGTCTGCCACTCGTCTATGTCTGTCAAGTGCTTGGTTATGTCCGCCACTCGTGTATACATCTGTCAGGTGCTTGGTTATGTCTGCCACTCGTGTATACATCTGTCAGGTTCTTGGTTATGTCTGCCACTCGTCTATGTCTGTCAGGTGCTTGGTTATGTCTGCCACTTGTGTATACATCTGTCAAGTGCTTGGTTATGTCTGCCCCATGTATACATCTGTCACGTGCTTGGTTATGTCTGCCTCTTGTCTATGTCTGTCAGGTGCTTGGTTATGTCCGCCACTCGTGTATACATCTGTCAGGTGCTTGGTTATGTCTGCCACTTGTCTATTTCTGTCAGGTGCTTGGTTATGTCTGCCACTCGTCTATGTCTGTCAGGTGCTTGGTTATGTCTGCCTCTTGTCTATGTCTGTCAGGTGCTTGGTTATGTCTGCCTCTTGTCTATGTCTGTCAGGTGCTTGGTTATGTCTGCCACTCGTCTATGTCTGTCAGGTGCTTGGTTATGTCTGCCTCTTGTATACATCTGTCAGGTGCTTGGTTATGTCTGCCTCTTGTCTATGTCTGTCAGGTGCTTGGTTATGTCTGCCTCTTGTCTATGTCTGTCAAGTGCTTGGTTATGTCCGCCACTCGTCTATGTCTGTCAGGTGCTTGGTTATGTCTGCCACTCGTCTATGTCTGTCAGGTGCTTGGTTATGTCTGCCACTCTTGTATACATCTGTCAGGTGCTTGGTTATGTCTGCCAATCGTCTATGTCTGCCAGGTGCTTGGTTATGTCTGCCACTCGTCTATGTCTGTCAGGTGCTTGGTTATGTCTGCCACTGGTCTATGTCTGTCAGGTGCTTGGTTATGTCTGCCACTCGTCTATGTCTGCCAGGTGCTTGGTTATGTCTGCCACTCGTCTATGTCTGCCAGGTGCTTGGTTATGTCTGCCACTCGTGTATACATCTGTCAGGTGCTTGGTTATGTCTGCCAATTGTCTATGTCTGTCAGGTGCTTGGTTATGTCTGCCACTCGTGTATACATCTGTCAGGTGCTTTGTTATGTCTGCCAATCGTCTATGTCTGCCAGGTGCTTGGTTATGTCTGCCACTCGTGTATACATCTGTCAGGTGCTTGGTTATGTCTGCCAATCGTCTATGTCTGTCAGGTGCTTGGTTATGTCTGCCACTCGTGTATACATCTGTCAGGTGCTTGGTTATGTCTGCCACCCGTGTATACATCTGTCAGGTGCTTGGTTATGTCTGCCACTCGTCTATGTCTGCCAGGTGCTTGGTTATGTCTGCCTCTTGTCTATGTCTGTCAAGTGCTTGGTTATGTCCGCCACTCGTCTATGTCTGTCAGGTGCTTGGTTATGTCTGCCACTCGTGTATACATCTGCCAGGTGCTTGGTTATGTCTGCAACTCGTGTATGTCTGTCAGGTGCTTGGTTATGTCTGCCCCTTGTCTATGTCTGTCAGGTGCTTGGTTATGTCTGCCACTCGTCTATGTCTGTCAAGTGCTTGGTTATGTCTGCCACTCGTCTGTCTGTCAAGTGCTTGGTTATGTCTGTCTCGTGTATACATCTGCCAGGTGCTTGGTTATGTCTGCCTCTTGTATAAATCTGTCAAGTGCTTGGTTATGTCTGCCACTCGTCTATGTCTGTCAAGTGCTTGTGTGATCGCTACAATATCTAACCGCTGGTCACTTTTTGTTATCTGGTCAGTAAAGTTTTGAGTGAGCACAAGACTTGATCACCAGACAAAAGACACATCACTCTAATGTTAGTTGGTGTAGATTAGATTAGATTAGTTACACAGACAGTGTTGTGTTATGGGCGGTCTCACCTCACTGGCGAATCCCACATAGTGGAGGCAGTTCTTGACGTCCCAGAACTTCCGACAGTCCTCAGACACCAGCTTGTGCTGGACATCCCGGCCATCACTCTGAAGGTACCTGTAACCATAGCAACCACAGGCTGATACCTGCACACACACAGAGTAAGAATGTGAACACTTGACACAACCTACTTGTAACCGCAGCAACCACAGAGGTACCAAGTGTGACAGTGAAGTTAAGAAGCAGTCAGGAAATTATTTGCCACCTTCTCAGGTCCCAGGTCTATGGTGAACGTTCCCCAAACATAAGGACTCTAAAAAATCCAAATTAAATTACAAAGAACTTTGCTGTAAAATTCTCACTAAATCCTGGTAGTGACATGACTAATGTTTGATTTGGGACGAACCTGAAGTCATACTCCTTGTCAAACAGACACGAGTTAGCCTCCTCCGGAGTGATGCCCGACAACATCCAGTAGAAGATGTGAAAGTTCTTCTCTCCTCGACCCTGGTGAACAACACGTGACTTCTCCAGCAGGTACTGGGACATCTTAGCTGTAACACAACATCAGGTACTGGGACATCTTAGCTGTAACACAACATCTGGTACTGGGACACCTTAGCTGTAACACAACATCTGGTACTGGGACATCTTAGCTGTAACACAACATCAGGTACTGGGACATCTTAGCTATAACACAACATCAGGTACTGGGACACCTTAGTTGTAATACAACATCATGTACTGGGACATCTTAGCTGTAACACAACATCTGGTACTGGGACAGCTTAGCTGTAACACAACATCAGGTACTGGGACACCTTAGCTGTAACACAACATCTGGTACTGGGACATCTTAGCTGTAACACAACATCAGGTACTGGGACATCTTAGCTATAACACAACATCAGGTACTGGGACACCTTAGCTGTAACACAACATCTGGTACTGGGACACCTTAGCTGTAACACAACATCTGGTACTGGGACATCTTAGCTGTAACACATCAGGTACTGGGACATCTTAGCTGTAACACAACATCTGGTACTGGGACATCTTAGCTGTAACACAACATCTGGTACTGGGACATCTTAGCTGTAACACAACATCAGGTACTGGGACACCTTAGCTGTAACACAACATCTGGTACTGGGACACCTTAGCTGTAACACAACATCTGGTACTGGGACATCTTAGCTGTAACACATCAGGTACTGGGACATCTTAGCTGTAACACAACATCTGGTACTGGGACACCTTAGCTGTAACACAACATCTGGTACTGGGACATCTTAGCTGTAACACAACATCTGGTACTGGGACATCTTAGCTGTAACACATCAGGTACTGGGACACCTTAGCTGTAACACAACATTTGGTACTGGGACATCTTAGCTATAACACAACATCAGGTACTGGGACACCTTAGCTGTAACACAACATCTGGTACTGGGACACCTTAGCTGTAACACAACATCTGGTACTGGGACATCTTAGCTGTAACACATCAGGTACTGGGACATCTTAGCTGTAACACAACATCTGGTACTGGGACACCTTAGCTGTAACACAACATCTGGTACTGGGACATCTTAGCTGTAACACATCAGGTACTGGGACACCTTAGCTGTAACACAACATTTGGTACTGGGACATCTTAGTTGTAATACAACATCTGGTACTGGGACACCTTAGCTGTAACACAACATCTGGTACTGGGACATCTTAGCTGTAACACAACATCAGGTACTGGGACACCTTAGCTGTAACACAACATCTGGTACTGGGACACCTTAGCTGTAACACAACATCAGGTACTGGGACACCTTAGCTGTAACACAACTTCAGGTACTGGGACACCTTAGTTGTAACACAACATCTGGTACTGGGACACCTTAGTTGTAATACAACATCTGATACTGGGACAACTTAGCTGTAACACAACATCTGGTACTGGGACACCTTAGCTGTAACACAACATCAGGTACTGGGACACCTTAGTTGTAATACAACATCATGTACTGGGACACCTTAGCTGTAACACAACATCTGGTACTGGGACATCTTAGCTATAACACAACATCAGGTACTGGGACACCTTAGCTGTAACACAACATCTGGTACTGGGACACCTTAGCTGTAACACAACATCTGGTACTGGGACATCTTAGCTGTAACACATCAGGTACTGGGACATCTTAGCTATAACACAACATCTGGTACTGGGACACCTTAGTTGTAACACAACATCAGGTACTGGGACACCTTAGCTGTAACACAACATCTGGTACTGGGACACCTTAGCTGTAACACAACATCTGGTACTGGGACACCTTAGCTGTAACACAACATTTGGTACTGGGACATCTTAGTTGTAATACAACATCTGGTACTGGGACACCTTAGCTGTAACACAACATCTGGTACTGGGACATCTTAGCTGTAACACATCAGGTACTGGGACACCTTAGCTGTAACACAACATTTGGTACTGGGACATCTTAGTTGTAATACAACATCTGGTACTGGGACATCTTAGCTGTAACACATCAGGTACTGGGACATCTTAGCTGTAACACAACATCTGGTACTGGGACATCTTAGCTGTAACACAACATCAGGTACTGGGACATCTTAGCTGTAACACAACATCTGGTACTGGGACATCTTAGCTGTAACACAACATCAGGTACTGGGACATCTTAGCTGTAACACAACATCTGGTACTGGGACATCTTAGCTGTTACACAACATCAGGTACTGGGACACCTTAGTTGTAATACAACATCTGGTACTGGGACACCTTAGCTGTAACACAACATCAGGTACTGGGACACCTTAGCTGTAACACAACATCTGGTACTGGGACATCTTAGCTGTAATACAACATCAGGTACTGGGACACCTTAGCTGTAACACAACATTTGGTACTGGGACATCTTAGTTGTAATACAACATCTGGTACTGGGACATCTTAGCTGTAACACAACATCTGGTACTGGGACACCTTAGCTGTAACACAACATCTGGTACTGGGACATCTTAGCTGTAACACAACATTTGGTACTGGGACATCTTAGTTGTAATACAACATCTGGTACTGGGACATCTTAGCTGTAACACAACATCTGGTACTGGGACATCTTAGCTGTAACACATCAGGTACTGGGACATCTTAGCTGTAACACAACATCTGGTACTGGGACATCTTAGCTGTAACACAACATCAGGTACTGGGACACCTTAGCTGTAACACAACATCTGGTACTGGGACACCTTAGCTGTAACACAACATCAGGTACTGGGACACCTTAGCTGTAACACAACTTCAGGTACTGGGACACCTTAGTTGTAACACAACATCTGGTACTGGGACACCTTAGTTGTAATACAACATCTGATACTGGGACAACTTAGCTGTAACACAACATCTGGTACTGGGACACCTTAGCTGTAACACAACATCAGGTACTGGGACACCTTAGTTGTAATACAACATCATGTACTGGGACACCTTAGCTGTAACACAACATCTGGTACTGGGACACCTAAGTTGTAACACAACATCTGGTACTGGGACATGTTAGCTGTAACACAACATCATGTACTGGGACACCTTAGTTGTAATACAACATCATGTACTGGGACACCTTAGCTGTAACACAACATCTGGTACTGGGACACCTTAGTTGTAACAAACATCAGGTACTGGGACATCTTAGCTGTAATGGGACATCAGATACTTGACAGGGTTCCCACAAAATACCCGACCAATTCACAGTGACTACACCTGGGCCATGCTCCACAAAGCTCGTAGTGGCTAAGGTGATCGTAACTCCCATTATTTCATATAAACTTCCGATCACTTTGTGGAACAGGGCCCAGGAGAGTCAGGCTGCTGTCAGTTTGTGTTGGTATTCACTGACCTCCAAGAATGCCTCCCTCCACGGTGTAGCTGACCTCCAGACACTTGGCAAACCGGCTGGAGTTGTCGTTCATCACCGTCCGGGCGTTGCCAAACGCTTCCAGCAGAGGATTCACCTGTATTGATACTCACTGTCAGTACACATCAGAAGGGGTCACGTGTAACGAAACTCACTGTCAGTACGTATCAGAAGCGGTCACATGTATCGATACTCACTGTCAGTACGTATCAGAAGCGGTCACATGTATCGATACTCACTGTCAGTACGTATCAGAAGCGGTCACATGTATCGATACTCACTGTCAGTACGTATCAGAAGCGGTCACATGTATCGATACTCACTGTCAGTACGTATCAGAAGCGGTCACATGTATCGATACTCACTGTCAGTACGTATCAGAAGCGGTCACATGTATCGATACTCATTGTCAGTACGTATCAGAAGCGGTCACATGTATCGATACTCACTGTCAGTACGTATCAGAAGCGGTCACATGTATCGATACTCACTGTCAGTACGTATCAGAAGCGGTCACATGTATCGATACTCACTGTCAGTACGTATCAGAAGCGGTCACATGTATCGATACTCACTGTTAGTACGTATCAGAAGGGGTCATGTGTATCGATACTCACTGTCAGTACGTATCAGAAGGGGGTCACATGTATCGATACTCACTGTCAGTACATATCAGAAGAGGATTCACCTGTATCGATACTCACTGTCAGTACATATCAGAAGGGGTCACGTTTATCAATACTCACTGTCAGTACGTATCAGAAGGGGGTCACATGTATCGATACTCACTGTCAGTATGTATCAGAAGAGGATTCACGTTTATCAATACCCACTGTCAGTACGTATCAGAAGGGGGTCACATGTATTAATACTCACTGTCAGTACGTATCAGAAGGGGGTCACATGTATCGATACTCACTGTCAGTACGTATCAGAAGGGGTCACATGTATCGATACTCACTGTCAGTACGTATCAGAAGGGGTCACATGTATCGATACTCACTGTCAGTACATATCATGTCTGGTGTATCTTAGTGAATGGTCTATCCTCCTCGTCAGTCTGGTGTATCAAGGTATACCGGGTCTGTCTTGCTCGTCAGTCTGGTGTATCAAGGCGTACCTGATCTATCTTGCTCGTGAGTCTGGTGTATCAAGGCGTACCTGATCTATCTTGCTCGTGAGTCTGGTGTTTCAAGGCATACCTTATCTATCTTTCTCGTCAGTCTGGTGTATCAAGGTATACCGGGTCTGTCTTGCTCGTCAGTCTGGTGTATCAAGGCGTACCTGATCTATCCTTCTCGTGAGTCTGGTGTATCAAGGCGTACCTGATCTATCCTTCTCATCAGTCTGGTGTATACCGGGTCTGTCTAGCTCGTCAGTCTGGTGTGTCAAGGTATACCTGGTTTATTTTACTGCTCAGACCAGTTTCGGTACTTTCAGACACACGGAGGAGATGCTGGACGAGGAACTTGCATGACTCAGTCTTGCCCGACCCACTCTCTCCGCTGATCATGCAGCACTGGGATACCTGACTGGCCACCAGGTGGCGGTGTGCCTGCTCCGCGATGGCGTACACATGGGGGCTGAGAGACGCCAGGTGGGAGTAGTCGTGGTACTCTCTGCTGATCTGAGGAGGAGGAGAAAGTCATCAGGTCAAAGTCCGCACTTCATACACGTTACATTTGGTCATCTTAAGACGATTGTAGCTCCCATGTCATAGACTTGCAAGAGTTAGATAGTAGTACAGTGGTTCAGTGAAGCCGATATATACTTACAGACTTGGCGGCAGTTCAATGAAGTCAACATATATACTTACAGACTTGGCGTAGTACGGCAGTTCAGTGAAAGGGTTGACCGCCAGCAGGATGTCCCCAATGTATGTCTGAAACACAAGCAATCCCTCATACATACGCTGCTCTTTCTGCAGTATCTTCTGAGAACATTGACATATTGTTCAGGCTAGTTGTGGGCAGACTTACATAGATCAGCCGCTTGGCATAGCGTGCCTGTAGTGTCTCCACCATCGCCTTCTCTGTCAGGTCCGGGAACGTCGTGAGATCATCAGTGTCATGTGACTTGGGAAGATTGGCCTGGAAGGAAAATACAATCATCTACCCGGACCAGAACATGTCATCATCAGTATCTGTTGAAACAAAGCAATCTTAGCGACTGCCAACCTTCCACAAGGCTACCCGACCACCCCTAACCAACCTTCCACTACGCTACCCGACCGCCCCTAACCAACCTTCCACAAGGCTACCCAACCGCCCCTAACCAACCTTCCACAAGGCTACCCGACCGCAACTAACCAACCTTCCACAAGGCTACCCGACCCCCCTAACTAACCATTCACAAGGCTACCCGACCCCCCTAACTAACCATTCACAAGGCTACCCGACCGCAACTAACCAACCTTCCACAAGGCTACCCGACCGCAACCAACCAACCTTCCACAAGGCTACCCGACCGCCCCTAACCAACCTTCCACAAGGCTACCCAACCGCCCCTAACCAACCTTCCACAAGGCTACCCGACCGCAACTAACCAACCTTCCACAAGGCTACCCGACCGCCCCTAACTAACCTTCCACAAGGCTACCCGACCGCCCCTAACTAACCTTCCACAAGGCTACCCGACCGCAACTAACCAACCTTCCACAAGGCTACCTGACCGTCCCTAACCAACCTTCCACAAGGCTACCCGACCGCCCCTAACCAACCTTCCACAAGGCTACCCGACCGCCCCTAACCAACCTTCCACAAAGCTACCCGACCGCAACTAACCAACCTTCCACAAGGCTACCCAACCGCCCCTAACTAACCTTCCACAAGGCTATCCGACCGCCCCTAACCAACCTTCCACAAGGCTATCCGACCGCCCCTAACCAACCTTCCACAAGGCTACCCGACCGCAACTAACCAACCTTCCACAAGGCTACCCAACCGCCCCTAACCAACCTTCCACAAGGCTACCCGACCGCCCCTAACCAACCTTCCACAAGGCTATCCGACCGCCCATTACCAACCTTCCACTAGGCTACCCAACCGACCCTAACTAACCATCCACAAGGCTACCCGCCCGCCCCTAACTAACCTTCCACAAGGCTACCCGACCGCCCCTAACCAACCTTCCACAAGGCTACCCGACCGCCCCTAACCAACCTTTCACTAGGCTACCCGACCGCCCCTAACCAACCTTCCACTAGGCTACCCGACCGCCCCTAACCAACCTTCCACAAGGCTACCCGACCGCCCCTAACTAACCTTCCACAAGGCTACCCGACCGCCCCTCACCTTCCACTAGGCTACCCGACCGCTCCTAACTTACCTTCCACAAGGCTACCCGACCGCCCCTAACCAGCCTTCCACTAACCGACTATAGATAGTTGCCATGCCTTCTTATGAATTTAGAAACAAGGAATCTTGTTACTGTCTGTCAGTTGGAAAACTTCACCTCCTCAGAATCTGCAACTTTCCAGATTGCGGAGATGTAGGCCGTGTCGCTGCTGTCGTCATCCTCATCTTCGTCCATCCCATCATGCACTGCTGCCTGCTGCCCATACCGGATCTGTGACTCCAGCAGCTTGTCAGAGTGTGACAGATTCAGGTGTGCTGCATGCCTGAAGCAGACCCACAACAGACCAGTCACACATTGTACAGGTCACACATTGAAAAACAGATCAGTCACACGTGGTACATCAGACCAGTCACACATTGTACATCAGACCAGTCACACATTGTAAAACAGACCAATCACACATTGTAAATCAGACCAGTCACACATTGTACAGGTCATTCATTGTACAGGTCACACATTGTACAACAGACCAGTCACACATTGTACAGGTCACACATTGTAAAACAGATCAGTCACACGTGGTACATCAGACCAGTCACACATTGTACATCAGACCAGTCACACATTGTAAAACAGACCAATCACACATTGTAAATCAGACCAGTCACACATTGTACAGGTCATTCATTGTACAGGTCACACATTGTACAACAGACCAGTCACACATTTTCAACAGACCAGTCACACATTGTACAACAGACCATTCACTCATTGTACAGGTCACACATTGTACATCAGACCAGTCACACATTATACAGGTCACACATTGT